>NW_015505400.1:142160-186047 GCF_001515645.1 Sinocyclocheilus grahami | reverse complement strand
ACAATATATATCTCTTGCGTGATGACCAGGTTCTGAATTTTTTATAGTCTATATGGAGGTGGGGGGTGTATGTGTATTTTATTAGGCATGAAGTCAGATATTCGTTTTTATTATTTTGTAAATAATATTATATAAAAATTGTTTTTATAATTTAATATTTGAATATTTTTGGAGGTAAAAAGGTAAAATGTACGTTAAAATAGTAGAATAATAAAATGAATAATAATAAATTATATATAATATATTTGAAGTCAGAAATTAAGTATTTGTTTTTATTATTATAATAAAATATTATTTTATAATATTATGTTTTATAATTTGATATATATATATATATATATATATATATATACACATACATACACACAGTTGAAGACAAAATTATTAGCCCCCTATAAAATATTTAATTATTTTTTTTAAGAATTACAAAAAATTACAAAAAAGGCTAATGCAGTTTAATCTACATTAAAAATGATTTGTGTATTTCAGGCATCCTTTTCTGGCATTGTAATCCATATAACACTCTGTCTGACACACTGATTCTAATCTTCTTAAATGACTGTTAGTGCACTTGTATTTCTACAGTTCAGTGCATTACCTTGATTTCCTTGAGGTTTATATTTGCTCTGTAAACCCTGCATGTATTGCACAAGTGACTCATTGTTAAAATGCTTGTCCATGTCAATACCCTACAAGCAATAAAAATCCTTCTTTTTCCCCCTCATGCTAAGCCTGGCATTGTGCTGCACTTCTATTTCCTCTCAGCGTTAACAAGCGTGGCATGCTAGTCCACAAAGACAACTCGAACCCAGGTGTTACACAACATGCGTTCTTCAGAACAACACTTCCCAAACGCTGAAGGGGGGCATTTTTTCGGTCTTGTCTTGATCTACCACCCCTGAATCTGTAAAAACAAGTCAATCCAACAAGTTGTAGCACTTCAGGCAATACAAAAGCTTCAAGCTTCACCCATGATAATAATAACATTAATGATGTCAAAGGTAATCTAAAATAGGGGAAATAAGCATGTACAATTAAATACTCAATAATGATATGAGCCTGCAATGAAATCTTGGGTAAAAACCAAGGTTGAAAATACAACCAACCAAAATTTTACCAGTAAAATTCTGTTCTGACAAAAAAAAAAAAAATTAAGTCATATATATATATACATGCATACTCTTCTACAATGAACTGCTTTTAAATTGTTATATTAATAAACCAATATGTTGAGGATAAATATAAATATTTTGTTTTTATCCATTTTTAAATAGTTTTTAAGTATATAATATAAAGTGTAAAAATATTACTACATAATTAAAATATTGCAATTAGTAGGCCTACATATTACTTAAACATATATATATATATATATAAAAAAATTACTTAAATTGTTTTGCTCCACTGAAAAAAAAAAATAAAAACATACATTTTATTTAAAATTAAATATTAAAATGTAACATTAAATAATTACTGTACCCTACATTTTTCTTGATATCAGCAGTAAGACAGTTTATAAAATACTACAAATTAAACACACAAAATTGCATAAGAAAAACAAAACTTTATGATATTCAGAATTCAAAAAATGCATGATATTTGTAAAGGGAAAAAATGCTTTTAACTTGGAAAATATGCAAATTAAAATAAATGTGTAGGGAAAATGTGCATTATTTGACAAAATTCTAAATTGTGGTTAAAAATTTTCATTTTGTTTTCGCTGAAAGACCCAACTGCATTTCAAAATTTTTAAAAATACATTTTAATGTAGATTTCAAATCGTCTAATGCATGCTGTCATGCTGTCATTTGTCCTTAAAATTGATACTGCAATCTTAATGTGAAAAATAAATAATGAAATATTTTAGTGCCGTCAAATATTTTAGTGCGGTGTATATTTATTATGTATATATCAATACAAACACATGCATGCATATATTTAAGAAAAATATGTTATGTTTATATATTAAATATATTTATATATAACATAAAATATAAGAATATGAATATATAAATGTATAAACAAATATTTTCAAAAAATATACTGTATGAGTGTGTATTTATATATACATAAATATACACAATACACATACATGTAAATTGCAAACAAAAACTTTTATTTTGGATGCGATTAATTGCAATTAATCGTTTGACAGCACTCAAATATTTTTATTGCACAGAAAATCTACACAAAAAAAAAAAAAAAAAACAAGGAAAAAGGAAAAGGCTTCCTGGTTGTATGAGAGTTAGTTACGTGTACGTTGTTTAACTAGTATTTGGAGCTTCGATTGCACTTGAATTTTATATTGTAGAGATGTATATATCAATACAAACACATGCATGCATATATTTAAGAAAAATATGTTATGTTTATATATTAAATATATTTATAACATAAAATATAAGAATATGAATATATAAATGTATAAACAAATATTTTCAAAAAATATACTGTATGTGTGTGTATTTATATATACATAAATATACACAATACACATACATGTAAATTGCAAACAAAAACTTTTATTTTGGATGCGATTAATTGCAATTAATCGTTTGACAGCACTCAAATATTTTTATTGCACAGAAAATCTACACAAAAAAAAAAAAAAAAGCATGGAAAATGGATAATGTCATGGCAGAAAATTACCAGTACATTTTCCTTCAGTCTTCCTAAAACACTTAACAAATATTCAAAATACCCACTAAACACCTGTAAAAATCAATACGAAAAATTCCTTCAAAACATGGTACATTGGGCCGTATTTTTACTGGCTTTCATTTTTAACTGAACAGCTCTCTATCCTTCTCGCAAACACACCAACATCATTAACATGGTTTAATTAGTATAAGAGCAGGACTGTGACCCAAAACTTCTGAAGGAGGCCCAGAACGCCATCAGATACTAAGATCAACCATAAAGGCAATTAATCAGCCGTTACACTAAGAGCCTGCCCACTTTCACCAACGAAAACAAATCTTTACCAATCCCCCAGATTTGCCTCAGCTGGCAAAAACCGTACAGCGAGGGAACGCTCTGACAGGTAGCCTTTGATCAGCTAAATCTACGTGTAGCTAGAGGCTAAGGGTCTAAAAATAAGAAAAGGCATTCATCTCGAGGAACAAACATGACCTTGACCACAAAAGTTATAGATGGGTGCCAGGAAAAAGAGGGGCGAGGCGTGACTGGAGATGACTTTTTAACCGGCACATGTTCCTACACCTGACTGGTCATGTTTTCACTCGGGATCCTTTTGTGTCCCGCACAATCACTCTGCGATAGCACAAAAGCCCGGGCATCCGTGTGTGGAATGGCTGAATGGTGTTGTTGTGGAGAGAAGCTCGGCCCTTTTGAAGTTACATGCCGCAGTCAGACAGGAATACTGCGAGCGAGCGCTGAGATAAGACCAAAACATTGAGCTGAATCTCTGACAGGAGGGAACGTGTTTCAGCTGGGCGCTGACAGATCATCCAGAATATCCCAGTCGGACGGGAATAGGGTATAAAAACAGAAAACACTTGCCAACATTCATCTGAAAACATACGGCAGTTTCAAAATGAGGCATAATGAAAGGAATAAAAATGAAAATCACGTCATTATTTACTCACCCACATGTCATTCTAAACCTGATGAATCCTTACCTGCAGTCTTTTTCATACAGAGACAGACCAAAAACCTAACACAAATGCCATTGTATGATTTATAAGGATAGTTCACCCAAAAATGAAAATTCTGTCATCACTCATCCTCAAAGTTGTTCCAAACCTTCTGAAGAATCTTGGTAACCAAACAGTTGCTGGTAGCCATTGACTTCTACAGTATAATTTGTCCATACTATTGAAGTCAATGGCTACCAGCAACTGTTTGGTTACCAGCATTCTTCAAAATATCCTCTTTTGTGTTCAACAGAAGAAATAAACTCTCATACAGGTTTGAAACAGTATGAAAGTGAGTAAATGATGACAAAATGTTCATTTTTGTGCAAGCTATCCTTTTAAGAAGACTCAGAATAAAGTATTATGGACTTCTTCTTTTTTTAGTACTTTTTGGACCAAAAAAAAAAGAGAAAACTCACATTTCTGCAATTCTGTTCAATGCCTCTTTGACACAGAAAAGCAAAAAAAACATGCACACGACTGCGGGCGTAATCTTTCGCAGATAGGAAACACATTAAGACATCAAAGATGTTTAGATGCACAAACTGCAAAAAATATTTCCCAGAAGTGTGTTTGGCATTTCTTTCCTGCTAATGCAAGCAGACAGACAGCATGTTGATTAGTCAAGAGTAAGCATCTTTCCATAACCCCAAAACAGCCCCGGGATTTATAAAACTCAAATCAAATCACGACCACAATACATAAAAACCCAAATTTTTGCCCTGACAAGTTTGAAAGAGGAAGTTTTGGGCATGCCTTGCAGGGTCCCATTAAGGGAGCGGTGCTCTATTACGCCATCTAAAGTAGGTTAAGTGCCCATGCTGTGTTCTTACAAGTGCTCTGATAAACAAGCACCCACAGTTTCTCCCTATAGATCTACCTGGCGCAGGTAACTGTAGTCTGTCACTCCCATGCAAATCCCTGGAATTTCCAGCTCCCTTCTCCTGACGGCCTTCCCACCCCTCTCTAATCCCACCACACAACTGTCTGTGTGATTTATTCCCACTGGAGGGATGAAAAGAAGCTTAAGAGTGTGCTTGGAAGATTTGGGCACCGCTGAATAGTTAGGAACAGATGAGAGGCCGCAATGTGCTGTGATTTACATCAACCAGTCAAACAAATCTCAATTTCTTGCAGTCTGAATTGTCCTTCATATATCAGCTTATAAAAATTCTACAAACATTGTGATGTTATCTGCCTTCGATGTGCGTTAAAGCGATTTTGGTTGAGCAGAAATGGATACAATGAGAATCGGTTTCATTTCTTTTTTGATTTTTCACTTACTGGAAAAAACTGGAAGGTTTTTAAGTATACTGCAAGTTGCAACAAAATAACGAGCAAATTATTTACATTAGGTGTGCAAATTTGTGCATCAATTTTATTAATCTTGTGCTTCCACACAGTACGATGAGAAATTGTTTCCCATAATTATGTATGGCAAGAGCCTATTGCCCAGCTTGGGCGTTGCTAGGCCATTTTTAGGGGGGCTTAGCTCCATAAACTTTACATGAATTCGTGATCACCTCAGTCCACTTTAAACTTCATATGAAAACAGCGGCAGACTTCGATTGGCTCCTCCCCATCTTTCAGCACGTTCTTTTTCAATCCGCAGACCGCGGCGGCACAGAGCGAGAAACAGAGGACAAGGTGTGTGTTTAACGATAGACTGCTATAATATCTGCATCAGTGCAGTTCTTGGTCATAAATCCAGTTTAAAAAAATATCATGGGGGGAAATAATCGGTTCCCCATCCACTGTAGCCCAGGCTACGTTCACACTGCAGGCAAATGTGGCCCAAATCTGATTTTTTTTTTTTGCTCACACGTGACTCGGATCTGTTTTTGTCATGACAGTGTGAACAGCACAAACCGCATGGAATCTGATCTTTTCAATTTCGATTTGTGCCACTTCCATATGTGGTACTAAATTATCCGATACATGTCAGATGTTTTGCAATGCGACCGCAGTGTGAACAGTCATGTCGGATTTCATGTGACTTTTACGTCACTATAGATCGACATTCGTCATAATTCCGCGCTGACGGGAGACACTTCAAAGATTTTTACATACCCAAAGTTATCAAGACAGTTGCGAAAGGTAATCAGTGGAAGTGTAATGTGTCAGAACTCATAAGAATTACAGCGAGAGCTCTATATACAAACAAAACATGAAGGCTCATATCATAAAAGCTTCAAAACTCTGCTGTTTTTTGTCACATCCTTGTCTTTATTTTTCATATTGCCTGCACATAATTTCGCCGGATTCAGCAGCAGATCACACTATAAATAAACGCATAATCGCTTACTTTATGTCCTCCGTGTTTACTTCCATATGGCGTAAGTCGTAAGTGTTGCCAAATCCAGTTTCCCCATGGCATTAGGCTACTTTTCCACTGTTGCCGCGGGATGTCTTTCAACTTCGTGGGACGACGCGACCCCCACTAATGCGATATTTATTCCCCTGAACATGGTTGTGCTAATTTTGGACTAGTTTTGAGAAGAAATTGGGCGGATTTTGTTGTGAAAACCTTGAAACCCTGTTCGTATTGTTCTTTTGCGCATGTGAGTCAGTTCAGAACCATGATCTGTTCACACTGTAAAACAACAATGTGAACAGCTACACAAAAAAATCGGATCGGAGAAAAAAATCGGAATTGAAAACTAAGGCTCACAGTGTGAACGTAGCCTAAGTTTTCACTGCGTTCACCCCTCATCACACCACT
This sequence comes from Sinocyclocheilus grahami, assembly GCF_001515645.1. Lineage (NCBI taxonomy): Eukaryota > Metazoa > Chordata > Actinopteri > Cypriniformes > Cyprinidae > Sinocyclocheilus > Sinocyclocheilus grahami. The sequence goes on along the minus strand of NW_015505400.1, from coordinate 179,669 downwards.
CCAGCGAAAAATTAAGCACATATGAATGCATACTTTATAAAACGATCATGTTGCCATTTACATTTTAAAATTTAACTTTCAATATAATACATATTCCAGTGCATGTGGCAAAGAGGTTTGCATACTTGAGCTAAGGAAAGAGGGTTGTACTAGAAATGCAAACAGTACATTTTTGTGTTTGTACAGTAAACAGGTTGTGTGTGTGAGATCATGAAGACTTTAATTTGGCTTATTCAGTACTCAAATGTTATACCTATCTAATACAGTGGAATACTGCAATAAGTTTAGTATACGACCCCTATGAATCAAACATTTTTTATTTCTATTTATATATATATTAGCATAGGTTCTTGCAGTCCATTATATTATATTTAGCATAGGTTCTTGCAGTCCATTACACATTTAAGGCAGATTTTTATTTTTATTTTCTCATGCAACTTATTGCACATTGTTCAGCGTTTTAACGTACATGTCTCTACAATGCATTGATTTCCCCCCAGGGAAGTTCGATCTTATCTTATCCCAATGTTTATGGAAAAAATTATTATGACATGCTCAAGAATAATTAAATGTTTGGAATATTATTGCATGCTTTATATGCATTTAAACTTGCAGTAGCATAGATCTCTAGTCTCCCTAAAAAAGAAATTAATCTTCTACAAATGAATGCACATTCCTCTCATGAAATGAATGCCACAGGTTCATCTTCAAGTAATGCAACATTGATGTTAATAGAATAGTTCACGCAAAAATACATTAAAATGATATTATCACCTACTCACCCTTGCAGGGGCACAGACGGGATTTTTTAACTGGGGGGGGGGACCAAGCTGTCAGCAGTAGGGATGTAACGATTCACTCAACTCACGATTTTTTTTTTTTTAACAAAATGAGATTTAAGACAAATTATAAATTAAATGTGTCCTTTTCTTATTGCTTGGACAAAATACTATACGTTTCTTTGTGAAATTGAAATATAACACTATAATAATATACTAATATAGCATTTGTAAAATATTGCTCTTTTGTTGGTTTTGATTGCTTCTATTGTCCTCATTTGTTAGTCGCTTTGGATAAAAGTGTTTGCTAAATAACAAAATGTAAATATAATGTAAATGTAAATAACAAAACAATTTTATTTATTATTTTAAAACAAGCCCCAAATCAAATAAATAAGTAACACAAATAAAATAAATCCCTTCATATAAACAAAATAAGGCTTTGTCTGTGATCTTTACATTTAAAATTAGAGGCAACCACTGCATTTTAATCATGATCCAAACAAAGATGCTGCATGCATGCAGCATGAGCAGTTTTTAATCTAAATTACATTGTATAATTTCTAAATTTGAAGCAAAAACAGAATGGTTTGACTTCAATTTTGTGAAATTATGCATAAAAAAATATCTGCATGAAACCGAAACAGCAGACGAGCTGAACGAGACGCAGATTCACTCTCTGCCAGCAGGTGGCGCTTAAAGCGTTTCCTTGGTTTCCGCTGTAAACAAAGCAGCGCAGCACTTATGAACTTTAATATACATTATACAGAGGCAAGAGGAAAAGAAAAAATACCATCTAAACTTTTCTAAAGACAGTAAGTTCCCCTCATTTACAGCGTGTAGTAAAAACGTGGGTAGAAAGTAATGGTGACCAGTAGATTATTATTGTGTGTCAGCCCCGATCCTGAAGCAGTGGCGGCGATAATTAAAGGTGCACTAAGGGATTTTTGCCAAACGATGTTGATATGTGAAAGCACCAAAACAAACACGCCTACAAGGCTACAAGTGTGTTTTGTCAGACACAGCGGTCAGAAGCGTTTTTCAAAAACCGCTTAGTGCACGTTTAAGGAGCGGCGGGCCGGGCTGCCACTACTTATAATGTATATAGCGGAAACCCTGATAAATCCTCTGTTTACCGATGTCGCTTTTCGTAGAGACAGTGAGGGGGACGGATCGGGTCACTATGAATCTGGAGGGTTCATGTCCCCCCCGTCCCTAGTGCCATCTGCGCGCCTGCACCCTTGTGTCAGTAAGTAAACACCATACAAGCAGTACAAAAAAAGCCATGTAAATATATGTCTGTTTCCACAGAAAAAAAAAACAGCTGCATAATGTCTAGAAAAGAACATTCTGCAAAGAGATGAACATATGTTTCTAATGTAATAGAGTACTATACAGTTTTGTATAGTGCTCTATTACATTAGAAACATATATTTACATATACAAATGTGTAGAGTTCTAGACTAAATGTGAACATGCATTTACTCAAAAACTGAACTTTTTATATTAAAAACAAACAAGCAAGCCCAGCTCAGATTTAAAACGTAATGCAAAAGCAATGCAGAAGTAAAGTTCTGTCTCTCTGTCTGTCCTTCAAGTTATAGCTTTGAAATGTCAAGCTTTTCCAACTATTTTTAACTTTCAGGCAAGGCTTCACATAGCAGCTTGTTTTTATGGACTTTCCTTTTCTAGTCGTCAATAGAGTTGTAAGCGGTGAGATCAAAACAATATAATCAACACATGTTTAATCAGTACACTACACGTAGTTACTGATCCATTGTTTTCCTGCCATTGTTTTCATTTACTACACTAAAATTAAAGGTTCAGAGGCTAGAATATCTTGGCTAGGAATTTTCAGTGTGCATTCCAACTTAATGTGCCATTTGTGATGGGGTTATGCATGTCCTTCACACCCTGTGATGCCAGCCAGAATATTTCCAACAAATGGTCAACAGCTATTAATAAAAATACATTTGATTTTTATAAAAGACATCTGATTTTAGCATGCATATAGTTTAATTGTTTCTACATTTCTTCATAAACGTATAATACATTTCACTGTGAAAGTTACTGTCATGCAAGTAGCATTGCAATTTTTCATTGCAACAACAAATGTCAATAGAGAGCTCAGAATTATGTCAACATAAAATCATATAGACAACCTATTTTAGTTCTGTATTCTTAGGTTTCCAAGTTAAACTTGATTTTATCACTCTAGAATTGGTTGCACTGCACCAAAGTATAGGAATTACCAAAATGAAGTCAGTTTGATGTGAGGGATTGGTGACTTCAGCTGAAAAAGAAAGCCAATTCGTAGCACATTTATTTATTTATTTTTCCATTTGGAATAACATGCACAGATGAATAATTCACAGTAAGACAGAAATGCATTCAGAAAGTAAACAGGGAGTTTTGATTTCCTATAAGTGTAAGCCGTGTCTGAACCTAATTAAAACTAAAGAGTCTGTTTAGTATTTGAGAAGACATGAATATATTGAGCATATGAGAATATCACATCATAACCAATATTTGGCTAGTACACTCGAAGCACACAGTAGATTTTGCAGGGAGAGTGCAGCCTTGTCTGATTTAATGAAAGACTTTTCTGTTGTTTATTGCATAGCAGAAAGCTTGGTTGCTGCTTAAGTGGTCAAAAAGAGATAAACAGTGTCATGATTAAAAATGTGTGCTCCTGGTTCGCCTTTACCAGCAGAAAAAAAGCACTTTTTAATTGCACTTAATGGGCGATTTAAATCCCTGAATCAATACATCACTGATTCAGCAAGCAAAGTGTACCATGTAAAAGCTTTTGGCCATAATGTGCATGTGAGTGGACACATACTCAATTTATTCCTAGCAGCTTTAGTGCTTGAGTTTGTGCTGTTTTAGGACTTGGCTTGCTCAAGCTGAATGGCTGAATTGCATGGACTGATAAGGAATAGCTTAAATAATGACTTCCTTCCTCAAGAGTTTGCATGTATTCTGTTCAGCGACTAATTTGGGTTTTTTGATCTGCAGTGGGAGTTTTCTTGTTAAACTGTGGGAACAAAATGGGTTATATTGTGTCAGATTTGTCGAAAGCATTTCTTTTAACTCTTAATTTTGAAGGCGTGAAATAACATTGTTTATTTTGACTTAAACATATTAAAGATTCAGTTAGTGAGTGAGTCATTAGACTGATTCACACTGTAAACACTTGAGTTTGGGACTGATTCCAATGTTTCATTGAAATAATTCATCAAAAAAAAAATCTGTTCACAAGAGCCATTTGTTTGTGAATCAGACATCTTTAAGTCTTGATTCCTAAGCCTACATACTGCTTGTGTCAGATTTGTCAAAGTAATTGCTTTTACTCTTTATTTTGAAAGCATTAAATAACACAAAACTGGTTATAGGTTCATTTTGATTTAGACTTTTTTAAGATTCAGTTTAAGTGAGTCATTAGACTGATTCACACTGTAAGTTTGATTCTGGTGTTTCAGTAAAATGATCAAATGAAATCAGACTACACTGTTTGCTCTGTATTTTAATGTAAATTAATATCATATCATTGTGCTATAGTTTTTTTCCCTTTAATTATTGATTCCTAACCGTACATACTGCTTTCATTGTGTAAGATTTGTCAAAACCATATACATGAAATAACAGAAAACATGGTACATTTTGAGTTAGACATTTTAAAGATTCAGTTAAAGTGAGTCATTAGTCTGATTCACAATGTAAACACTTTGAGACTGATTCCAGTGCTATTTGTTAGAAAAAAAAGTTAAAGTAATTTGTTTAAGAATCAGACTACACTATTTGCTCTGTATGTCAATGTAAAATTAACAGCATATGAATCACTCTTTATTCCTAAACTTACATACTTCTACAGTATTCGTCCCAAATTAAAACTCTTATTTTACACAACACTGTAAAGAGTTATTTGCTATAGAGATCATAAGTGTAGCCATGACTGAAAACCTTATAGTTATGGGCAAGCGTGCAATATATCTATGAGCACATGATGGGTTTTAGTGTTTGTGTGGATTGAAATAGAAGTGCTAGTAGATAATGGTTTGGAGAGGGTGTTATCTTTGGAGCAAAGCCCAAACTTTATGAGTCTGTTTAGTGCTACACCACCTCGGTGTCCTCTCAAGACCAAATTTCCAAGACCAAAGTTTACTCATCCATCTGAAACAAACCATCCACACAAAGACATCACAAACAAGTGTTACGCATGTATGTCCTCTTAATGAATTTTCACCTGTTAAAGTAAGTAAAAATCACAAATGATGTATTGTGGCTGTCTTTTAGCTCTGAGGCAGCTCGAGCTGAATACTAGAGCTTTGTTTTTCTACTGTTGTTGGCATTTTTAAGAAAAAGTAAAATTTTTGCGCAGAGGTGGGATAACATAATGAAGGATAACTACATTAGTGCCACAATAGCCAAGGTCAAGGATCAAAGCACCTCTTTTAGACCATTAATGAGTCCAATTTGTCTCTGTCCTTTTTCCATTGACCACTGATTCCATTAGTGTTGGGGGGGGGGGGGGGGGGGGGGGTTGGGGGGGGGGGGGGGGGGGGGGCTATACCCTGTGTTAATTAAGTCAGTATGTTTTAGTCCAATGCATTAACATTAACTAGCATTTTCAGGGAAATAGAAAATATTCTCCAAGTCAAAATTACCGAACATGAGGGTTAAGCATAAGCCTCACTAAATTTCATTTGAATTTTGATCAAAACAAAAATCAAAACAGAAAAATATATTTTTCTTTTAATCATTTACTATGGAGTATGTTTTTGAGGATCGGTTCACACATCACACACCGCTTTTGAAACTCAGCACTTCCGCATGTGATTTTAAAGATAAGCCATAAGCCATCTATATTCATATAACCCACTTTCCAATGTGAGCAGTCATGGAAACCAACAGTGCACAAACACTAAAGCTGTAAAATGATTTGTGTATTGGCTTGATTCTGGGTCAGTAGATTATCTGTTTCTGATCAACGATTCCAGTTATCTTTACTGGCAAAGTGCCTGAGTGTAATTACTTAGATTGGGTATTATTATTGAAATGCACTAAGCGCATCTAAGAGTTTGCATGTTAATTTGATCCTGCGATGATATTGCAGAGTCAACAAAAGAGGATGACTAAGCAGGCAGCACAACTTTTTCAACAATGATCATAATAAGAAATGTTCATATTAAATCAGTATATTAAAATGATTTCTGAAGGATAGTCGGACACTGAAGACTGGAGTAATAATGCTGACAATTCAGCTTTGCATCACAGAAATATTTACATTTAGTCATTTAGCAAGTGCTTTTATCCAAAACAACTTACAAATGAGGACAATAGAAGCAATCAAAACCAACAAAAGAGCAATAATATGCAAGTGCTTTTTTAAATAAATAAAAAAAAGCAAGTCAAAAGAATAGAAAAGAACATATAAAAATATATTCAAACAGAACACAGCTATTAAATTGTAATAATATGTCAGAATATAATTTTTACTGTATTTAATCAGATAAATGCTACCTTGGTGAGAATAAGATATTATTATATTATATTATATAAAAATTACAATTCTGACCCCAAACCCTTGACTGGTAGTGAATAAAAATATATATGATCATCATCAGCAATTAAACGAATATACTGTAATTATGTGGATAAAATAACTGTCACGATCCCCATCTCCAGTCACCAAGCCTGTCACCATTACACACTACATTTCCCATAATCCTCTCTGGTCATCACCTGCACACCCTTCACAATCAACACACTTGCCTGCCATTACCCTCATCTACAGATCTATTTAAACTAGCACAGCACATACGCAGATTGTCTGGTCTCATCATTGTTAAGACTTACCTGACTACCTTGTTTGATACTTACCTGTCTTCTGGAACAGCCTTGACTCCCTCTCATCCACTCTGCTACCCTGCACCTGCAGTGACCATAAGACAGTTATCATCTCATCTCCGCTAAGTCACCTAAGAATTCTATGAACTGGACACTCACCTGCTTGCACTGCTGCTTCACCTATATCCTTTAAATAAAGACTTTGTATTAACATTACCCCAGTTGTCCTCTTCCTCTGTTTATGTGACAGAAGACCAGACCAATTCCAGCAATAACTATGGACATCCTATCTGTGAATTTGCTTCTCACTGTTTTTCAAGATGGCCGTCCTATTGAGGAATATGTTGAGGAATTTCTCGATCTTTCCCGTAAGGTTCCATAGAAGGAAAGAAACCTTGAAAACAATCTTCTAGGGTGGATTGGATGATCATCTCTATCAACAGATGCCGGCATCTGATACAATCTGTTCTTTGGAGCGCCATATCGAATATGCACTGTGGCTAAGTGGTTCGTCCTTCACTGTTGGCGAGGTTATCGACTGCCCTGTGGATGAAACCATAAGCCCCACGTCTCCTGTTACTGCAGCGACGGCTTTCAATAAATATCACAGCAAGTGCTTCCATATTCCCTCGCGTGAGGAAGGTTATCTCAAAGAGCACAGATTTGGTGGCAAAGCTTGTGGATTCACATATTATTTCCATCAGGAAGACTCTGAAAATGAATTCCACTCTGGCTCATGTTCAAAATCCATACCCAATCAACATAATTATGAATCCATTCCAATGAGTAAAAGTCCCAAATATATTCCTGAAAATCAATTTGCAGAGTATGTAGTGCCTGAAACTGACACCGTGAAAACCACTCCAGAATTTGCACCAGCCACCAAGTTCTATCTGGCCTCAGAGTCCAGTCACAAACATATTCCAGCTCCAAAATCTGCTTCAATCCATGAGCCAGCTTCAGAGTCTGGGCCAGCCTCAAAGATTATTAAAACCTCAGTGCTTCACTTCATCTCTGGCCAAAGGAGGAGACGGAGGAAGAAGAAATGGTAATCTACCGGGCCAGTCCATGACCACAGCCCAGTGTCTGTCAACCCAGTCCCAGAGTCAGCTCCAGTCCCAGAGTTCAGTCATAAATCCGCTCCAGCCCCAGAGTTCAACAATGAGTCCGCTCCAATCTCAGAGTTCCGTAATAAGCCCGTTTCAGAACCCAGTAAAGAGTCTCCAGTCTCAGAGTTCTGTGGTGAGTCCCTTCTAAATTTACCGTCAGTCCTAATGTCCATACGAGAATGCCATCCAGACCAAGCACCCATTTCAGAACACACCCCAGAGATGGCTCCAATGCCCGAATGCAACTCTGTATTGACTTCATTGCCCGAATGCAACACTGTGATGGCTTCAACACTTGAACTCTGTCAGAACACCACTCCAGGATCCCGCTCTTGCTCCAAAACCCAGCCTGGATCCCGCGTTCATCACAGAGTTAAGCCAGGAGCTTTCTCCAGTTCCTGAATCTGTTACAGAGCCTGCCTAAGTCTATGAATCCATTCCAGTCACTGAAAGCCCAGAGAGGGCCCCTGTTCCCGAGTTAAGCCATGGTCACACTAGACTTTGAGCATGTGAAATTTGTTCGGACAGTGCAGCGAAAAGTGGCGGGAGCAGGATATGACATTGCGCACCAAAATATCCTCACTAGTCATAATTCTTTTCTATTTAAGTTATTACAATCAGTCACAAGTATAGTTAATCAAGTACACACACGCACACATACAAATCTCATGTAATAAAAAAAGAATCACACTGTTCAAACGTACCATCCGCTCCTTATTCCCTTGCCACCGCAAACCAAGCCGCTTCTCTTTTTATCTGATTTTTGTAATCTTTTAAAGTTGTGTTATATAAAACAGGATGAAAATGTTAAACTGCTAAAATGAGCGATTCCTCCATTTCTGTGCCGAGAGGTCACTGTGACATTGGCTTCTAACTTTACTACCCAGCGAAATATCTTTGCACGGGCTTGCATTTCCAGTCTGACGCATGCATATGAATGCAAGTCAATGGAAGGAAAAGTCTAGTGTGACCGCGGCTTTAGGCCCAGAGAGGGCCCCTGTTCCCAATTTTAGCCCAGAGAGAGCTCCTGATCCCAAGTTAGGCCCAGAGAGGGTTTCTTTTCCCGAGTTAGGCCCAGAGAGGGCTCCAGCCCCTGACCAGAGTCCAGTGCAGGCTCCAGCCCCAAAGCTCAGTCTAGTGCCTGCTCTTGTGCCAGAGCTCAACTCAATGCCCGCTCTCATCACAGTACTCAGCCCAGTACCCACACTAACACTACAATCCTCAACTAACAGAGCAGTCATAAATTCTAGACCTGAGTCTCCTGAGGTTATAGTCTGTGGACCAGTGCCCAGTCAGGTGGTTTCCAACATGGAGGATGCGGAGTCCCTTCTGTCTTTGATAGTTCTCCCTGTTGCAACGGTAGCCATAATGTGTGTCTGGACCACATACCACTCTCATGTCCATGTGTTCTCTCCTGAGTCCACTCAATCCTCAGAGCTCACTCTTTTGTCGATGCCGACCTGTGAGTTCTCTGCAGGTATTGCCTCATCTACAGAGCCATCCTGGAGCCTCCCATCTGTCCAATTTTAACTGCAGTGGTCAGTTAACTCTCTGTTTGTCCAGTTTCAGCCAGGGAGGCCATTTCTGAATTCCCAAGTTACCCAGTCATGTCCAAGAATGTAATCCTTGAGCTCTCTGAATTTCCTGTCTGCCTGACAGTGACCATCGAGATCATTCCCAAGTCTTCTGTCTGTCCAAATACGACCAAGGTGGACAGTTCTAAGCCTCAGCCTGCACTACAGATTCCCGGCTCTAGCCAGCCGGCACTCCAGACGCCCATCTCTAGCCAGCTGTCACTCCAATCTGTCTCAAGCCAGCCAGCACTCCAGACGGTCTCAAGTCTGACGGCCTGCCTGGACATGGCCTCTAAAGCCATTGCTAATCTCGCTGTGCATTGTGTTCCTGTTCCTCCAGATCCACCTTGGTGGTCATTAGCTCTGCTATGGGTATCTTCGATCCTGTCTGCTCCACCCTGGTGGTTTTCGGCTTCGCCTGGGTCACCCTCGTGCTCTTCGACTCAGCTGTGGAAATCTTCTGTCCTGTCGAATCTGCCGTGGCAGTCTTCTGCTCTGCCATGGCAGTCTTTAGTCTTGACTACCCTGCCCAGGTTTCCTGCCCTCCCTTATCAGCTTTGGTGGTTCTTAACTCTGCCTGCTGCATTGATGGAGTCCTCAATCCCATCTGATCCATTATGGTCCCGAGCTACCAGTAATACCTGGCCTACCTGAATGGCCAGCACCTCCCTGGCTCTCTGAGTGGCTGGCGCCTCCCTGGTCACTTGAACTGTTGGTGCTGCACAGGAGGTGTCCTAACCTGCAAGCACCGCCCTATTCACCTGTCCGTTACCTGCCACAGCTCCTGGACGTCTGCCCTCCCTCCCTGGTTGGACTCCTTTTGGTATGAGGTTGCGCCTTCCAGAAGGGGGAGGTACTGTCACGATCCCCATCTCCAGTCACCAAGCCTGTCACCATTACACACTACACTTCCCATAATCTTCTCTGGTCATCACCTGCACACCCATCACAATCAACACACCTGTCTGCCATTACCCTCATCTACAGATCTATTTAAACTAGCACAGCACATACACAGATTTTCTGGGCTTGTCATTGTTTCTGACTACCTCATTGGATACTTGCCTGTCTTCTGCTACAGTCTTGACTGTCACTCCCTCTCACAGCCCTCTCATCCACTCTGCTACGGTGTTAATTTTGACAGGCATTTTTGATTTAGTCTTAGTCTTTATCTTGAGCCGAAAATGCTTAATAGTCTTAGTCACATTTTAGTCTTTCATCGTTTTAGTCGACGAAAAGTCATTGCTTTTTTTGTCATCTTTTAGTCAAGCTGCAGTTACCAACATTTATTTTGGTAGCTATTTTATTTGTAGTCTTCAAACAAAAATAGTAATTTATTCTTCTCTCTTTAGACCAAATCAATTAAGCTTATGAGAAATTTGAATCAAGTATTGAATTTGGAAAAACTTGAAAAAATGATGACTTAGTGAATAATGAATAGTTGTTCATGTATAATATATTTAATATATATATCATTTTTGAAAAAGAAGCAGAATAAGACTAGACAAATACGAAAGAGATACAAAAAAGGCACTTGTAGCAAATGTACCACTGCCAGTTGTCGTTGGAGATTCTTAGTCCTCCTTTCTGTTCTTTCAATCGCTTTACGTATACGTCGACATTCCATGTCCATTATTGTGAAACCCGCGAGACAACAAAAACACTGCTTCGATCACAGCATCCTTTATCTTCCTGTTGTTAACGTTGTTCTTCTTTGTTTCCGTTGTTGAACGCCGCACACAAATGACGTTGCTGTCGACCGGCTTACGTCATTTCCTAGTACACACTGTCAGTGCGAATGCAACCCTTTAAATTTTCCTGGGAAATAGTTCGCGCAAAATCGTCCCAGTACTTTAGTACTGTACATTTAGTTCTGGAACTAAAGCGGTGCGAAAGGCTCTATTGTTTCAGATTGTTAGTTCGCATTTTGGTAGTCTATCCATCCACTGTGGCTGCCATACTGAGACTAGATCACAGTCTATGGACTTAGACTAGATATTCGAATGCCCCTTATCCAATTGCAATCCAATGACAGGGATGCACATTTTTAAGGACAAGACAGTAGCCTATAGGATGTATTTTGAATGTCCGGTAGTCCTCAAATAACATTATAGTCCCGTCTCGTCTTGTTAACGAGGACGCGGCATAAATTTCGTCATAGTTTTTATCATCAGATATTAGTTTTAGCTCGTCAACGTCTCGTCTTCGTCACAGAAAAAATTTTCGTTAACGAAATTAACACTGCTCTGCTATCCTGCACCTGCAATGACCATAGGACAGTTATCATCTCCGCTAAGTCACCTAAGAATTCTATGAACTGGACACTCACCTGCTTGCACTGCTGCTTCACTTACATCTTTTAAATAAAGACTTTGTATTTACGTTACCCCAGTTGTCCTCTTCCTCTGTTGATGTGACAATAACACTATACACAATACACAAAAACTGGTACAAAAAAATCTAAGTAAAATTTGTCACAGATGTTTCTACATGCATATCTTATCTTGTCAGGGAATTCTTCTTTTATTGATTTGACCTCTTTTGTAAAAATTTTTATTTATAATATAAATTTAAAATATAAAAATATTCTAATATTTGTATTAGTATCTTTAATTACTTTATATGACATTTAAAAAAGAAACAATAACTTTCCAATGTTTTTGTCTTTTCTTCATGTGTAACTATACTGACTACAGTATTTTTCTGTTTTTCCCACTAAGCCATGACCCCATTTTATTATATGTTCCTGACTGTATCTATACTGTGTTTATAAGCCAGTGCTGTGTGTTTGCGTGTGTGTGTGTGTGAGAGAGAATCATTCCCGTTTATGCTGTTTTCAAAGCAATAAACTTGCTATAGATGAAACTCCACATTCCACAGCTTGAAAGCAATCTTCTGGTATAGTCCCTAAAAAGATTGCAGTGGAGATAGGTTGCTTATCAGTGTTATTGTTCTGTGTCATCCTAACGGTCTGCATTTGTAGCATAAGTCCTCACACTCAATGATTAGTTATAGCTACCACATAAAAATGGTACAGTACCGTGTGTTTCATGCTTTCTTTCACACCTTCCAGAACCTTTTATGTCCCAGATAAAAGGTGACTTGGGTGGCAAAGTACACTATTGCACACTGATGGAAGAATATAGAAAGGTGATATACAATGTACCACTGAAGGATTAGTCATACGAGATATTAAGTTATTATTCTATTATATTCTAAAAGAACGGGTTATGTAAGATTCTATATTTCAGAGACCCCTGGAATCATTATCTGACCACAATACATATGAGCTTTGCCCTTTGCCTGGTTACTGTTGGCGCTTTGGAGCCAGTATGTTGGTCCTGCAGGCAATATTCCTTTTTTTTTTAGTACCGTGCGAGAAAATGAAGCTCAGAAAATCCTTTCATTTCTACCTGTGACATGTTTTGGGAAGGTTAGGCTGGCAGCATTTAAGTTGTTGTCATTGATCTTTGTGTACATTCTTTTGCCCGACTTTTCCGAGGGATGGTAATACCACAACAGTGGAGAATGACAGGCCTCGTCATGTTTTGTTTTGTGTTGGGGTCTTGAGCAGACAGAGCTTACATTTTTTCGTCACGCTCTCCTCATTTTCTTTTCTCTGGAATCCTACATCACCTTGGAATGGGGCTGTTATTCATTTGGACATCTGGCTTGATGGACTTGGGCTTCTTTCCTCTCAAAGTGTTCCAGCACATTGACATAATGCTCCATCATGCCCTGCTGCAATACTCTTCACTCTTCCCCTTCATTTGGAATTGGGATAATCCGATAATGTGCCCTAGGCGAACAATAAGTCTTGAGCAGTCTATCCCTTGGGCAGACTGGCTATAAGAGAGGCATTGTGCCTCAATGCCAAACTTAGGTAGCATTAAGCTGATGTTCGTGTGACGTTTAAAAGGAAAGGACGTGACATGTGGCCAAGGATGTTGTTCCATACTCGGAATTTGTGCATACACACACAGCAGTGAGTAGTGAACACACACACACACACCGTGAACACTTCCTGACAGACATGAGACTCGAACCCGCAAACCTTCGGGTTACAAGTCCAACTCTCTAACCATTAGGCCACGACTGCCCCCAGTTTTTTTTTTTTTATTAAGGAAAATGTTTGTTACATCACTCTCATGACTTCCTATTTTTTACAGTCAAATTTGTTGCTGTGACTTTTTAACCTTTTTAGGTTACCATAATGTGATTGTAATATTAGAACAATATTGTACAACAGACTAATATTGTAACAAGACCATTTTATATGTATAACAAGAACCTGAACTTGACTATAGTTTGCGTTAATAAAATTTAGGAAATATTGTACCATATGCTGAAATTTTTTTTTTTTTTCGCATTATATAAGAATTTTTGTAATCTAGCATATGGTACAATATTTCCTAATATTCCCTTTTGTCAAGTTGATGGTACTTTCATGTATCATGATGATTTGTCTTGTACATGATTTTCTCGAAAGAACGAAAGAAAATGAAAAATATATTGTTAATTTTCTGCCTGGACGTTATCTGTTAAATTTAAAGGTACAGTTCAATCAAAATTAAAAAATACATATATATTTTTTTATTTTATTTAAAAAAATTAAATTAAAATCCATAATATTGCTTTCTCCAGTAAAAATGTCATCTCATCTGAATCAGGAGAGAAATGTGCACAGATCAAGCACAGTTTACCAGCAAAACAGCCCAAAACAGTCCAGAAGCAACAGTTTAAAGTTAAAACATATTGTTATGGATTTGTTTCTGGACATTATATGATGGATTTGTTTCCGGTTTCTGGATTTGTTTTCTGGAACATCTTGATGGATTTGTTTTGTGATGGACTTTGCTTCCGGCTTTGCTACTGTTCGGACGCTCTTGCTTACTGCTTCATGCTTTGCTCTCTGTTTATGTACTTTTCTCAGATTTTTCTAAAATTCTAACTCTAGCAGATCAGCACAGTGCTCAAACAACACATTTTTGTCAGAAACACAAACTAAAAACTTTTCAGGACTGGAATAATACTACGAAAAAGAAGACTCTTTGCCTCCCACTGCCAGCAGCTTGCATTCTGAAGACGGGAAAACACAGCTGCCTACATTCAAACAGATGAGAAAGAAAATGCCTCGTGGAATCTACTTGCTGCATGAACTGCCATAAACTTCTACAAAGGATTGTGGTTCTTGAAACAAAGTTACTTGCTGAACTTCCAAACCAGGCGGAACACACAGCAGACCGTCGTCACGGACCCCCTCAGCATACAGCCGGTGAGTCCTGTGAATCTAGTGAATCTCAACAGTTAATACCAAGTGTAGAGGAATAAGCCAAACTGATCGACACACTAATCGATGGCACAAACAGTGAGCGAGACCCAAAGGCACTTGAGACATCAGATTGTCACGACTATCTCATATTGCTACAGTAGCATCCTCTACCCCAGTTACGGCTATGACAAGGCTCGCAAACACTGGTATTCTACCACCACCTATACATCTTGATTTGAAGCATTAATGAATGTGGGTGAGGAATCCCCAAATGTGATTGAATATGGATCATATCAGCCAGCAGCTAACATTGCTACAAATAGGCACTCAAGGTCGAACAGACAGCGGCTTTCAGCTCAGAGCGCAGCCGAGCCCAGGACTCTGATAGTGGGTGACTCTATTATCAGAAACATCAGTAGCAGGACTACAACTACATGCTGCTTTCCTCAAGCAACCATCTCTGATGTGAACATGGAACTTCGGAACATTCTAATGAAGCACAAGACTGCAAATCGAAATTTCATCCATATGGGGAAGAATGATATTTGGAAAGAGCAGTCAGAACTTCTTAAGAAGGATTTTAGTGAACTCTTTGAAAAACTTTGAAGACTCAAAGTTCAGTCGTTCATCAGTGGACCACTCCCAGCAAGGGGAATTCACATGTTTTCACGGTTGCTTGGGCTGAATACCTGGCTACAAAGAACCTGCAGTATAAAAGGAGTGAACTTCATCGACAACTTCGACATCGACAATCTTTTCTGGGGCCATAGACAACTGTTTAAACTGGATGGCCTCCACCCAAACAAACTTCGTGCAAGAGTGCTAAAGGACAATATCTACTTCTCCCTCCATCATCCTTCAGTAGTGTGTGCCAAACCACTCAACCTGAATGGCACACACATACCTGGACAGAGTATGAGTGACCACAGGACTTCATATCAGCTTCTGAGTCATCATGTGGTTGACACATCCCACAAGGACACTGATAAGACCACGCAGCCAAAACAACCACTGCTCATGGACATCACGGCTGAGCCCTGCCCACAGAGCTCATCACAGACAGACTGTGACTTATCAGAACAGCTCCAAGACTCAGCACCCAAAGACGACTTTCTAGAAAACAGCCAGGAAAGCCTGTGCGCCCAGCTCGCCCTCCTCCTCCTGTGAGAGCTTCCTGTCACAATGCCAGGGCCCAAACCCTCCATCTGCTGTAGGTGAACCAAAAACAACTGCAGCTGTCAGTGATATGTTTTGGGTACCCACTATGGTAGCAGCAACATTCAGTCAGAACCCAGTGTGCCTGTAGCTTTCTCTATTTCTGTTTTATCATGTGATTGAACGTCTAAGGCCTTCTCAAGCCATACGGCTAACTAATCTAATCTGCGGCCTATTATGCATAAAACTAAGATTGCTGTAGAGACAAAAAGTAATGCCATCAAGTTAGCATTTTTAAACATTCGCTCACTAAAAAATCAATAATTTCTGATCAGTGACTTAAAAACCACAAACAACCTGGATTTTATGTTTCTAAACTAAACATGGCTAGAAGACAGCTGCAGTACAACAGTCCTCAATGAAACAGCCCCTCCTAACTTTACTTTCATGAGTGTCTGCAGGACTGTTAGGAGAGGTGGAGGTGTAGCTGCTCTATTTAAAGATGTCTATCAATGCAAGCAAGTGTCATTTGGTCAGTACTTGTCTTTTGAATATCTAGAGATTGTGTTGAAAGGTGCTCCACGCATTCAGTTTATCATTATCTACAGGACTCCAAAATACTCTCCAGCCTTTGTTGAAGAGTTCACAGAAATGTTATCAATGATTTCCTTTGCTATTGCAGGGGATTTTAACATTCACAAAGATAATGCAGAAATCAAAACTACAAAAGACATTATAACTGTTTTAAACACTTTTGACCTGATTCACCATGTGCATGGACCCACACACAGTCGAGGACACACTCTAGATTTACTCATCAGATAGAGGTCTAAACATTTCATCTAGGGATGCACGATATATCGGCCACCATATCGGTATCGGCCGATAAATGCTAATTTTTTCTGTTATCGGTATCGGCCCGATAAGAAAATTTGGCCGATATCTTTAAGCCGATAAATAATGCATTATTTCCTTCAGAGACACTTCAGACGCGCGCTGTTCGTTTGCAGCCTTTTGTGCAATTGTACGTTGTAATATTGTGTTTATTTGATGTATATCTGATTTATCTCACATAGAATGCATTTGGTTCAGTTAATAGAGCGCTTCAGTTTACCAGTGATAAACTCAAACAGCAGTGCACAACATTAATAACTATGATTGGGAATCATCCATTATTATTAAGGATGTAGCACTACTATCTGATCACTTCTGTATTTTCTTTGATATATTGATCTCTGCTACCACTGAACATAGATCTGTCTCTGTCAGAAAGAGATGCATTAACGAGAACACTAGTGTGCTATTTATGAAGGCTATATCTTTAACACCAAGCATTTCTGCAGACTCTGTTGAACTTCTCCTTGATTCCTTTAACTCAAAAGTTAGACAGACCTTCTTCTCAAACTTTATAAACAGTAACTTAAACAACACGCGCACTCTTTTTGCTACTGTTGAGAGACTGACAAACCCCCCAAGTCAGATTCCCAGTGAAATACTCTCTGACAGCAAATGCAATTGCTTCCTTCATTTCTGAGAAGAACAATAATATCAGAAAAGTGAAGTGCAGAAATAGCACTTCCTCAAGTTATGCAGAGGTCAGACAGATTCGAACGCAATTTAAAAAATAAGTTACTATGTCTGCTTTTGGAGCAATTGATAGCAACATTTTGGAAGAAATAGTACAGCACCTTTAATCGTCAACCTGCTATTTGACACACTTCCCACATATTTTTTCAAAAGGGTGCTTAACTGTTTGGAAGCAGATCTCTTAGAAGTGGTGAATGCCTCACTTCTTTCTGGGACTTTTCCAAACTCCCTGAAAACTGCAGTTGTTAAGCCCCTTCTGAAAACGAGCAATTTTGATAACACCATATTGAGCAATTATAGACCAATATCAAATCTTCCTTTTATAGGCAAGATTATTGAAAAAGTAGTTTTTAATCAGCTGAACAAATACTTTACTCAAATGAAAACCTGGACAATTTTCAATCTGGTTTCTGACCACATCACGGCACAGAGACAGCACTCATTAAAGTAATAAATGATATTCGCTTAAATTCTGATTCTGGCAAAATATCAGTGCTGGTACTACTAGATCTCAGTGCTGCGTTTGACACTGTCGATCATAACATACTTCTAGAGAGACTGGAAAACTGGGTCGGGCTTTCTGGGATGGTAATCAAATGGTTCAGGTCATACTTAGAAGGGAGAGGTTATTATGTGAGTATAGGAGAGCATAAGTCTAAGTGGACGTCCATGACATGCGGAGTCCCACAAGGCTCAATTCTTGCACCGCTCTTGTTTAGCCTGTATATGCTCCCACTAAGTGAAATAATGAGAAAGAACCAAGTTGCTTATCACAGCTATGCTGATCATACCCAGATTTATCTAGCCTTATCACCAAATGACTACAGCCCCATTGACTCCCTCTGCCAATGCATTGATGAAATTAACAGTTGGATGTCCGAGAACTTTCTTCAGTTAAACAAAGAAAAAACCGAAGTCATTGCATTTGGAAACAAAGATGAAGTTCTCAAGGTGAATGCATACCTTGACTCTAGGGGTCTAACAACTAAAAATCAAGTCAGGAATCTTGGTGTGATTCTGGAGACAGACCTTAGTTCCAGTAGTCATGTCAAAGCTGTAACTAAATCAGCATACTATCATCTCAAAAACATTGCAAGAATTAGAGGTTTTGTTTCCAGTCAAGACTTGGAGAAACTTGTTCATGCCTTTATCACCAGCAGGGTGGACTATTGTAATGGTCTCCTCACCGGCCTTCCCAAGAAGACCATTAGACAGCTGCAGCTCATCCAGAACACTGCTGCCAGGATTCTGGCTAGAACCAGAAAATCTGAGCATATCCCACCAGTAACGATTAACCGCGAGCCGGTTGAAAATCGATTCAAATATGTGATGATTCAAATCGGTTGAGATGCTAAACAAATCGCGATTCATTTAGGGGTAGGAGTTTATATGAATGTATGTCTGAGGGGAACTTACTGTCTTTAGAAAAGTTTAGATGGTATTTTTTCTTTTCATCTTGCCTCTGTATAATGCATATTAAAGTTCATAAGTGCAGCGCTGCTTTGTTTACAGCGGAAACCAAGGAAACACTTTAAGCTCCACCTGCTGGCAGAGAGTGAATCTGCGTCTCATTCCGCTCGTCTGCTGTGTTTCATGCAGATATTTTTTTATGTATAGTTTCACAAAACTGAAGTCAATCCATTCTGTTTTTGCTTCAAATTTAGAAATGATGCAATGAAATTTAGATTAAAAAATCCTCTTGTTGCATGTATGCAGCATCTTTGTTTAGATAATGATTAAAAGAGCACAGGCAAAGCCTTATTTTGTTTATATGACGATATTTATTTTATTTGTGTTATTTATTTGATTTGGGGCTTGTTTTAAAATGTTAATTTAGTTTTGTTATTTACATTTACATTATATATAAATTTTGTTATTTAGCAGACACTTTTATCCAAAGCGACTTACAAATGAGGACAATAGAAACAATCAAAGCCAACAAAAGAGCAATAATATACAAGTGCTGTAAGAAACATGCAGCATTTTGTCCAAGCAATAATAAAAGGACACATTTGTTTATAATTTATCTTAAATCTCATTTTATAAAAATAAAATAAAATCGTGAAATCAAAATCGTGAATCGAATCGAATCGTGAGTTGAGTGAATCGTTACATTCCTATTTAAATAAAGACTCAAAACTCATCTGTTTTTTAATTGTGCATTTATTGAATGAGCACTGTGCTACATTCCAACTGATTGCACTGTATTTTATGTATAATCATTTTTTATTTTTAACCGTTTTAAATTAAATTTAAATAATTTTCAATGTTTTTAAATTCCTTGTTTTATTGTTGTGATGATTTTTTTTATGATTATTTGACTTTCTTTTATGTAAAGCACTTTGAATTACCATTGTGTATGAAATGTGCTTTATAAATAAACTTGCCTTGCCTTACAAACTCACAGCTTTTCACTACACAAGACATTAACTGATGGACTGGAGTGGTGTGGATTGTGGATTGTGATGTTTTTATCAGCTGTTTGGACTCTCATTCTGACGGCACCCATTCACTGCAGAGGATCTATTGGTGAGCAAGTGATGTAATGCTACATTAATTTCTCCAAATCTGTTCCCATGAAGAAACAAACTCATCAACATCTTAAATGTCCTGAGTAAATTTTCAGAAAAATAAAATTTTTGGGTGAACTATTCCTTTAATATTATATTTTTAAACATAAAAGCGGCTCCACCATTTTACACTTTGCCGCTTTCTTCTTAGCTGTAATCTGAGAGGGAACAGGGAAAGAAGGAAATGGTTCTGAGATACCTGGCCGATGCCCATCGCTAGAACTCCTAGGGGCCAGAGAACCACAAAAAGGCCTCTGTGGAAGAGAGATCCGGGGTTGGGCCAGTGTCATGTCTGGGTTTCCTCTGTCACTTAAATTCGCAGGTGCTGAGAGGGGACGTCTGTGACTGCCCAACATTCCCAGGGTGCCATTTGATACAGACGTGAATCAGAACATCCTGTAACTGATGACTGAATTACACTCAACTCATTCCACAGCTCAGCAGTCGCATGTGTTTTATCCTCACTGGTTTCATGTAATATCAATGACCTCTGTTCTGACCATATGTATTAAGAAAATGAATTATGTTTCGCATTATACAAACTACAAATGCACATAACCCTATAAAGCCTGCTGTATCATATTTGATATGTGCATTTCTGAGGCCTCTAAATGATCAGCTTCATTAAAACTGCTGTTGTTCACAATCTGCTACACGCCTTCTGTTGTCTGATTGATAGTGTAGACTTTTTTTTAGCAAGTAAAAGGCCTTTTAGTATAATCTTAAAAACATCCTGCTTCAGCTTGTGGTTCATGTCTTTTTGCTGTGAAATCTTTACAGATTTGTAACGTGAACGTGAGAACAACCTTTATATTGTTATTAATATTTCAAGTTAACATTTACTGGATTAAAGCAGCTTAGGTTTACTTGAAAAAATGTTCAATGTATTTCATGTTCAAATGTTCAAATGCAAACTTTTTTTTAATGAAGTCAAAGGTTCAATAAACTGTTCTAAGTTTAGATAGATTGATAGATAGATAGATAGATAGATAGACAGAGATGCCCAGTCAAACTAAGCAAGACATGCTACTATAACACATTTACACAGCACTGCAGATCAAAATCTGTATGAACACTTGTCTCCGTTTTATAGTTTATGGACAAACACACTGAACACAATCTCAAGTTAATTTGTCTCAAAGACTAACAATAGTTGTCTGGAGGAGGAAAAAATTCACATCTTGGGGAAAATCCCTGCATGTTATCAGTCAATGTTCTTATATAATACAATGTTCTTACTGTTGCTGTCCGCCTTAGCTATTTTAATGCCACTTTTAGGCAGTATCTGAGAAAAACAGATTCAGGAATCGGCCCGTCAAAGGTTAAGCTCAAGTTACGGGAGGACATTAAGACACAATTGTGTTTGGTGTTAAAGGGATAATACGATGCGATTTCAATTTTTCCTTTCTCTCTGGAGTGTTGCAAGCTCTTTGTGCATAAAGAAGATCTGTAAAGTTGCAAAGACTGAAGTCTCAAATCCAAAGAGATATTCTTTATAAAAGTTAAGAGTCAACCACGCCTACCTAAAATGGCTCGTTCTAACACGCCCCCACATGTCTACCTCACTATGTGGGAAGATTTGCATAACGCAGCCCAAATGTTCACGCAAAGAAAGAAGGCATAACTTTTATTCTCGCTGTAGTATTGTTGCCGCCGCCATGTCGTAAAGACGCTGTGTGTTTCATTGTGAAAGCGAAACTACTTTGTTTGGCCTTCCAAAAGAGGACGATATCGCTTCGTCACGCCTAGGGCTGATCCGTGCTGGTCGCTGAGGAAATACATCAACTTCGCGCTGTGGATCGCCGGATCGGCTTTCACTGTGGACGAAGCGGAGTCCAGCCCGGGGTCGTCACATGTGGTTGCCGCAAGCCCTCCGGCCGCTCCTTCGTCGAATTCGCCGCCTCTGCTCACTCAGCCCGCTGTGTGTGACGCTGTGTGTTTCATTGTGAAAGCGAAACTACTTTGTTTGGTCTTCCAAAAGAGGACACGACTAGAAATCAGTGGTTAAGTTGTATTTACAACACTGTTCCAGAACACTTCAACCCAAATATTCAGATGTGTGCAGCACATTTTATGGAGGACTGTTTCCTGATCCTGGGAGAGTAGACTACAATGCCGGCTGTTCTGACTCAGAGACTGTAAGTACGTTTTTTATATTTAAAGAATTTGCCAATGATGATTCAAACGCGAGTTTTGAGCAGTGTAGAGTAGGGCTTGTTGTTTGTCATTTCTCCGATCACAAATGCAGACAGTTTTATGTTTACGTGGCGTGATGAACCAAATGCCTCATTTATAATGGGTTTTAATGTTTTTGTCTCATCGTGCCGGGACAAGGCATCACAGTATGGTAAGGGACGTAACATTTCCGTCACACACTTGAGGTATTCAGCCAATCACAATGCATTGGATAGCTGGCCAATCAGAGCACACCTCGCTTTTTCAGACTGATGAGCTTTATAAAAATCTACGCATTTCAGAAAGGCGGGGCATAGAGGAGAAACAATAATGTACAGTATGTGGAAAATAATGTTTTTTTAACCTTAAACTGCATAAACACATTTCATTACACCAAATACACAAAATAATGTTCTTTTTAGCAACATCATATGACCCCTGTAAGAAAGCTGACATTTAAAATCATCATATTTTTATATTACATCATATTAACCATCATCCTTTTAATCCCAACGCAAAAGCCAATGATGTGAGGAATTTGACTCATAGCCGACATTTGGCAGCCCTTTCAAAGGGGTCAAGTTATAACGAGGGTCTCATGCTCTATGGATATACAACCGGCCTTTCAAGAGGACACCGGGAATTTGCTTAAAACACAATACAAGTCAAGGTTGCTTCTGCTGCTGCTTCTTTCAATTAATGCTAAATTGAATTAATGGATAAAGTCAAAGACCTAAGGGTGTGTAAACTGTCGTTCAGGCTTCAATTTTCAGGATATTGTGTATTGTTTTGCCTTTACAAAACTAAGATTTTCAGGGAGAGTCATCAGAACCATAAGAGTGCAATACAAATTCTCAGGATTGCACATGCATTCATCAATATCCCAAAATAACTCCATAATACAGTGTCTAATATTTATTAAGACTTAATAAATGAACTCAGCTAGCTTATATGAGAAGCTCTCATTATTTATATGTTAAATATTTATATTTTATTTTACTGTATTGTGTTACCATGCACAATGTTCTAGAAAGTTACTTTAAATTTAAACATGGTCAAAGGCTGCCCTCTATTGGCCAAAGAGTAAAAACATGCAACCAAGAAACATGGACATTGGTAAACTACCAAACTATTCATTCGTCCATTCATTCATTCGGACTGATGATTTTAGGCTAATATTTATATTTGTTAGATTATGTTTTAGATGCTGTAATTTTAATTATGTATTTATTGTATTATTTACTTTTTAAATATTTGTTTCTCTTTTTTTTCACTAGTTCACTTAAATTGTCCTGCAAAGACAAATCACTTTTCAATAAATTTTTTATTTTTTTAAAATAAAGTACAAATATTCCGAATTAGCCTCTAAATTAAGAGCTCATGAAAACGTGCACAATAATTGTAATAAGTATTACTTATTATTTTTAATTATTTTTTTAATTATTATTTTATGTATTATTATTATTAAGACTATATGATATGGCCAAAGATATAATGGCAGAATGGTAGATGCTTTTAAGTTGATTTTATCCAAACAAATATGAATGAATATAAATGATCATATATTATATGCTATATGAGATTAAGAGAACTGATCGTTAAGATGCACAATTAATGTGTTAAAATCAACACAATTCTTTAACATGAAATTTCAGAATGGAATGAGTAATTTAGAAAGCTATCTAGCCAATATCGATAAATGGGAGGTACAATTGGACCACGTGTTGTACCATTGAGTTGAACGGGATGCTAACGAATAGCTCTCATCAGTTATACTGAAGTTAACCCGTTGCAAAGTTAACCAGTTACAAACCACGTCTCCAGATGGTGCTGTACTCATTAAACTATCCTTTAGATGGTGCTGTACACTCATCAAACTCAGTTCCTTTGCAAAACTGCCTCTGATAGTAAATATTGTAAATGTTAAAAATTGTGAAGTTAAATGCTCAATCAATGCACTTTTAAGTAAAAATCTCTAGCCTAATAATATTTGATCAAAGTGCACTGGTGATAAATATAATCGCTTATATCACAGATCATATCACAAAAATGTAGGATTAATTTTATAGCCATCTATGTCTCGATTAATAGATTAAATAAAACCACAAAATAATAAAACAAAGCGGAGTTTGTATTATGTGTGTAAAGATTCACATGCAATACAGGGAAGTGCAACCCACTACAAACAAACATTACAGTACAGTTTCTTGTAAAGAAATAATTGAAGCATACGGTGTACACACTGCCAACATGTGATTTAAAGACAACAGTAGGATATATTGTTTCGGCACTCATGGATATTTTGTATGATGGGTTTTTTATAGTAATTACCTTGAGTTTTGTGTTTGTCAAATAGATATATCCTACTGCAAAAAGCCATAGTAAAGTCATTTGGCTGACGTGAAGTGCTTGGCCTTTACCCTATTTCCTGCTCTTAATGCTTGTCACTGTGGCATTTGGCATGTATAAAATTTGTGGTTAAACATTTTTCTCATTTTATAGCTCCTGGGCATATATTTACAACAGAGGTCCACTGAAAAGCTACTGGGAAGAAAAATAGGCTTTATGAGATGACACCATCAACCTTTGCGCTCCTGGTGTTTCTGAGGCCAAAACACATACAGTAACTGTGTTGTCCAACTTGTCTGACAGCTGATGTTTTGATTGTTTCACACCTATTTGTACAAGACAGTAGCCATTTTAAAGCAAAAGTTTAATTATTAATATTTCATGACATAGTGTATTATGTTGGTGTGACATATAAGCTATTATTCTAAACATCATTAAATAAATTCAATGCACACAGACTGAAGTAGTTTAAGTCTTTGGTTCTTTTAATTTTGATGATTTTGGCTCACATTTAACAAAAACCCACCAATTCACTATCTCAACAAATTAGAATACTTCATAAGACCAATAAAAAAAACATTTTTAGTGAATTGTTGGCCTTCCCCAGGAAACCTTTGCAGGTGTTTTGAGTTGATTAGCTGAATGACATGTCACCATATTCTAATTTGTTGAGATAGTGAATTGGTGGGTTTTTGTTAAATGTGAGCCAAAATCATCACAATTAAAAGAACCAAAGACTTAAACTACTTCAGTCTGTGTGCACTGAATTTATTTAATACACGAGTTTCACAATTTGAGTTGAATTACTGAAATAAATGAACTTTTCCACGACATTCTAATTTATTGAGATGCACCTGTACATACATATACTGTATATATATATATATATATATCACAGAAGAAAAAATTTACAAAATTTACATTTTGGAGTGACCTATCCCTTTAAGAGCTTTACATTCTCACATGGCCAAAAATACACTTCGGACAATCGTGCATGCTTGGAAACTGTTTGTTATGTGACCATAACTCTTTCTGTCAGTTGTCTGGAAATCTGACATCAGATGACCGATGTCTTCCATCCATAACTGTGTTTCACTTCTGACCACTCAGGAAAACAGCCACAGAATGTCCAAGTGTCCATTTCCTGTCCACATGCCTCACCCCATCTAAACCAGCACAATGCGTCTTTAATTACGTAACACCGGCACTTCTTTTTATGTGTTTTTCCTAGGAGCGTGTGTATACGCCGACGTGTGTGTTTCGTTGTTTCTGCACTTGTGACGCTGCATATCTCAGGGATGAGGCCATCCAAGGGGAACCTCAGGAAAATGACACAGAGGCTGATAAATGTGTTTGCTGTGGCACCAGGCAAAGCAAGCCTGACTGTCGCCCGCCTGCTTTTTCTCAGCAAACTGAATGTTGTTCTCATACATCCCTGCTGTTAGAGTACAGCAGGGACGGTGCAGATTGAATACATACAGTAAGTAATAAACACGTGCATGCATCTAAGGCATAATGCATTCCAAATTGCACTCAAAATGAACATTTTGGCATCATTTTCTCACCCTTATATTATTATATTAAATTTAAAAGCAAAAATTCAATTAGAGACTGGTGGATTTAGACATGTCACGGCAGGTTTGATGTCACTGACAGCAATTGTCATTTTGCATGTCACACAGAAAAAGTGAACAATGACCTAATTTTTCATATCGAATGGCTTCGAAAGACTTGAAATATATTTAATATATGAGCTCAAATGAACTACATTTATTATACTTTAATGCTGCTTTTTTCCCTTTTGGAAATATACAATACCATAAAAAAGACTGGGGTTAGTATGTTTTGTTTTGTTTTAAAGGGGTCATGCCCATTTTCCACAAGTTGATATGATTCTTTAGGGTCTTAATGAAAAGTCTGCAACATAGTTTGGTTAACATTTCTTAATGGTAGTGTAAAAAACACCTTTTTTACCCTGTCAAAAACAGCTCTTTTCAGATCAAGTGTTTTTTGTAGCATTTTCCTTTAAATGTTAATGAGCTCTGGTGACCCCGCCCCTCTCTTCCGAGCCGCTCTCTGAGGGACTGTTTACTTTAGCTGCATTCATCGTGAAACTTGCTAATTAGCACATTATTTGGAAAGGCGATTTGCAAAGATTCGTTAAAAAAAAACTTTACACACTTCTGTAGGTGAAGCTGGATCACGAATGATTTGCGCGAACATAGACACATTTAGGTAGATCGGGGGCGCATTCCCTTCAGAAACAAATGTAATCCACTGTGTCTTCAGTGGCTCAGATGTCGGGAGTAAATGACAACTGCTATGTTCATTATTACATCCAACAACAGAACACCTCAATCGCTTAGGAGTCACTCTTGTCTACATCTGCTCTGGCGGTGAAACAATGGCGGACTGATGACAGCTCACTCAGAGCAGGTCTAAGGTAAGACGCCAGTCCAGTCTGTGCTGAAACGCCACTGTCAATCAAAGTATCGTGGGAGGGGCCTGTTTTTGTGATGTCACACATACAGGCATCTGAGATCGGCTCGATTTGAGAAAGGAGGTAAAGATTTTAGTAGATTAAAAAAAACACTGGGCGGATTTTGATCATTATAGGGTGGTTGTGTACACACACTGCCAACACACATTTCAGTTCAAACAACTTGTAAAAGTGCGTGTAGCATCCTATGACCCCTTTAAGAAATTAATGCTTCTATTCAGAAATGACATTAAATTGGTCAAATGTAATAGTAGAAACACTTGTAATGTTAAAAAAATCAAAAATGTTACAAAACTCTTTTAAACTTTCTATTCATCAAAAAAAAAGATGATTTGAACAAAGTAATAAGAAATATGTCTCGAGTAGCAAATTTCTGAAGGATCATGTGACACTGAAGACTGGAGTAATGACGCTGAAAATTCAGCTTTGCATCACAAGAATAAATTACGTGTGTGTGTGTGTCCTATTTCGTGAATCCATTTCAAGTGGGTCAGATGTTCACTCTCATATATAAAAGAGAAGTAAAACAAGCCAGTAGTGCTGTGAGATGAATGATTATGTGCACAAGCAACAGAACTGATATATTAAGCGAGACCTGTTTACTATGTATTTCTTATGTTTCCAGGACTCACCCTCACAGTGGATGGAGAAGGTTTAAGTCTGGTTTAGTCCAGCGGGGAACAGCTCTCCATCATGGATCCACTTGACAAGCTGAGCAGAGAGAAGTTGATCTTCTATCTGACAGTGCCGCTGTCTTCGATCATCATCTTCTCCAACCTCTTCATCATAATAGGCATCGCCTGCAACCGTCAGCTGCACAACACCCCAAATTACTTCTTCTTGAGCCTGCTAGTGGCTGACTTGTGCACCGGCATCACCCTGCCCTTCATTCCCCACATGACGCTTGACCGGCAGCTGGATTTCAAGCACTGCTTGGTGATGTACATCTTCCCCAACTTTCTGTTCCTGTCGTTCCTCTTCAATTTGGTGATGGTGCATTACGAACGCTACCTGTGCATCGTCAGCCCGCTCCACCACAGCCAGTTCTGGGTTCACCGCTGCTTCCCATTGGCTTTGTTGACCGTTTGGCTCCCGCCATTGCTGTATGCATCACTTCCCGCTTTTGGATGGAATAATTGGGTGGAACCCAATTCTAACAAGAGCTCCGACTCAAACGAGACATTCTTGAGATCAACCACGTCTCAAAACTCCACCAAAGAGGATGAGGTTTGCTCCTACAAACAGGTTTTTCCCAAGGCCTTCATTTATTTGGAAGTGTGCGGACTGGTGTTGCCGGCCATGCTGTCCATTGTAGCCATGATGGGACGGGTGTTGTGGATCGCGCGCAAGCAGCTGCAGAACATCTGTAAGCTTCACCGTGCCGTGGACCGTCTTCAGCAGCAGCAGCAGCAGCAGCAGCAGCAGCCATCGGATCAGGAGCAGCAGCTTAACCTGCGCTACGCCAAATGTGTGGCCGCCGTGTCCCTCACGTTCCTGGTCTGCTGGGTGCCATACATCATCTACCAGCTCATGTCCGTGACGATGCTGCAGACCGGTGTGAGCTTGCCGAGCTCTTCTCTGTACATCATCATGTCCTGTACGGGAATCGGGAGCATGGCCATCATTCCGCTCATACTGGGACTGGCCAACAAGCAGTACACTGAGCCCATCAGCAGGCTGATGCTTAAACTGAGAAACCGCTGGAGAGGAGGACAGAATAACAGAGATATTGCACTTTGACGAGTGGACAGTGAGTAGATAGGATGTTTGAATTGAATGTATAAATGAAAAATCTGTTGTGCATTAAATGCTTTATGAAATATACACTACTGTTTAAAAGTTTGGCCTTGGTTAGATTTTTTAATACTTTGGAAAAAAGTCTCACCAAGGGTGCATTTGTTTGATCAAAAATACATGAAATATTGTAAAATATTACCATTTCAAATAGCTGTTTTCCATATGAATACATTTTAAAATGTAATTTATTCCTGTGATACAAAGCTGAATTTTCAGCATCATTACTCCAGTCTTCAGTGTCACATGATCCTTCAGAAATCATTCTAATATGCTGATTTGCTGCTCAAGAATTTTTTTTTATTATTATCATCAATGTTGAAAACAGTTGTGCTGCTTCATATTTTTGTGGAAACTGTGTTTTTTAATGAATAGAAAGTTCAAAAGAACAGCATTTAGTTGAAAAATAAATATTTTGTAACATTATAAATGTCTTCACCGTCACTTTTTAATAACAATTTAATGCATCCTTGCTGAATAAAAGTAATGATTTTTATTTAAAAAATTTCTGATCCCAAATTTTTGAACGGTAGTTTAAAAGAACACAACACTTAGTAATCACATCTGTCTTTTGTCAGAGAGTTTTGTGTTAAAAACTAAAAATCATACATATATGTTCATCTTGTATATATTTTGTTATGCCTTGCATACTTAAATGTTCAGTTTTCTGAATTGTGCTGATTTGTCACCAAGATAAAGTCATCTAGTTGACTAATGTTGAGTGCTTTTAATGAATAGAAAGTTCAAAAGAACAGCATTTAGTTGAAAAATAAATATTTTGTAACATTATAAATGTCTTCACCGTCACTTTTTAATAACAATTTAATGCATCCTTGCTGAATAAAAGTAATGATTTTTATTTAAAAAATGTCTGATCCCAAATTTTTGAACGGTAGTTTAAAAGAACACAACACTTAGTAATCACATCTGTCTTTTGTCAGAGAGTTTTGTGTTGTCACTAAAAATCATACATATATGTTCATCTTGTATATATTTTGTTATGCCTTGCATACTTAAATGTTCAGTTTTCTGAATTGTGCTGATTTGTCACCAAGATAAAGTCATCTAGTTGACTAATGTTGAGTGCAAAAATGACTTGTCAGTCTTGGATGTATCAGTAAAAAGATGTTTAAAACTACAAACCTATTAGTAATGTTTTACATTGTATGCAGCAAAACTGTGTTTATGATTGTGTTTAGTTATATTATAGCTGTATATTTTCAAATATATTCTTCAACATGGAGGGGATTTTTTAAAATAACATTTAATGAATAAAAATATATTAGACATTTATTTTACTTATAAATGTATTACTGTCACAGTTGCCTTCTGTGGCAAAACGAATAACACAGAGACGAGGATAAACTTAAAATAAAGAGTCTTTAATCCACAATCCAAAAGAGGTAACAAGGCAGGGAACAACATCGACTTTAATACCGGACGCTAGATACAGGAAAACACAGGGCTTAAATACTCAAACTAAACGAGATAATTAACAAACACAGGTGGATACTAATGAACTAATAAATGAAACAATGAGGACAGGAACATAATTAAATATGGGCATAAGGAAACACATGGGAAGCAAAACATACAAAACAGAGTCTGACATTACTCCCCCCTCCCGGAAGGCGCATCCTTGAGCCTCACAACATCCAACGGGGAGGGGGGTTCCAACAGGAACGGTACCCATTCCAGGGTCCGTGGCGGATCAGGCAGTTCGGGGAGCCATGGCGGAGCAGGCAGTTCAGGAGGCCATGGCGGAGCAGCCTCTGAGGCCGCGGCCCCCGCCCCCGCCCCAGCCTCTCCGTGGGCCAAACATAGGGACCGCGACCCTCTCCGGGTCTAATTCAGGAACGGGAGCCCTTCTTGGGCTAAACTTAGGAACAGTAGCCCTCCATGGGCTAATCTCAGGAACAGGAGCCCTCTCTAGGCTTGACGGGGGAACAGCAGCCCTCCCTGGGCTTGACTTGGAGACAGGAGACCACTCTGGGCTAAACTCAGGAACAGGAGCCCTCCTTGGGCTAGGCTCGGAATCTGAGGCCCTCTCTGGGCATGACGTGAGTACAACAGCCTTGACTAATGTTGAGTGCAAAAATGACTTGTCAGTCTTGGATGTATCAGTAAAAAGATGTTTAAAACTACAAACCTATTAGTAATGTTTTACATTGTATGCAGCAAAACTGTGTTTATGATTGTGTTTAGGAGTTATATTATAGCTGTATATTTTCAAGTATATTCTTCAACATGGAGGGGATTTTTTAAAATAACATTTAATGAATAAAAATATATTAGACATTTATTTTACTTATAAATGTATTACTGTCACAGTTGCCTTCTGTGGCAAAACGAATAACACAGAGACGAGGATAAACTTAAAATAAAGAGTCTTTAATCCACAATCCAAAAGAGGTAACAAGGCAGGGAACAACATCGACTTTAATACCGGACGCTAGATACAGGAAAACACAGGGCTTAAATACTCAAACTAAACGAGATAATTAACAAACACAGGTGGATACTAATGAACTAATAAATGAAACAATGAGGACAGGAACATAATTAAATATGGGCATAAGGAAACACATGGGAAGCAAAACATACAAAACAGAGTCTGACATTACTCCAACAGGAACGGTACCCATTCCAGGGTCCGTGGCGGATCAGGCAGTTCGGGGAGCCATGGCGGAGCAGGCAGTTCAGGAGGCCATAGCGGAGCAGCCTCTGAGGCCGCGGCCCCAGCCCCCGCCCCAGCCTCTCCGTGGGCCAAACATAGGGACCGCGACCCTCTCCGGGTCTAATTCAGGAACGGGAGCCCTTCTTGGGCTAAACTTAGGAACAGTAGCCCTCCATGGGCTAATCTCAGGAACAGGAGCCCTCTCTAGGCTTGACGGGGGAACAGCAGCCCTCCCTGGGCTTGACTTGGAGACAGGAGACCACTCTGGGCTAAACTCAGGAACAGGAGCCCTCCTTGGGCTAGGCTCGGAATCTGAGGCCCTCTCTGGGCATGACGTGAGTACAACAGCCCTCCTTGGGCTAGATGTGGAGTCAGGGGCCCTCTCAGGGTTAGACTCAGGAACTGCTTCCCTAGAGGCAACAGGAGAAGCAAGCGGCTTGGGAATGGCATCCGTGGCCATGACAAGAGAAGCCGCCTGCCCCAGACGAGCCTCCATGGACAAGACAAGACCGACTGGAACTGTTCCTATGGACACGACAAGACTTTCAAACATGGCTTCAGGGGACATGACTTGACTCTGGTCAGGGACTCGAGCCATCTCTCGACACTGGAGCGAACTCTGGGGCGCGTGCTCGGGCGAGGAAGAGGGCCGTGAGCCATCCATTTCTCCTCATCTGGTTACGGGTGGATAGGGCGGCCGGCGGGCTTGACTGATGAGCGGCCGGCGGACTCGCAGTACTCGCAGTGATCCCACAGAATTTCCACGCTTACTCCACGAAGAGGAGATCTCAGTGGGCTAAGGCAGGAAAAACGAGCAGCGACTTCCAAGCCGCAGGAAGAAAAAACAAGAAAGCAAAAAGACTTCCAAAACCGAAAAAACAAAACGAGGAGAAGGGGCGCCACTTACTGTATGGGTCCGGTATTCTGTCACAGTTGCCTTCTGTAGCAAAACGAATAACACAGAGACGTCTTTAATCCACAATCCAAAAGGGGTAACACAAGGCAGGGAACATAAGGCAGGTAGTGACACACAAGAACCCCTACATCGAGGTTAATACCGGACACTAGATACAGGAAAACACAAGGCTTAAATACTCAAACTAAACGAGATAATTAACAAACACAGGTGGATACTAATGAACTAATAATGAAACAATGAGGACAGGAACATAACCAAATATGGGCATAAGGAAACACATGGGGAGCAAAACACACACAAAACACGGAACAGAGTCTGACAATTACATTATATAAAATTAATTATATTATATATTAATACATTTTTATATTTCATAAGTATAAAAATACATTACTAAAAATTGATTGTTTTTGTGGTTTGGCTAGGGGGAAAAATGAAAATAAATCTTGAGCCATCTATCTATCAGTCTGTCTGTCTGTCATTACAAATTGAGGACATTCAGTAGACTACAACATAATAGTTTACCAAACATTCATAATCAAAACATTTCTCACTGAGATAAAGCATTTACAATGAGACACACTTTTGACGTCATACAGCAAATAAATAAACCATTATGGGAACTTTAAATTGACCAGTGGTTTAGGATGTGACCATAGATGTTGTAAGATATTTTTGCAACTGAGATATCCTACTCGAACGCTCATTCCCAGAAATGGTCCTTCTGCTGACAAACCCATGAACAGTGTATTAATCACGGTGGGAAACTGTTGAGTGATACAATGGAGAAAGTCTGGAGCAAGTCTTTTGAGTATTGTCTGTGTTTGCATACTGTCTGTGTGAGCCACAAGACAAAAAGCTAAAATCACAAAGTAACTGTAAACAAGAGATATCAAGACAAATCGAGCTGTCCTGATGGTTTGGGTTGCAGGATAAAATGTGAAACATGTCGAGTCCCTTGAGAACATTTCAGTAAGTTCACTACAACCATTGGCAGGTACACTCTAATGTTGATCATTACTCACATGTGCATTTATATAAAGAGGAAAGTATTTGATTAACCTCTTAGTCTGTAAGCCTGACTCTTTGTTCCCCATAGTTTTGAAATAGAAGCTAAAGAAGGTCAATAGTGTAAAAAACCACAAACACACCCTCATCCCTCCACCCACTCACACACACACACACACACACACACTTAAGTGCATACAAATTCATCTCTTGCACTTCCGATACCCAAAACTTTCTTCCTTCTTGCTACTCACAGTGTTCCGTTGTAATGTTTTCAGCTGACATCAAAAAACAATCTAATTTTAAAAAATGGTGCATGCAAAACATTGCTATTGATCATACTTGCATTTAAGGATTGAAACTCTTGATCTTAAGTATTAAATTTCATTAATAGTATCAAACTTCATTAATAGCATAAAACGTATATTTAGAAATTGATATTTTAAGGTTAATATTTTCCCAAAAATATGTTGTTATTTTATTAACACAACTTTGTGGTTTATTAAACAAGTATAATGTAAAACACACAATGGTATAAAATGGTTAAATATTTATGAAAGATATCAGACACTGTCCAGGCAGAATTTTAATTTGAAAAACAATTTAAAATAATTCAAACAATTCAAATAAATAAAATAATTCAGTATACAGTCTATTTGACCTTTAATCTCTGAGGTCTCTGAAGAGCAGTTCTTGCTTAGTTTTCTTTATGTTTATAAATAGGAATGACAGATGAGATACGTTATTATAGAAGAGCATGTGCTCCGGCTGTATTGTAAACAATGGAGTCATCTATATCGCTTATTAATTTGAGCCCGATTGAGACCCAGAGAATATTATATCAGTGCAAATTGATGAACAGAGGTGTGGCGTGCGTTCTTTTTGGCTCATTAATGATTAATCTTGCAGCTGCATTTTGGATTAATTGTAGATAGAAGTGGCTGGAAGACCTGCCAAGAGAGCATTGAAATAGTCCAGCCTGGATAGAACAAGAGCTTGAACAAGGAGTTGTGTTGCATGTTCTGAAAGAAAGGGCCTGATCTTCCTAATGTTGTATAAAGCAAATCGGCAGGACCGGGCAGTTTTAGCAATGTGGTCTGAGAAATTCTGCTGATCACCAATCACAACTCCAAGGTTTCTGGCTGTTTTTGAAGGAGTTATAGTTGATGTGCCTAACTGAATGGTGAAATTATGATAAAGTAATGGGTTTGTTTAAACCACAAGCAGTTCTGTCTTAGCCAGGTTGAGTTGAAGGTGATGGACCGTCATCTATCAAGAAATGTCTGTTAGACCTGCTGAGATGCGAGCAGCTATTGTCGGATCATCAGGATGGAATGAGAGTTGAGTGTCATCAGCATAGCAGTGGTATGAAAAGTTATGTTTCTGAATGACAGAACCTAGTGATGCCATGTAGACAGAGAAGAGAAGTGGTCCAAGAACTGAGCCCTAAGGCACCCCAGTAGTTAGATGTTGCGACTTGGACACCATACCTTGAAGGACCTATCTGAGAGGTAAGACTCAAACCACTGGAGTGTGGTTCCTGAGATGCCATTTTCCAATAGCGTTGACAGGAGGATCTGCTCATTTAAAGGGGTAGTTGACTGTTTTTTTTCTAGGCTTGATTGTGTTTATGGGGTGCAGTCTAACGTGTGTTAATGCTTCGTTTTGAAAAAAACACATTATTTTTCACATAATTTACCTTTATTCTACACCACCCTGTCCCTTCTCCTATGAATGCTCTGATGATTTCTTGGTTTTATTAAGCCCCTCCCTCAGAAATACGCAATGGGCTTAGACTGGTTAGCTGGCCCAGTGTGTTGTGATTCACGAAACCACCTAGAGCGCGTGCAGAAACGTCACACCCCTCACCTCAGTGGCATGCGCTCCGTTTGTATTGTAAACAATGGCGTCATCAATATTGCTTATCAATTTGAGCCCGATTGAGACACAGAGTATAAAGAATGAGAATGTGACGTAACGCCGCGTTGATTTCTGGGAAACTGCTTTGTTTATCCGCCATACTTGCAGGATAGCGCTGCCTTTCCGCTATTGGGTTTAGGGCAGTATTTGATTGTTTGTCGTGATTGTGAAAAATGTCACCAGTGTATGTCATTCATACTGCATCGATAATCGGAATAGTAACTCAGATCATCGTTCTAAGAGAAAACTTGACAATGCTATATGACTTTTTGCCTTTTCTATGTGTAAAACACCAAGGAAAGGAGGTCGCGGAGAAGACGCCGAATAGTAAATCTGTTAATGTCACTGATTAAACCCACTGACTCTCACTCAATAAAAGAATCACATTGCTGTGTGTTTTTGAAAGTTTTGATTTGGTTGGTTTAATAGTTAACATTACCTTCTTTGCGAGCATGACTCTCACTCTCACTAGGCTTGTGAATTAGCAGAACTTGAACAGGGGACTTTCTAAAATGCTTAAAGTGGCTTAATGTACCAAGACAGTGATAAAGACAAAATTGTAAAGCATATACTATGTGCAGATATGCATATAAGATCAAAATGTGAACGCAACGCGTTTATTTACACATTAAGCATTTTCCTCTCATATAAAGAACGCGCTTAATGCACCGAGACAGTGATATTTAAAGACCACATTCTGTACACATTTATCTTACTAATAAAGCATAATATGTGTGGAAAAACAGATGAGCCCAAAATATGACCTTTAGAAATCGCTGTCTTAATCCAGAAGCACTTTCTAGATTACAATTTTCTAAAGAGAGGAAAACGCTTTACATTTAAACATGTCGTGTTAATATTCTGGCTCATCTGCATGTCTTTTAGCATCACTGTCTTAGCACATTAAACCAGCATTTGAAAATGCTACAAAACTTTCCCCAAGCTCCTAGGGATTTGATTTTGCTTGTCATATGTTGAAATAAATATAAAAAGTACAGTGAGTTCGTGACTGTTCGCTGAATGTGACCCACAATCTGTGATTCTCCTCTGTGGCCATGGAAAAATTAATATTTATAATGACAACAATTATACTTCGTCATTTAAAGTTTCCAACAAAGAAATGGATCGACTTCTGTCAGCTTGTTGAACACACATTTTTATTTGGATAATGTACCATATGGTGACTGAAGCAGCAGCGAGCGTCCAGCGGGCGACACTGTTTTCACGCTAATCGGGTAACGTTAAACACTGTAAACCAAATTCTACAAAACCTAAGAGAGAAATTCAGTGCATATCATGTAGTGCAATAAAATAGCTTCTCTTCCCTGCAAACGATACAATGAAGAATGAATGGTTGTTTAACTTAAAGGCAAAAACGAAACAAAAGATAAGCAGTTATCCTTATAGAGAATGAGAAGTAACCGTGGGAACGGATAGCGTATCCTGCTAATATGGCGGCGCCTTCCCGAAATGCAATGCGGAGTGAAAAGATCGTGACGTAACTCCTCATTCTCTATATTAGTGAAGAGAATAGTGCAGAACCTGTGCAAGCACACGGCTCTTGATGGTGTGTTTTTTTTGTTGTTGTTGTTGTCTCATACTTTAAGATACGCTGTTATTTGTAAATTCTACTGCTTCTGTTAGCTTTTAATATATGGTTTTGTCCTGATTAAAGCTGTAATACAGCAGACTACATGACTGCATTGTAGCATTTTTGTAAAGTAATTGTTTACTTTGTAACAGTAAGAAGTGTTTGCCAGCAAGTATTGCTTGCCACCACGGCATACGCATGTGCGTCCATGTTTAACAATT
Organism: Sinocyclocheilus grahami; assembly: GCF_001515645.1. Taxonomy (NCBI): domain Eukaryota; kingdom Metazoa; phylum Chordata; class Actinopteri; order Cypriniformes; family Cyprinidae; genus Sinocyclocheilus; species Sinocyclocheilus grahami. Next base: position 142,619 of record NW_015505400.1, on the reverse strand, counting down.
CTCGTAGCAATGTGAAAAATAACTGTCTGTCTATACACATAAAGTGTATGATTGGAACACAGTTTATTGGAGCTGACGAGCTGATGTTCAGGTGAGAGAGAGGGATGCAGAGCAGAGCGTGTGCAGATCAGGGGGATGCAAGGAACAAGTTTGAGAACTGCTGCTTTAGAACATTTATTTTGAAACTTGTGAATCAATTAGAATCGTTAGAAGACAGAAACGCAATTCATATAAGAATAGATTTTTTTGTGCCCCTAGTTTTGACGGCATGACCACAACTCTTCCTCTTCTCTAAAGCAGCACAACATGGCCTCACCCCATTTGTTGCATGTTCCCGGGGGCGGGGTTTATGTAAATGTATGGATTTGTGATGTCATCAACCCGGGAAGTAGCTCTTTGTAGTCCCTAGCAGCCGTATTTGTAGGCATTAAACTGCCATAATTTTAAAAGGCAATATCT
>NW_015505400.1:112539-141606 GCF_001515645.1 Sinocyclocheilus grahami | reverse complement strand
TGCATTACTTTTTTAATTTACAAGAAAATATCTGAGTTTCTTTTTAAAAAAAGTAATGCCAGTTACTTTGCATTCCCATTTATTGACTGACAAGTCTCCTGTCCCCATATTGGGAGAAATCGGCAGTGCAGAGGCGTTGTGTGCGCTGTGTGAACATGATGCTACTGTAGTTCTAGACTAAATGTGAATGTGCGTTAATTCATCCCACTCACAAAAAACTGATTTAGTATTCATCAAAATGAATTAAAACAGTGAAATGCAAACTCAGAATATGACGCAAACCTGCAATAATTAAATATGTCAAATAACACAAATGTATCTAATCCCATTTTATTAACCAATGTTTTTGCTGCTGACCTTTGATGATCCAGTTCAACCGTACTAATAAGCAAAAATCACTTTAGAGAAATGAACAATTGTGCTTAGTTTTTTTATTGCTGAAGAGTGTTTCTTCTCCTGCGTTCTACTGTACAGATGTGAATTTACTTTTGCTTCAGCCTGAGGTTTATTCATTACACTTTTTGGTGTGAAAGGGCTTTTATATTTGCTATAAATAGAACTTCTTATATTAAAAACAATCAAGCCCTGCTTATATTTAAAAAGTAACGCAAAAGTAATATAACGCATTACTTTCCATAAAAAGTAACTAAGTAACGTAATTAGTTACTTTTTTAGGGAGTAACGCAATATCGTAATGCATTACTTTTAAAAGTAACTTTCCCCAGCACTGCTAATAAAACGCTTAACATATTAAAGCGTCTTTGGTGTTTCAACAGGCAACAGGCAACAGGCAACACAGTGACACTATAGACACGGTTCGTGTCACTAATTAAAATTGCTTATTTCTCTGAATTTAAACATTCTTCGAAACATTTGGGTGTAAGTACATGTAAGTACACAAGTCAGCAAAATATATAACACTGTTCTAGTGGTTTTTGGATATTTTAATAAAAAAATACTAATGAATACATTTTTTACATTGTTTCCTTTCATTTGATGGGAACTATATTATATTTACTTGTATCATAAAATCTACCTGCACAGATGACCCCCAAAAAGCACGAGCACCCTATGTACTAGTCAGGTTAATTCATGCCATTTATTGTGCTGTGACCTTTCTTGCTGAAAAACAGATCCAATAAGAGCCATCACAAAGGTGCTTTCATCAATGAAAGCAGAAGTGCAGCCACAAATCAGAATTTCATATTAGATTATTTTACTTAGAGAAGGATGCATGCATTTTTACTGAAAAGGTAACTAGATCAAAATCAGATACACTTGACCAAAAGCAATACTCATCTTTTTTCCCCCCTGTTTGTTCTGCTCTCCATCATCTTTATTGCAAGCGGCAGCAACCTCATGCTGGCTCGTCAGATTCAGGATGTTATCCTTCTCTCTGCTTCTCTGGGTTTCCATGCTCAGAACATTCCAGCTTGATATTGAAGCGCAGCAGATCTTTACCTTGAAGAAAGAAATGGTTTACTCAAAAATGAAAATGTCCATAATTTATTAATTCTTATTTCAATCCAAACTTGAAGGAGATATTTTAAAGTATTTTAAGCTGCTGTATTTCAAGTATTTCAAGCTGCTGTTTTGCAAAAATATGTTTAAGAACATTTTGAAAATGTTTCCATTAAGGTATAAATACGTTATCTGATGTTCAAAACACCCTTTTTTAAAAATCATTTAAATGCGTATTTTTCTTGGTTATGCGAATGTTAAGAGAACATTCCATTTTGAAAGGGAACGTTACTTTTGAATGTTCTGAAACAAGCAGTAACATTTAAAAAATGATTCAGAAAAAAAAACATTCCATACATTTTTGAATTTTTTTGTGCTTACTTTAAAGTTAGAACGAATGTTCTATTATCGTTATTGGAAGAACATTTAAGAGAACCTTGCCAGAACATTAGCCAAAGTTCTGACAATGTTCCTGTTAGAAGGACACACTGAAAGTGCATAGAGATTTTTGCTCAGCCTGTGATTATACTCGAGGAATCAACAAGTTGTCGGATGTGATTTATCTCTCTGAGAAACAGCACATCTAGACTGGCCTGTGCATCTGGGATCTTTTGAATGATTTATGCAAGACTAATATAGATTTACACAACCAAATGTGCAGCAGTCAGTATTCAAACAGATTCATCACAAATGACACTATGTTTTGAGGAGAGCATGCATTAGTATCTCTCTGTGTACATAGATGTGATCGATGGTTTTTATTTGTTTTACCATTTGATTTAAACTGAATCTTATGGGAGTTTAGGAGTCTAGTCTTGAATTTTCTGTTTACACGTTTTGGTCATTTCTATGCCCTTATCAGAAGTCTATAATCAGGATTCTGATGTTCATGGATCCGTCTTTGTGTCTTTCCAGGTTGCTTGTCAGTTCATAACAATCCAATCTTTGTCATTCTTGTGAGGCTAAAGCTCTACTACAATGTTTAATCTCCAGTGTTTTGTTTACTCCTGATTTTTCCGCACCTCTGACAAACGATTTGTGACCTATATGGCATTTATGGCTTGCAAACAATGGTTTATCACATGTTCAGTAGTCATATTACATACCATTAAACTACTTCTCTTTTCATAAAACATATTTAATTATACTAACATATTAAATGATCATGGGAAGCTACAGATCTGTGTCAAAGAGCTGCAAATGAATGTGAAACTGTGAGGTCGCGTGTTATCAGGGATCTCCGAGGTTAACATACCACAAAAGCATATTGCAAGATGTTTTTCTGCTCAGGATAGTCACATAAAATGATATGGTTGCCAGAAAATATATATATTTAGTGTAAAAGAAAGGTGATACATTTATTTATGAATTCAGCTATGATTTTTAGAGAAAATCTAATTCAGTATTTTAGACTTTCAATAAATTAACCACTTTTACCTTACTGAATCACTATGATTCATGAACGAATCGTTTCAGGCCGCTTTTGCGAAACCAGAAGATCCAACCCCAAAGAGCAATTCCCGTGTACCTGCGTGTACAGTACAAATCTGAAGGCAGAGCAAATATATTTAAGTATTCCTGCTGGTTCCTTAAATGTGTCTACAGTAATCCTGTAGGCTGTTTGTAACACAGTCCTTCATGATTCCTGCAGAACTTTTCTTGAGAGTAGCACTAATGTCAAGCGGTCTCTGCTGCTTTCATGTGGCCATGAGTGGAAATGCCACACGTCCCATTATCATAATAACCAGTTTTCAAAAACAAAAGAAATGCAAATATGAAATATGATGAAAATATAATTTGAATATCAACATTCTTATAGCATGATCACATACTTTTAAAGATTGTTATAAATATATAATATGCATTTTAATTATTTGGAAGCCTAGAAGAATGTACATAAATATAAAGGGCAGACTGGAGCTAGGTCTGTATAAAAGCTAGAAAGATTTGCATTTACATGAAGCATTCTCTCCAGCGGTAGTTGTGTATGTTGGTGTCAAAAACGTAATCCAAACCTCTAACCTTAAATCAGAGTATTTTTATGAATTATGTCTATGAAACTAGAATTTTATATTTTTATAATACCTTATTATTGAAAAAAAAAAAGATTATATTTTAATTTTTATTATTAAAAAGAAAGTGAACACAGCAAAATCACAGTGGAATACATTCAGACACAAGTTGGCTATATAATGAAGGCAGATTTGAATTGAATTCTTGAACTGTGATGTCCATTTTTGCTGTTTCTTTAATTGGTTGTGTTTCCTAATTTCAAAATATTTATATTTTGATGAAAAGATAATGATAAACTCCTTGGTTCCCAGTGTGACAACATACCCCATGAGCTATTGGTATTGGGGCATGTGGTCACAAAAGGTCGATGTGTGTTCAGTGAACTATGTTATGAAAATATACTGCGTATATATAGAAAGTGAAATCTGGCCTGAAGAGCGATATGACATGGATGTGGATGTATTCTGGACAGGATTTATGAGATAAACAATGTGCTTCTATGCACTTTTTTTTAAATAGTATTTTAAAACATAATATGTATTAATTTCCATATTTATTGACCATTTATTATTTTACTGTTTGGTGCTCAGTGTGACAACTTACCCCATTAGATATTATTATTGGGGGCATGTTGTCACAAAAGGTAAAGTGAAATCTAATGTCTTTCTTTTAATATTATGGTGAAATATGACCTGGGCGTGTTCTTGACAGGACCTGTGAAATAAACAGAAAAAGTATATATAGAATAAACAAAATATAACTTGTACTCACGCATGACAACATGCAACACACACACACACAAATTCTTCATGTGGCATGAAATAACTTTTGTTGTAAATAAAAAGATGAAAAACAAAACGTCATGTTTAATTCAGTGTTTGTTTTGTTTTTTGTTTTTTTTGCAATTATTAGTGAAATTTACTAGCAATTTCTGTGTGTAAAATGCTTTTAAAGTCAACCCTACACTAAATTCTCTTCAGTGTAGTTTGAGAGTACATCCTTGTTTATCCTCTGTGGGAATTTGCAAACAAATGATATCCGTGCAGGTGTAGACTTACATCCCCCTGACCAATCACTGTAGAGATCTGAGTCTATATATAGCTGCTCCCAAACCCCCCTCCCACTACCTGCCGCAGGTAAAACAGCAGACCGCGTCTCGCAAGCACGCTCAAAGGCACCTCTAATCCGCACCATGTCATTCAAGAGCCCTTCCAGGAGTTTCTCCAGCTCAAGTCTTTCTGGCAGCATGGGGTCAAGGGGCAGTTGGTTCGGGGCCATTTCCCCAGCCGCTATAGGGAATCTGGCAAACACACTGCGTCCGATCGTGCAGATCAACAGCAGCACTTTTGCCCCAGCTGATGATAAAGAGGCCATGAAGGGTCTGAATGACCGTCTGGCGGGGTATCTGTCAAACGTACGACTCCTGGAGGACTCCAACAATCAACTGGAGGAGCAAATCAAAGAGGCTCTGATGAGGAAAGGAGCTGAGATCGGCAGAGACTGGAGCGCCTATGAGAAGATCGTTGCGGATCTGAGAAACCAGGTGAGCAAATAAAGGTTTTGTTAAGTACTCATGCATGCTTTTTATCATAAAGTACACAAGCAAATGTTTGGACACACCTACTCATTCTATAACTATTTTCCTTATTTTAGAATAATAGTAGGCTATATCATGAAGCAAATGAAAGTTTAGGAATTATGCTGGCCAAATATGTTCTTCTGTTTGAGCTTCTGAAAAGCTTCCGCCCTTTAAATTCCAGCTCTGCAACTTCTTTAAAGGCATGAGATGCAAGTTTATATGTATAATGGTCACTTGTTGATGTTTTTTACCAGCTCCAACTCATCTATTAAAAATTTTAAAAATTATTAAAATTCAATTTTAAGTCTGTTTATGGCTGTGTATGGGATTTAAGCTTGTAAAGACAAATGTTCAACAACAACTTGCTTATAATATGTTGCAACCTTAAAGTTTTAATTAAAATATATTGAATTATTAATTGAATGTAGAACTGATTCAATAAAAAAAACTATTCAATATCTATTTTTCATAATGCATTTTTATTTATTTTATTTTTATTTTATTTTAGTAAAAAGATGCATTTTGTATGAGTGACCTCGACAAAAGCAGCAAAAGACAGTAATGTTACAAACTGGCAAGAAAACAACTGAAATACAATTAAGAAACAAAATGGAAGAAATATTATTATAAAAAAAAAAAAAAAGACAAAGTCACAAAACTTTTACCTGAAATGTACTAAATGTTAAATAAATATTAAAAATAATCATTTCTATTTGTCCATGCATTTAAATGTTTCCAGACTTTCCTTTATTCTACTTGGTGTCTAGCAGATTCAGTTGCTCAAACATGCCTGTCTTGCACATTATTCCTGTGCACCCAAGTGTTTTTTAACCATGGGAAAACAAAAGCTGTTTTTATATAGTGGTTTGTCAAGATTGTTTTGTCAAGATAATTTTTTTGGACTTACTTAAAACACATTTCTGCACAGAAATAATCACAGAAAAAAGTCAGAAACTTTGACATACCTACCTTTGACATACATGCCTTTATTATTACCATTTCCTACGTTTTAGTATAATAGTAAAGTCATCAATGAAATAACAAAAAGAATGAATATATAATATATATTTTAATATATTATATACATTTACGCCTTAAACACACCATTCAACACTGATTAAACAGCAACACCTCAACCCTACAGAGATGCACTCGCAGGTGGTTTGTTTGATCTGTGTTTGTATGAGACTCACTGTTGGACCACAATCAGCCTTCTAATCACAAGCAGCAGCAGCAGTTAATAAATTAACAGGGCGCAGCCAAAGCAAACATCAGTCCTGGAAGTAAAATCGAATTAATTTTACTGTATAGTGCTCTAGAAGTCATAAATCAACGTGATTTCACCTTTGAGAAAATGAATCAACAATTTCATTAAATTTTTTTACATTAATATTAACACTATGATATTAATATTGCTTGAATTAATTGAATATTTAAATGATTTTATATATTATATTAAAATAATGGGAAATAGTTAAAAAAGTAATATTTGAATCCATAAAATCATTATTTGAGCTACTGTCAACAGATCTTCCCACCCAACCTGCCTGGTTTTTCTATGCTTTAGGGCAAGCGTTAAACAAACTCGGCTCTCCAGCAGCAGCTATGTTGCCAGATCCTGCCAATATAATCCATATAACTAAATCCATTGATCATTTTATTTTACAGGATGTTGCCAACCTGACAAACCAGATCAGCGACTCCCAAGTCAATGTGCAAATGGAGACTAAAAACAGTACAGACCTCAATGAGGTCATTAATAACATCCGCACGCAGTACGAGCGAGCCGTGCAGAAGAGCCGCGAGGAAACTGAAGCCTGGTATCAAAACAAAGTCAGTCATATTTTGCATTCTTTTGTTTTCTCCTTCTGTTATATATATATATAACAGCACATATAATAATTGTGTCTCTTAAGGATTAAAGGTTAAGCACCATCTTTCATTTTGTCAGTTGTGACCCTATGTTGTGTCCTATGGGAAAGTGCCTTTTATTTAGGAGAGCTTTGTGCCTAATTATAAGGCAGCACTATATTGTCATGTGACCCGGATCCCTTGTTCTCTTTGTTCCTCTCTATCCAGTTTGACAACATGACAGCTGAGGTGACTCAGAACACAGAAGCTCTGCAGGCAGGAAAGACAGAGCTGAACGAGCTGCGCAGGCAGAAACAATCTCTAGAAATTGACCTGCAGGCTCTGCACAACATGGTACGGTACACAGATTACACAAATTATCCACTTGACAAATCACTCAGCATTCTACACAGTCAGCACTCTCACCTGGCAGACATGTGCATCGTTTAAATGATTATGAGATGTGATAGCACGAAATGTTCCAATGCCTGTCTCTGTGCATGCATGTCATCTGAATTTACACATTATTCCTGTGCACCCATGTGTTTTTTTAAACCATGGGAAAATATTTCTTTGTCAAGATCATTTCTGAAGCACATTTCTGCAGAGAAATAATTGCTGGAAGTCAAAAGGTTTGACACACCTACTCATTCTTTATTACTATTTCTCACATTTTAGAATAATACTAGTCATTTATAAATAGCACAAATGAAAACAAAAATACTGGAAATAGAAAATCTAATAAAAATCAAATTAATGAAATAATATAATAAAAAATTGAATTACTGAAATGTACTAAATGTTAAATAAATATTAAAAATAATCATTTCTATTTGTCCATGCATTTAAATGTTTCCAGACTTTCCTTTATTCTACTTGGTGTCTAGCAGATTCAGTTGCTCAAACATGTCTTGCACATTATTCCTGTGCACCCAAGTGTTTTTTAACCATGGGAAAACAAAAGCTGTTTTTATATAGTGGTTTGTCAAGATTGTTTTTTCAAGATAATTTTTTTGGGCTTACTTAAGACACATTTCTGCACAGAAATAATCACAGAAAAAAAGTCAGAAACTTTGACATACCTACCTTTGACATACATGCCTTTATTATTACCATTTCCCACGTTTTAGTATAATAGTAAAGTCATCAATGAAATAACAAAAATGGAAACAAAAAGAATGAATATATAATATATATTTTAATATATATATATATATATATATATATATATATATATATATTATAACTTTTGTGAAAATAAAATGTCAAAATGTGGATGAAATAATGCTCCATTGTCATTCAGTGTAAGAAATATTTATGTAAAATGAAACAATATACTTATTCTGACAAAAATGAAATTAAACAATATAATACAATTAATAAACGTTTAAATTAAATAAATAAAAAATAAACATTTATATTTGTCAGTTTCACACAGAGGGTTTTATTTCAAGAAGTTATTAAGATCATGAGAAACATAACTTCAGATGTGTCCAAACCTTTCTTGTTCTGCTTGGTGCTTTGCAGATTCGATCACTCGAGGATTCGCTGCATGAAACGGAGGCACGTTACGCTCACGAAGTCAATGGGTACAACTCTCGAATCCTGCAGCTGGAGGGAGAGCTGGGACAGGTGCGAGCGCAGGTGGAGCGTCAGGCGGCTGAGTACGAGGCCCTGCTCAACCTCAAGTCCAAACTGGAGGCAGAGATTGCCACCTATCACCGTCTCCTGGAGGGTGTTGTTGATGACAAGGGGGACAAAAACAGGTAAGATGAAGGAGAGATAATGAGTTTGTGAACAGTGATCAAAAACTGGATGGGAAAAAAACATATTCCAGCTAAATGCTAGAATCATCCCTGACACTTAATCGCCTCAAGTCTTTAATGAGCTGAATCAGTTGTTTTTCTTTTAGACTGAAGCCAAATCCCTTATAAGCCCTTATGAAGAATCAAATTAGGACTGGGCAATATATCAAAAATTCACAATGTATTCAAGACAATTTTGCTTGTCATATAAAATTACTGTAAAAATTTGATAAGACAAATAATTTTTATTTTTTTTAATTCATGCATTTTCATGTTGACTTTAAACAATGTAGCAAAAATGCCATCAGAGTTGCATTCGTGCATCAGGTCACGCTGTCTATTTTAAAGGAACAGTTCACCCAAAAATGAAAATTTGCTGAAAATGTACTCACTCTCAAGCCATCCAAGATGTAGATGAGTTTGTTTGTTCATCGGAATATATTTGGAGAAATATAGCATTACATCACTTGCTCTCCAATGGATCCTCTGCAGTGAATGGGTGCCGTCAGAATGAGAGTCCAAACAGCTGATAAAAATATAATAATGCACAATAACCCTTAATGATTCAAAACACTGATTTAATGATTTGTTGCCAAAATCGAAAATGTCTAACTTTCTCTGAAAGTATTTTAGTGAAAAGAATATGCAGGTAAATACTGCTCTTTGTTCAAATGTTTTGATGTAGTCAAGAACAAATACAAAAAGCATGTTTATGCATGTTTGTTGCACCGTCATGTTGTTCCAATCCCAACCTGTATGCATTTCTTTCTTCTGCGGGGGAAAAAAAAAAGATGATATTTTGAAGAATGTTGGTAACCAAACATTTTCGGTTCCCATTGACTTCCATTCTATTTTATGTTCATATAATGGAAGTCGGTGGGAACCGAAACTGTTTGGTTACATTCTTCAAAATATCATCTTCATTTATGTTCCACAGAACAAAGAAAGTCATACAGGTTTAGAATTGTTGGTGGACTATTCCATTCATTTTTAAATCGTTTCATTTTATGTGCACATCACACAACATTGCTGCTTCCATACAGCATTCTCCCTTGTGAGCTGCGCATGCAAATCTAGCGTGCACAAAGCTCATCTTTCCATGGTGAAGTCACTCTATAGTAACAAACACACGGCACAAACTCTTTCCCTACAGGCTTGTGAGAAACATGTCCCAGCAAGCATCTGTCCATTAAAGTAGACACCACTTAAAGACAATGAGGGGGACGTTTCGGCCCTTGCAGAAAAGTGATCACTCAGTGTGGGGTTTTTCAGTGAACGACTCTTAACTTCGAACATTTAGTTGCATTCTTTCCATCAAGTACCTCCCTTTGTGCCACTCTCTCATGTTTTCTCTTCCCTCCACAGAGAGGAATTTTCTTTAGAGCAGGCGTTGTATGCAGGTGAGTGCCGTGACGCGTCGTGTAGATTTTAAGCATCGTCAGTGTGAGTTAAAAAACACGCTTGCCTAACCCACATCAAGCTTGTCTTCATACTAATCATCACTCACTGCTGTACTGTTTAACAAAGACGAGTAAACAGTGCTGCCCGAGCCCTCGCTGGCCAAATACACTCACATCACTCACACTGTTTATGTTTCTCACTGCTATCCTCATGCAAATATGTTTGGAGATAATCATCTTTGCAACATGTTACAACAAAAGGGTCATTCTACAAAACAGGTGCCATTTGTGTGCCTTTTTTAGCCACCTTCATTTTTTGGCTTTATTAACATGTATGTATTTACAGAGGAAAGCAAAATGCATATATTAAAAATCTTTTTTAATGTAATGCAAAGCTGAATTTTCTGAATCATTTTAATATGCTGATTAACAAAAAAAAACAATAATTATCCATGTTGAAAAATTCTTAATATTTTTGTGAAAACTGAAACATTTATTTTTCAGTATTCAGCATTTAATTGAAATAGAAATACTTTTTGATCAATTTATGCATACTTGCTGAATAAAAGTATTAATTTCTTTAAAAAATAAAAACTTACTGCCCCAAATCTTATGAACAAAAGTGTTTATACATTTACCTTTAAGTTGACTTTTATGCATTTTAATGTTTTTTTTTTAATAATTATAATTCAAAAAAAATATGAATGAAGTAAAATTAACAATCAACATCAATTCTCAAAGAAACACCTTTTAACTTCATGAGCTTATAATGCCAATTGTCAAATTAAACTAAAATCATATCTCAGAATATATTACAATTTGTTAATTTAGCTTGAGATGGTGCAATGCAATGTGTTAACTTTTAAAGCTCCCATATTGTACACCTTTCTGGAGTTTTATTTGAGGTTTTGATGTCCTTAAGAATATATATTTGCGGTATAAGTACCAAAACCATCTCAATATATTTTTACAGCTCCTCTCTCAGGAGCTCTGCTGAGAACGGGTCGATTTTGGTCTGTCTAATTAATATTCATGATATTAATATCCTCTCTTCTGATTGGCCTGTTGTGTTCTGAGTGACGCACGGCCAGGCCAACCACAGGTAACACAGGTAAGCTAGTCACAGCGCTAGCTGGAGGCAGCAAAACAAAGGGGAAACTGGAGGCGGCCCATTTAAACCAGCGCAGATTCGGCTACATAAGGAGCTTAAAATATCATCTTGTTGTGAAGTTGGGTGCCAGAATCGACATAATACAGCCACAAATTAGAAATTTGATCGCATATCTGCTGCCACTGCCAGACAAAAAACCGACGACAGCTGTGGTTAAACGCGATAAAACGAGCAGACTGGACAGAAACGATCGTCAAAAATGCTCGCGTTTGCAGCGCACACTTCTTATCAGAAAAGCTTCAATAAAGTATTGTCTTTTGTTGTTATGGGCGCGTCTACAGATTTCTTGCCATATGTCTATGTTTCTTGCATCTCACGACTATGTCGTGTATGAAATAATGTCTGTGTGCATGTGTGTAAAACAACAAACTGACGATTTATATATAATCATTTGTAATTGTATATACATTGTTGTGATTAATTGTGGCTGGAACAACAGTGTAGCTGTAAAAATAGTTGCCTGCTGAAATTGAAATGTATATACATCTTTATCATGACTAGATAGACACGGTGAGTTTGTCTTTACTACACACGTTAGATGTGATCCACCTCATAGTAACAATCCTGTCAGATCGTCCATCCTTTGAGTATAACGTGTAATGTTACAGGTCGGCCGATCTGGTTTCGTGGTTAAAGTTAACCTTTTCGACATGTTTCCGTGTTGTTGTTGTTGCTCAGCAATGGCATGGATGCCATGTTGTTTCAGTTTTGACAATATGGGACCTTTAAATCAATTACTTGTCTGATGGGATTTTTGAAATGTACAAAAACTTGCAAAATTATCTTCTTAAACTGCAATAGGCACCTGATTCATAGAATGACCCTAGTAATATTTATTAAAATGTTGCTTTCTCAACTAATATATGCATCATGATGAAGCTTAATGAATTCTTTGCTTTTAAGAGCTTCTAGTGCTTTTTTTTTTTTTTGGTGTGCTACATAATTGTCTTAATGAATTACTAAAGACTGATTCTAACCTTCAGCCTACGTTCTGTCTCCAGTTCCTCCCGTCGGACTTAAGAAAGCCATCATCATCACACAAGAAATAGTGGACGGAGAAGTGGTCTCTCAGAGGGAACTTGAGCAAAATCTTACTAATCACAATGACCTGGAAGTTTCTGGGGAGGATCAGGAGTTGACAGAACAACTGGAGCTAGCAGTGGAAGAGGCAAAAGCAGAGGAAGAGAAAGTAGCAGAACAACTGGAGCTAGCGGTGGAAAAGGCGAAAGCAGAGGAAGAGAAAGTAGCAGAACAACTGGAGCTAGCGGTGGAAAAGGCGAAAGCAGAGGAAGAGAAAGTAGCAGAACAACTGGAGCTAGCGGTGGAAGAGGTGAAAGCAGAGGAAGAGTTAACAAAACAACTGCCGTTAGCATAGGAAGATGAGTTAGTGGAGGACAGAGAAGTCACCTGCTGAACACGATGAGGAGGAAGAAGCTTCTCAAGATGTTGTGAAGAAAAAGTAACTTTTTACTGCTATGTCTCATCCTATTCTTACAGCCTCAGTGGTTCTTCTTCTCTGTCTTTGTTCCTTTGTTCTTGCTCAGTTTTTCTTTGTGTTGACCATGACAATTTTATCAATCTCCTATGCCACAATTAAATATGTATGAGCTTCATTTTCTGGTCAGTGTTGTTATTTTCTAATGTAAATTACCAATCTAAGGGTAGGGGTCAGTAATAATAATTTTTGAGTAAGCAATAAGGTATGAGAGGCCGTGCTGTATTGTGAATAAGTCACGCATGAAGGGCGTTGTTAGGCATGATGAGAAGCGTGTGCTTCTGCTAAAAAAGTTTCTGCAGTAAACGGCAAGGGAACGGCCTCATCTTATGGAACTCAAATAAAAACAGAAACTAGGTACTGTTCTTTTTTTTTTTTAACACCAAAATATATTTTCTCAGACACATACATCTGCTTATGTTGCGACATGAGAAAACACCTGTTTCTGTCTTTTAGTTTAAAACAGACCGATTTGTGTAAACTGATGGGTTTATGGACACACAGAATCATACCTGAAACAGAAAACGGATAAATACAGTAATATTCGCTCCTTGGAAAGAGTTTATTTGACAAGGAAGGGCGTGGTCTCAAAATTAAAGGTGAATGAAGCAATATAAGCAACAGCAAGACATTTATCCACCTTTTTCTTGTCGTAAAAATGGCCGCGGCCATTTGTAAATTCTATGGGTCTGGTTTCCGGTCTCATCTCTGCGTCCAGGTATTTTTTTGCTGTACAAAACAGTTAGTTTTGCTGCTTGATTTTGAAAATTGGTGTGTCTTATCATATTATTTTAATGTATTATCTTAATTATGAACACACTGGTTTGTAGTGCAAACATTTTTATAGCAGTTAATGAACCGGAAGTCTCACGCATTGGCTTACTTCTGCGTTGAAGAAAAAGGTATTACAAAAGATTTATATTTCAAATAAATGCTATTCTTTTGAACTTTCTATTCATCAAATAATCCTGAACAAAAATGTAGCCTATCAGGATTTCCACAAAAAAAAATATGAAACAGCACAACCGTTTTCAACATTGATACTGATAAAAAAATGTTTCTTGAGCAGCAAGTCAGCACAGTAGAAAGATATCTAAAGGATCGACACTGAAGAATGGAGTAATGATGCTGAAAATTAAGCTTTTCATCAAAGGAATAAACTGCATTTTAAAATACATTAAAATAAACAGTTATTTTGAAATGTAATGATATTTCACAATGTTTAGTGTTTTTACTGTATTTTTGATTAAATAAATGCAGCCTTGGCGAGCATTAGAGACTTTTTCCAAAAACATTATGCTGCTGGTTTTTGTTAGGTTTTTTGGCGTACTTCAGAACAAATATAAAAAGCATGTTTATGCATGTTTGTTGCACCATCATGTCATTCCAAACCTGTAGGCCTATTTCTTTCTTCTGCTGGGAAAAAATACTTTTGAAGAATGTTGGTAACCAAGCATATGTGGTTCCCACTGACTTCCATTGTATTTTTTGTGCATAATGGAAGTCAGTGGGAACTGAAACTGTTAGGATACCAACATTCTTCAAAATATCTTCATTTATGTTCAACAGAACAAAGAAAGTCAGGTTTGGAATGAAAACAATGACAGAATTGTCATCTGTGGTGTGTTATCCTATTTTGAAATCTCTTTTGTCACTGATTGCAATGTGGACATCACACAATATTGCTGTTTCCATACAGAATTTTCCCTTGCTGCCCATGCAAATCTAGTGTGTACAACCCTGTTGAAAAAAAAAACAGCAGCATATGCTCCCACTCTACAACTTGTAGAAATTCAGTGTACATCAAGCTCCGGTGCCCACGGAGCTGGTCACACCATGGATTCCAGCAGCAAGTTTGGTAGTCACGAGTCCAGTGTTTCCAGCCATCACTGCACCTGAAGATAACAAGTCAGTTTCTATGCATTTGAGACTGGCTTCCAGTTTTGCAAATCCACCACTCTTAAAGGGATAGTTCACCCAAAAATGAAAATTTGATGTTTATCTGCTTACCCCCGGGACATCCAATATGTAGGTGACTTTGTTTCTTCAGTAAAACACATATGATGATTTTTAACTTTAACCGTTGCTGTCTATCAGTCGTATAATGCATGGCAATGGTAACAAAATCTATGAGAGTAAAAAAAACATGCACAGACATAGCCAAATTAAACCCTGCGGCTCGTGACGACACATTGATGTCCTAAGACACGAAATGATCGGTTTGTGCCAGAAACCGAACAGTATTAATATCATATTTTACCTCTAATACACCACTATGTCCAACTGTCTTTGGGCGCGCGCACAGCATCCGGTGCGTGAGGTATGTATGCGCTCTGGCGTAGTTTACGCAAGCGCTGGAAGTGATCTCTCGCGCGTATACGTCACTCATTGTTTACACAGTGCACAGTCATTGTAGGTACGACGGCTAATCAAAATGGTACTTACTTGCGCTTATCCTGATTGTTCAAACCGACTTAAAACGAAAAGATTATGTTCTCTCGCGCGAACTCATTCGGGAGTGGTGACTTTCCACGTATTCCCAACTTCTGAGCCTGCTCGCCTGAAGTTATGCTTGATTGCTCTTTCGGCTGGATATCAACACACCCATTAACGTAAACTACGCCAGAGCACGTGATGGTGGTCACCATTTTGTGTGTCTGGGCCATATACACTTTCCCTGAGGCAGCGGCGACCGCTGCAGAACCTCCCAATGTTGTATAGTAAAAATAATAAGTGAAAAAGTGGATATTTGAAATATCAGCATTAAATTCTCAAAGAAGGAACTTATACCATGTCACATTATTTGTCAAATTAAACTAAAACGTCACCCTATACTGCTCTGTAGATATAATTATAATATAATAATTTGTTAATTTAGCTTGAGAAGGTGCGATGCAATGTATTGAAATTTAAACACAACATTTAAAAAAAAAAAATTTCATAAATTACTTTCCCAAACTGCAATAGGCACCTGATTCATAGAATGACTCAACCCATTTCCAGGAAATGGCCCCAGAGAATGAACACCCCTTTGTACTTTCAATATTCGTGAATCGAAAGTGAAAGTGATGATCACTAAATAAAAGGAAATCTAACTGCAAGCAGTCACAAGAGACGCACTGATAACACCAGGAAAACGCATTATAATAACAGGTTAAGACAAAAACGATTTTTAAAAAAGTGTAGGTAAACGCATTATCACACCAGGTAAATATTATACCACTTGGCTGACCATTATCGGATCAACCTCTTAATACCAGGTGGAAATAGGGATTCTCTCTGCACCGTTTGTAACATTAAATTGTTTATAATTCGCGGGCGTCAGGGAGCCGCTATCATATGCGGGAGACTCCCGGACATTCCGGGAGAGGTGGGATGTCTGTAAATGTCTTAATGAATTACTAAAGACTTACTCTAACCTCCAGCTTTCTGTCTCCAGCTCCTCCACCTTCTGTCGGACTCAAGAAAGCCATTATCAGGCAACAAATAGTGGACGGAGAAGTGGTCTCTCAGAGCGAACAGAGCAAAATCCTAATCACAACAACCACATTTTTGGGGAGGAAGAGGAGTTAACAGAACAAATGGAGTTAGCAATGGAAAAGGCAAAAGAAGAGCAAGAGGAGTGGGGAAAACAAATGGAGTTAGCGATAGAAAAGGCGAAAGAAGAGCAAGAGGATTTGGCAGAACAAATGGGGTTAGCAGTGGAGTTGGCGATGGAAAAAGCAAAAGAAGAACAAGAGGAGTGGGGGCAACAAGAGGAATTAGCAATGGAAAAGTGGAAAGATGAGCAAGAGGAGCGTGGACAACAAATGGAGTTAGCAGTGGAGTTGGCGATGGAAAAAGCGAAAGAAGAACAAGAGGAGTGGGGACAACAAGAGGAATTAGCAATGGAAAAGTGGAAAGATGAGCAAGAGGAGCGTGGACAACAAATGGAGTTAGCAATGGAAAAGTGGAAAGATGAGCAAGAGGAGTTGGCAGAACAACTGGAGTTAGAGGTGGAAAAGGCGTTCGCAAAATAAAGAGTTAGCAGAACAACCAATGTAGAGGAAGATGATTAGGTGGAGGAAACAGAAGTAACCTGCTGAACACGATGAGGTGGAGGAAGCTTCTCAAGATGATATGTTGGAGAACGAGTGACTTTCGATTGCCTCATCCTAATCAGCATTAGCGGTTCTTCATCTCTGTCTTTCCTTCTTATAGCTCAATTTTTCTTTGTGATGACCATGACTATTTTATCAATCTCCTTTGCCACATTAAAACATGTATGAGTTTAATTTTCTGCTCAGTGTTGTTATTTTATAATGTACTTTGGCAATCAAAAGTTTGGAGTCAGTCATCATAATGTTTGATTCTGAAAGAAAATAATAGGCCTACATTCAGCATGGGTGGACCAAAATTAGACAGCAAGACATTTATTACATCACAAAAGATTTATATTTCAAATAAATGCTGTTCTTTGAAACTTTCTATTCATCAAAGAATCCTGAACAAAAATGTATCATGATTTCCACAAAAATATCATGTGACACTGAAGACTGGAGTAGTAATGATGCTGAAAATTCATCTTTCATCAAATAATAAATGACATTTTACAATATATTCAAATAAAATTATAATTGTAATAATTTCACAATACTACTGTTTTTACTGTATTTTTTTGATTAAATAAATGCAGCCTTGGTGAGCATGAGAATTTTTTTTTCGTATCTGCATTTTTTAACCCCAAAATTTTGCATGCATACAGTAATTTTACCCCAAATAACATACAAAGAATTTCTTTATAGAAGACGGGTTTATTCATGACCATTTCATGCTGTCCAATATTGATGCATTTGGCGAAACAAAGGCGGCAAAAGGAAGGAGGAAAGGGAAAATACTGCATGACTAATGTCAATAAAACACTGTCAGACAACAGAGCTACGCAATGAAACATAAGAGCGTATCAAAAAAACCGTTTATCCAACATACAAATAACATTTATCCTATAAATGCAAAAGCAAGGAATTTTATCGTCTCCCTGTTGAGGTGCAAATTACAGATGGAGGATCGACATCACTGGCCAGAGGTGTATGATGGAGTCCACGGATGCTGGTCTCGGGATTGCACATCATGTCCTTAACGGGAGAAGGTCTTGCCCCTGGACAGATGATGTGAGGGTTACATTCATATTCACAGGTCAAACAGTGAAATAAATATAGCTATATAATCAGTATTGCACGAATGTACTACTGACAATTGATACCAAGAAAATGTAAAAGTGCACACACACACACACACACACATATATATATATATATATATATTAGTGCTGTCAATCGATTAAAATAAATTAACTAATTAAATCGCGATTAATCCCACCTAACATTAAAGTTTTTAAATATACTTTTATATTGCAATTTCACATTCAATCTTCAAATTAATGTACAAACAACATAAAGACAGTATATTTTTTAATATTTGTTTAATGGCATCTTTTTTTATGACTGAAGGCCAGTACCAATAATACCAATACTGATTTCTCTACAAAATTGCTATATACTATAGCTATTCAACATTACAGTATAATGGAGAGCTATCAATTTTAACATTTATTAGACTTTAAAAAATAACTTTTAATTTAAGTGAACAAAATCTTCACATAAACCCATTATAATAAATGTCATATTTGTGCCCTTGTGCCCTTCAGCATAAATATACAGAAATTGAAACATGCGGAAATATGCTAATACGGGACAGTCGGTCAGCGGATGTGGGCAGGGCTTGAAAAGTATAACGTTACATTGCTCAGAAAACCAAAACAGCTTGATAATTGAGGCTGTTTAGGCTTTTTGGGGGGGGGGGATGTCCCCTTTAAGGATTTATAGTTAAGGATGAATCTGTAACACTTAAGTCAGAAATCAGCAGCACATTTTAAGAAAAGATTCAGTTTGTTAACATTAGTTAATGCATTAGATATCATAAACTAACAATGCATGCTCATTTCTACAATAACGCTTTACAATAAGCTTCCATTTGTTAACATTAGCTAACATAAAATGTATTAACTGTAACTTCAATTTCAACATTTTCGAATACATTTTTAAAAACAAAAGTGGCATCTGTTCATATTATTTAATGAACCTGACCTGACATGAACTGACAATGTTATAGTTAAGGATGAATCTGTAACACTTAAGTCAGAAATCAGCAGCACATTTTAAGAAAAGATTCAGTTTGTTAACATTAGTTAATGCATTAGATATCATAAACTAACAATGCATGCTCATTTCTACAATAACGCTTTACAATAAGCTTCCATTTGTTAACATTAGCTAACATAAAATGTATTAACTGTAACTTCAATTTCAACATTTTCGAATACATTTTTAAAAACAAAAGTGGCATCTGTTCATATTATTTAATGAACCTGACCTGACATGAACTGACAATGAATAGTTTGAATGAAAGATTAATAAATACTGTAACAAAATGATTGATCATTGTTGCTTAATGTTAGTTAATGCATTAACTAATGTCACCTAATGGGACCTTTGTACTATTTCTACATATAATGATATGTTTTTGTTTTTTTTTACATTTAAAGCTGTATAAATAAACATTAGCTAATGCATTATGAACAAACATGAATTAATAATAAAACATTATGTAGAAATAAATATTCCTCTATATTAATAAAGGTTGTTAAAAATGGTTGCTCATTGTTAGTTCAAAATACTTAATGCATTAACTGTTAGCAAATGAAAACTTCCTGAAAAGTGTTACCCAGGAATCTTTAAAGTCTGATGACACAGAGAAGCACTTCACGTTCCAGTCATTGTGAATTCTTTAACCAAGGAGGTCGTTTTTACTGTGCAAATAATAACTGATTGAGGAAAACATCTAGTTTCTACAATAAATTTTCACTGAAAACTGAATTAAGTTAAATTAAATTCTAATGCATTTTTCCAGAAACATTTATCAAAATCGTCAAAGAGTTCAACAAGCTCTGAAATGAATCACAACATTTGAATTTGACTGAAAACTAAAATCTATATGAAATTTGAAACTGAAAAGGCAAAACTGCAAAACTGTGAACTTAAATGACTTCACGAAGAATAATGCCTTCAAGTATAAAATGCCTTATTTTAGAGGTTTATTGCAAAATATTAAAATATATAGGATGTTTAAGATAAGACTTTTCTTTCACAGTGCGTTATGGGAGTGGGTGGTTGCTGTTGAGCTCTTTTTCAATGGCAAGAGCAACTTCTCCAATTGGTGGATCTTTCTTCAGGATTATGTATTGACCTTCATTAAAAAGTTTGTTTTCCAAGTTAAAAGCACACTGACATATACAAATAATTCATCAGAGCTCAGGTTCCTACGTTATTGATAATAATCTATTTCTCTTTGGCTCTAATCAACTAGAAAAAAAATTCCAGAGAAGACGTATCTGCAGCATTTGGCCACATTTTAGTTTAAACAAGCTCAAACAACAACCAGCTAAGTTAGTAATATTAAAAGTACATGGTAATCTGCTCTGATATGAGCAGCCTCTAAGAGACAGCGGAGGGTGCAACGCCTCAGTGTAATTAACGAAAATTCAAACACACACTATCACAAATGAATCTTTTGCAAGCACACGCCTCTGGTGTTGAATAAAACCCAGAGATATGCACCAACATCAGCACAAATCAACCACCTCAACTGAGAAAAAGATTGAATTTTCAAAAGACCTGGATGACTTTGTGCGGTTTCATATAAGCGTGAAATACTAATGATTGTGAAACAGCACTTACGACATAGTTTTCATCTCTTTCTTCTCAGCGTCGGGGCGAGCACGGTTGAGTACCTTGAGGAAGTCCGAGGTCTTGGCCCTCATACGAGTGTGGATGTAAGCCTAAAACGAGAGAAAACACACCTACTGTATGAGAGGAGAAAACACCTACATTCCCAAGATTAGACATTAACTTCATAGCAGTTTTCTTCACGCTGACAAATGTGTTTCACTTGGCCATACAAAGGTTGCAAACTGAAAAGCACATTACAAAGCAATTACAATTACACATTACAAACTCAAGGGTTGTGTTCGACCCTTCATGAACACAAATAGTCGATGTTGGGCAAAGAGGCGTTTCTGAGGAGGGTCCCACCTTGGAGCACTTTATGTGGTAGTGCAGATAGTCCCGGAAGGTGTGGATGAGGTTGATGGTGTTGTCTCTGGTGTTGGCGTTGGTGTGTCGAGGAAACAGCACTGTTGAGAAATGATATCAATATTTTTATTTGAAATATAATATGAAATTCACTGCAGTTGTGACATGTTTGGGTAACCTATACATAAAGTTTGGAATCAGTAAGATTTTTTATGTTTTTTTTTTAAAGAAGTCTCTTATGCTCATCAAGGCTGTATTTATTTAATCAAAAATCGAAATATTGTGAAATATTATTACAATTTAAAATAATGGTTTTCTATTTGAATATACTTTAAAAGGAAATTTATTTCTGTGATGCAAAGCTAAATTTTCACCATCATTACTTCAGTTTTTTTTTAAGTGTCACATGATCCTTCAGAAATCATTCTAATATGCTGATTTATTATCAACGTTGGAAACAGTTGTGCTGCTTAATATTTTTTGGAAACTGTGATACGTTGTTTTGTTTTTTTTTTTGGTGGGGGAGGGATTTTTTTAAAAAACCAGCATTTAATCAAAATAGACATAGAATTTTCTTACAATATAAGTCTTTACAATCACTTTTTATCAATTTAACACATCCTTGATTAATAAAAGTATTAATTTCTTTCAAAAAAAGAAGAAAAAAAATTACTGACCCCAAACTTTTGAACTGTAGTGTATATTGTTACAAAATATATCTATTTCAAATAAATGCTGTATATATTTTTTTGTTGAGGTAATAATTCATACATTTTATTTTATATATGTGACCCTGGAGCACAAAACCAGTCATAAGTCGCTGGGGTATATTTGTAGCAATAGCCAACAATACATTGTATGGGTCAAAATTATAAATTTTTCTTTAATGCCAAAAATCATTAGGACATTAAGTAAAAATCATGTTTCATGAAGATATTTTGGAAATTTCCTACCATAAATATATAAAAACTTACTTTTTGATTAGTAATATGCACTGCCAAGAACTTCATTTGGACAACTTTAAATATGATTTTCTCAATATTTCGATTTTTTTGCACCCTCAGATTCCAGATTTTCAAATAGTTATATCTCGGCCAAATATTGTCCTATCCTAACATACATCAATGGAAAGTTTATTTATTCAGCTTTCAGATGATGCATAAATCTCATTTTCAAAAAATTTACCCTTATGACTGGTTTTGTGGTCCAGGGTCACATATATACCGTTTTATCATAAAAATGTGAATAATTAAATGTTTTACTGCAACTAAAGTATTTGTACCTGTCAGTACAATAAGACAAAATACACTTATATTAAAGACAGAGAGTCTATTAAAACAGGTCTTAATATCTTATTCAGTGTTGCTTCTCAAGTAAATGTATTCTGTTTCAAAGAACTGTTAAATATTTAAAAAGGCACAATATGTATATTTTTTAATTAAAATATCCAAAAATCACTAGAACAGTGTTATATATTTTGCTGACTTGTGTTCTTACATTATCCCAAATGTTTCGAAGAATGTTTAAATCCAGAGAAATAGCCATTTTAAATAGTGGCTCGTCCCTGGACATTGTGTTGTCTGCCAATGACGTCATACATAACCCCTCGATTTCCGGTTGTTTTGTTTTGTAGAAAACATGGAAACACCAAAGACGCTTTAATATGTTATACGTTTTAATAGACCGTTGACGACCGCACAGAGTAGCATTATAACAGAACTTTCAAATGTATCTAGTATGATAAAACAGCTGCTTTACCCCACATACACACGACTGGAAGGAGCGGAAGCGGAAGCGGTCGACTGTGGCATAATAAAGGCTCTGCTGCTTTCGAGCCGTGTGTCACGCTCGTTCAGTGGCCTCATTTCGCTTCGACGGCTTTCAGCCTCACTTTGCTTCATACTACTACATTAATAAATCATTTCTGCCCGAGTCCCATCTGGATTGCATCGGCTGCGGGGATGAAGACCACAACTCCCATGATTCCACACTCAGTAACAGCGTCATCAAAATATGCCTTTGCTTCTTTGTTTGTTTTGAATACGCGCCCTCTAGTGGCGAAAACTTACATATTGTGCCTTTAAACTGGAAAATATGCAAAAAGGCTAATTAAAAACTTGAGAAGTCGTTTTCCAGTGCAGTTACTATTTATAGAGTGTTATTACATAAATGTATGAAATGTAAACCAGAACTGATGTCTGTGTGTAATACTAAAGGTATAAGATCAA
This sequence comes from Sinocyclocheilus grahami, assembly GCF_001515645.1. NCBI lineage: Eukaryota > Metazoa > Chordata > Actinopteri > Cypriniformes > Cyprinidae > Sinocyclocheilus > Sinocyclocheilus grahami. The sequence goes on along the minus strand of NW_015505400.1, from coordinate 118,474 downwards.
TTTTATTAACTAAATACATTTAATAAGATAATCTGTAACAAAGATTAGTATTTTCAGTTACTGCTGCTCTGCATTTCTTGCGGCAGGTACAAATAAACCAGAACTAAATAAGCACTCAGTAAACATTGCATGTTTCTAGATGCTTCCTGGTTGCATGAAAAACTGAAGTGGAGTAGCGCTGGTAAATGCTGTTGGCTTTGATAAAGGGGTGTGGCACTTTTTTAATTCATTAAGAGGTTTGTGTAACCGCCATGAAGAGAAGCTGGGCGTTTGCTCTCTTGATCCGAATGCAAATAAAAAGTGCACCTGTCACAGGTAAGCAGCAGCACTTTGTTCGGGCCTCGTAACGTCCAAATTACCATGTACCAAGTGAACCTGACGGGAGTCTATTTAACTTTGTTCCAACTAGCAGCTGTGGTTGATAATAGTGTTCAACCAGGGTCTGAAATGAACACTTGCCAAGTGCCATTTTCAAGTACAGACGCTAAATTAATGTTTGTGTATGTGACCTCATGATACAAACCAAAAGTGATGTAGCCGATGTTGTCTCCCACTGCGGCGTCAGTGTCCTTCAGCTCCAGAGGAGGTTCTCTGTGACTGAACAGCACCTGAGGAGCCGTGTGACTGGCCCTCCTGCCCTCCTTAAACTCCTGAACACAGAGAAACACAGGCATCAGTCTGTCCTGTCATCATAATGACTGTCAAAACACCACTGTTAACAAACACACCAGCTGTTCTGGTGGTGGTTTCACTGCGGAAATTATTATGTTAAGGTAGTCAAATTAGCCCAGAAATGCCCTGTATTTGTAAAGAAATTTCATTCGCTGGATTATAAAAAAGCAAACATTTCCAGAAAAAAAAAGAATCGCATTTATAAAATATATTAAAATACAAAACTATGGAAGCCCATATCTGCCATAGAATAAAACAAAATAAATAAAAAAGGTCACTGCAACTTTTTTCTCGTAATTCTGACTCTCTCTTCTGACTTGTTTCTGCAACAGAATAATAGTAAACAAGGTAACTGCGACTTTTTATCTCATAATTCTGATAAAATCATGTTCTTCAAAATGTGAGTTCAAATTTCTGAATTTCTCTCAATTCTGAAAAAAAAAAAAACATAATTGAGAGAAAAAAAATCTGAATTATGAGGAATAAATTCTGAATTAAGGCCAAATATCAATTAACATTTTCATTTTTTATTCCACGTTGAAAACATTTATTTTCAATTCTAATAATACTTAACAATATTACTGTTTTTACTGTATTGTGATCAAATGAATGCAGCATATACACTGAGGAATATTTAAGTCTTCTTTTTCAGTTAAAATATCTAAAAATCCTTGAAACGGGAAACATTTATAAGAAAAAAACACTGCATAAAATATTAGAACTTTTTTTTCTAAAATAAATAAAATTATGCTAGTGCAGTAAGACAAAATACATTTTAAAGACACTATCTATGAAAACAAGTCTAAATATCAGTCTAAGTCTAAATAAAATTAAATGTTGCTTCTCAAGTAAATGCATCTTGTTTTAAGAATCTTTAGACATTTTTATACATCAGCAAAAAACTCTCTCTTTTTTTCTATACCTATAGTAGCCCTCAAAACATTTTTGGACACTTAAAAAGGCCTTAATACCATTGCATTAGATACAAACTTTGGAAGTTAGTGTTTGCTTAAATATTTATTTAAAATATTTTTAAATAATGCAAACATATTTATGCATTTTCAATTGTGGCCTATTTGTCCAAATACTTTTTGGGGGCTACTGTACATAAGTTACAGTGATATAAAATGACTAGCATACAGCTCTAACAATGAGCTCATAAGTTTTGAGGTCAGTCTAAATGAAGCCACTTCATTCTGTAAATACAGAAATGACAGCATTGCTTGACGTACGGTGGTTTAACCTTGTCATTTAAATGTGAAACCATGACAAAAAATGGCTGGATTGCAAAACACCCAGAGGGCATGTGTGTCAACAGCAAAAGGCAGCACAGAAATGGACAAGATTGATCAAATGAGCGAACCTGCATGAACACTTTCCCGATGATGACGTCATCGTCATCCTTGAACACTGTGCTGAACACAACGGTTACTCTGTCTTTCTTAGACTCGATATACCTGAAACCAATGAGAAGAGACACAAACACAGATCAGATCCGAGCTGGATTACAAACTTTGTGCAGCAGATGCAAAACTGATCTAAAAATATTGAAATAATATTAGATGCACGTAAGAAGATACCAAGAATATATTTTTAAATGGAAAAACAAAACATTAGTATTTCTGTCTTGTTTTTTAATTAATCTAATCAGATGTATAATACAATAAATTCACAAGATGTGTTCAAATATATTTTAGGTTTATCTGAATTAATAATTAAGCAGAATGAATTATTTAAAAATAAATTGTTAGATTTATGTTTAAAAGATTTTACCACTCAGTTTCCACAGAAAATCTTTTTTTTTTTTTTATGTATTTGTTGGAATTTGATTTAACCTATTCTGCTGCTTTCAAACTGTCAAGATTTGTAATAATGTAAAACTATATTTATTGCTAATTATATTAATATTATGCTATTTATATTGTATCCATTTTAAATTGTTTTACACAAAACGTATTGCATACATATTTTCCTTATAGCCTTGAATTTGCACATTGTTGTTAATGTTGTCAATAAAATGAATCTAATTTAAAGGGGTCATATGATGTTGCTAAAAAGAACACTATTTTGTGTATTTGGTGTAATGAAATGTGTTTATGCGGTTTAAGGTTCAAAAAACACATTATTTTCCACATACTGTACATTATTGTTTCTCCTCTATGCCCCGCCTTTCTGAAACGCGTCGATTTTTACAAAGCTCATCGGTCTGAAAAGCGAGGTGTGCTCTGATTGGCCAGCTATCCAGTGCGTTGTGATTGGCCGAATACCTCAAGCGTGTGACGGAAATGTTACGCCCCTCACATAATGTGATGCTGTGTCCCGGCCGTAGCAACGAGACAAAACCAATAAAACCCATTATAAACAAGCATTTGTTGCATCCAGTGGGGACATAATTACGGATTATAATAACTTAATACTGTCTTTTTACGCGTTGCATTGCATCGCGCCGTGTAAACATAAAACCATGTCTGCATTTGTGATCGGAGAAATGACAAACAACAAGCCCTACTCTACACTGCTCAAAACTCGCGTTTGAATCGTCAGTGGCAAATTCTTTAAATTAAAACTTACTTACAGACTGTGAGTCAGAACAGCCGGCATTGTAGTCTACTCTACCAGGATCAAGAAACAGTCCTCCATAAAATGTGCTGCACACATCTGAATATTTGGGTTGAAGTGTTCTGGAACAGTGTTGTAAATACAACTTAACCACTGATTTCTAGTCGTGTCCTCTTTTGGAAGGCCAAACAAAGTAGTTTCGCTTTCGCAACGAAACACACAGCGTCTTCACAACATGGCGGCGGCGGTGGCAGCAAAAATAAAGTTACGCCTTCTTTCTTTGTGTGAACATTTGGGCGGCGTTATGCAAATCTTCCCACATCGTGACGTAGATATGTGGGGGCGTGTTTAAAACGAGGCGTTTTAGGAGGGCGTGGACGAGTCTTAACTTTTATAAAGAAGATCTCTTTTGGTTTTGAGACTTTAGTCTTTGCAACTTTAGGGATCTTATCTATTCACGAACAGCTTGTATCACTTCAAAGAGAAAGGAAAACTTGAAATCGCATCATATGACCCCTTAAAAACGAAAGAACAAATTTTTGCTTTTTATTCAATTAATCAGTAAAATAATCACTAGATTAATTGATTACTGAAATTAGTTGCAGCCCTACTCTCCTGAAGTTGTGAAGAAAGTTCAAGAAGCTTACATAGACTCGTCATCCCTGTAATGGACAACAGCCCTTTTCTCTCCGTCACGACCCTCCTCCTGGAACTTAAAGTACTTCTCGAAGACGGAAGCGAAGCAGTTTCTCTTGAGGATGCCTGCCTGGTGGATCAACTCCTCTTTGTGGGGTGGAAGAGCCTCCAGGTCAAAGAGCAGTGAAATATTGTACCCTTCAGAGAGGAACAACAACAAACCGTCAAACCGAAATTCTTGCAGTAAGAATAACAATGAAAACAGCAACCGCTTGGCTTACCGTCTTCTGGTGCCACAAGGAAATTTCCATAAACACGCTTCAGCAACTGAAACACAACAAATACAAATCTCTTTCATTTTGTTTTAATAATAAAAGATACTGGAAGTATATTTCGTTATGATCCATAACGAATTATTTGCTTTGCAAGTAGTCGCACATCGAGAAAAAAATAAATCCTGTACAGAAAAAAAAAACATCAAGATGCATTGATAATCAACTTATCATCACATTGCAGTCCTCTGAATCATAAGTGAATCGAATTGTGAGGTGCCTACCATTCCCACCCTAAGAGTATAGCATGTCACATTACATGACACATTAACTTCCAAACAACTACTTCATGTCAACTATCCATGGAGAAAACGACAAGCACTGGCTTGTTTCATTCCTGGCATTTTTAACATGCTTTGAGCGACCTGTATTTTGTGTTTTGTCACCTATTTTAGCCCAAATGTCATAGAATAGAAACAGAATTCAACAAATAAAACAGCTCCCAGAAAAAAAACAAAGGCATTTGAATTCACTTTTGTCTAAAAGAGATTGTATCTGTGTGCATCACACGAGCAGACAGGAAGCTGAGGGCCGTTTCTGCAGGATGTTCCCATGATTTGCATTCCTTTCATTTACATTGGCAGTCCTGAATGAGGCTGAAACAGACTTTGAATATTTATTTGCATTGGCAGGGAAAATTGGCATCAACCTCAACTCAATGAACCCTCAAGACCCATGACAATCCTGCATAAATTCATTTATGTTCTCAATGCACGGATTCAAAATCCTGCAGACGCAACTGCATCGATCTTGAACTATGCCTGCAAATAATAATGTGTTTGTCAAAAAACACATTACAAAACAACAGCTTATCACTAAATTAACTGAACACTGGCTAAGTTTGCTAAACAACGAACCCGTGTTTCTTTATTTAAAACATATGACTTCCTCTATCCAAAATGAGTCATAGGCACTTGCTGTTTCACATGTCATTTAGACCCTTAAATGGTGATTGAAATGTGATCACCCTGGACTGAATAATGTAAAATCACAAGACAAGAAGAGTATGAAAGAATGACCCAAAAGAACGTGGGAAATAAAGATTCCTGTCTGCAACTTCACATTGCATAAGTGTCCACAGGAAATCGATCTGTATTTTCGAAACCGACAAGTTCGGTTGCTCAGTAAGTATGCATCTTCTCTAAATGGACAGCGTAAAGCGATAAACCTCACAAAAACATGTCCAGATCACACCTCACCCAAAATCAAAAGGAAAATGTTTTAATAATACACTAACATTTAAAAGTCTGGGGGTCATTTTTTTTTAAAAGAAATGAATACTGTTTAGTAAGGAAGTAGGGCTGAGCAATATATCGAAATATCGCAAATGTACATATCGCTAAAGCTTGCAATATTTGGGGCCATGAACAAAAGACAAAGAGAAAATCACTCACTGCTCTTACCTAAATAACTTTTGTAGCTTAAATAAGAATCAGTGCATACTGAATTCAAGGAGTAAATACTACACAGTGTTTTATTTTTCCTTTTTATTATTCAGTTCCTAAACTCGTATTAAAATGATTACACTAATGTTAAAATGACATTTTTATGTAATGCTCGAGTAAAACACATACCGTTCACTTTCAGAATGAGCTTTATTCACAACTTAAGTGTGCGCAATCACAAGGAACTTGTTGTGGTTTTACAGGAACTCTTAGAACATACATACATACAAATAACCATATATATATATATATATATATATATATATATATATATATATATATATATATATA
>NW_015505400.1:104297-112320 GCF_001515645.1 Sinocyclocheilus grahami | reverse complement strand
AATGAGTTAACGCATTTTTCTTCAATATCGCACAGCCCTATAAGGAAGCATTAAATTGTGTAAAGTGACAGTAAATACATTTATAATGATACAATGATTTCTATTTCAAATAAATGCTGCTTTTTGAACTAATCATTAAAGAATCCTAAAAAAATATATATATATATACATATCACGGTTTCCACAAAAATATTAAGCAGCACAACTGTTTTCAACATTGATAAATATATTGAAATAGAAAACAGTTATTTTAAATACTAATACTGTTTCTTTTATCAAATAAGTGCAGCCTTGGTGAACATAAGGGACTTCTTTAAAAAAAAAAAAAACATTTTAAAAATCTTACTAACCCCAAACTTTTGAATGGTAATGTATATTTCGTATAGTTAATTGTTTTGGATCATTCTTCTGATTTTATGGTCCAATGCAACCCAGACAGTTTTTTGACAGGTTTCTCGTACCTCATTGGCGCCGTGCTCCTGAAGCTCCTTGAAGAACTTGAGAGAGATGCTGACCATTACTTTAGTTTTGTCTCCATTGGGGTTGGAGATGTGGTAAAGCACACCATCAAAGTCTGTAGCAAAAACATAGAGAGATCCCATGTCAATCATTAGTAAAACAAGCATTACTGTTACTGTAACATCATTAACAAGCATGTATAGTAATAAAACATCTTATGAACCAAACATTTGGACAACAGAAACACAGACTTCCACTGCTGAGGTCATTCATATTTCGACCTTACCTGCAAACGTAACTTCTACTGCTTCAGGCTTGTTCCTAAAGAAAAAATAAAACATTGTTTTAGGAGTTTATATGGTCTGCTATCCAGAGAACATTTTCCCAATGAAACAAAAAGAAACAAGGGAAACGTAAAGCGATAATAGACGGTCATCCAAGGTGATCAAGCAGAGGTGGTTTATTTTGCAATAATGACATTTTTCCACTTTTGCATGACTACTTGCCAAATCAATAATTAAATACTTATTGTTGAAATAATTGTATTAGTGTGCATACAATATAAAAATGTCATTTATACAGTGTCGTCATAGACAATGGACATCAATCAGAAATATTTTTACCTGAATGCCAACTGACCAATCAGAATCAAAGTAATAATGTAAACAATGACAGAATGTAATGACAGAACTGTAATACTTTTGTGAAGTATTAAAAATTTCATTTAAATGCAATAACAAGCCACTTCATAACATTTCAGTTGAACTGAAATAAAAATAACTAAAAAGTAAACGGCGTGAAAACTAATTCATATACACTGATGAGGAGTCACAGCAGGCGCGTGGAGCACACGCAAAGTCACGTAAGTAGGGATGGGCGATACCCCTTATTTTGTTTTCGATACGATACCGATATTTTTCAAGGCAGTATCGTCGATATCGATACCGATTCGATACTTGTGCACTAAACTTTTAAATTATGAAATTTATGAAATTATTAAATTAATACAAAAAAATACAACCATCAACGTATTTGAAATACGTTGATGGTTGTATTTTTGTATTTGATCTCAGTATTCCTGTCAATGTTGTATAAGGGTTTTTTATGCATAATAGTAATTGTTACTTTTTTGTAACATATATCATCACATTTTTATATTAGTGCTACCAGTATTACAACATTAATATTCTAACTTATTTGTAACATTTGAACTTTTGATTTAGTGCAATATTTTGTACTGCCATTAGGGACTGCCAGTGACCGGCTGTTGCATGCATAAAATGCAACCTTTTTATTCTGACAGTGTATGATTTCTATTAACATTACAGAATAGAACATGATCAATATTATCTCCATAAAATGTGCTGCACACATCTGGATATTTGGGTTGAGCTGTTCTGGAACAGTGTTGTAAAAACAACTTAACCACTGATTTCTAGTCGTGTCCTCTTTTGGAAGACCAAACAAAGTAGTTTCGCTTTCACAACGAAAAACACAGCGGCCTAGCGTGAGGGGAAGACCCGGCTTAGCGTGCGCTGAGGCCGGGATAGAGTGAGCTGAGCACGGCGCGCCCGGCGGAGCCGACGAATGAGCGGCAACCACATGTGACGGACCCCGGGCTGGATTCCGCTTTCCACGGTGAAAGTTGATGCATTTCCTCAGCGACCAGCACAGATCAGCGCCAGGCATGACGAAGCGGATATCGTCCTCTTTTGGAAGACCAAACAAAGTAGTTTCGCTTTCACAACGAAGCACACGGCGTCTTCATGACATGGCAGCGGTGGCAACAATACTACAGCGAGAATAAAAGTTACGCCTTCTTTCTTTGCGTGAACATTTGGCAACATTATGCAAATCTTCCCACATAGTGACATAGGTATGTGGGGGCGTGTTACAACGAGCCGTTTTAGGTAGGCATGGCTGACTCTTAACTTTTATAAAAGAATATCTCTTTGGATTTGAGACTTTAGTCTTTGCAACTTTACAGATCTTCTTTATGCACCAAGAGCTTGTAACACACCAAAGAGAAAGGAAAACTTGAAATTGCATTATATGACCCCTTTAATGCTTTCTTATGATACTTTTGGGAAACGCAGCCGTTTGAACGCACTGTCAGAAGTGAGTGAACGCTCTCTGTGATGGATTGGTTCTGTCTTGCAACATTTGCATGTGTTCAGATGAGCAGGAAAATAGTTCTATCCTACACATTACTCGATATATCGATACTTCGGATCGATACGCCCATCCCTACACGTAAGTTACTGGAGAAGAATGAAGGGGATAGAAGTTCCCGAGGAATCTGTTATTTCATCGTGCATTGATGGATCTAGAAGAATCTGTGATTTTTGCTTGTTCTTGCAGAGACGTGCATTCACACGGAGGCATGAACAGGAAGTGTCTGTAGTCTTTACTGGAACTAAACATTTCTAGAAACCAGAAGGTCAGCCGAAAGCGACGTGTGCAATGGCCAGAATCACTCGAGAGAGACCTGTTTTAGTAATCACTTGACACTTTGATGTCACATTCCCTAGTGCTGGGCGGTATGACCAAAAATATATATCACGGTATTTTTCTAAATGATACCGGTTTCACGGTATAAGACGGTATTTTTTTTTCATGCATGACCGGGTGTTAACCATATTTTCTACTGATTGAGAGAGGAAATACTGCAGTATATTGACTTAGAATGCCCTATTTTACTGTCATTAATTAACACAATTTGTTTAAGTGACATATACCGGTATTGCGGTATTTAAAAAATGTATATCATAACAAAAATAAAAACCGGTATTAGATAATAAACCGGTATACCGCCCAGCACTAAGTCACTCACACATAAATGTTTTTTACGTGACCTAACCTTGCTGGACACACCCCATACCTGATGCTTCAGTTCTCGACAATCAACTAATGATCTGACAGAACGAAATCAATCCAACACGAAAGCGTGCGTTATCGTGTGATCTTATCCATGCAAAGAAAACATGGCTCGTGTCAAAGCATGCATGCAGGAGATGAGCGATGCTTGACGCGAGTTGTGTCTCGGACAGGAAGATCTTCCTCTTACCCGTTGCTCGCGCTGTCGAACTTCAGGGTGAGAGTCTCCTCTATGATCCGATTGTTGATTTCCAACAAAATCATGATGACTTAAATGAATGTTTAGTGGCTGTGTGGGATTAAAAAAAGAAGAGTAAATATTGGTTTAGTACAATCCTACTACACTCGTTTTGGTTTTCCTGCTCCTACACCTCTGGCCGCTTCCGCATTGACTCGAAAGACCCGCGGGCTGCCCGCGTCACTGCCTGTTAGTTTGTACAAGTTATTTAAACAAAATACTTGTCACGTTTACATGATCAATCTTTTTTTTTTTACATGCAAAATTTCATATTCACAAATGTAAGTTCTCATGCAAAAAAAAAATTTTTTTTCTTTTAGGAAGGAAATGGAGCATTATATTGATACTATACGATTTTCTATGAAACAAAAAGCAATTAAAACGGTGAAAGTTTGTAAACACTTTAATATTTTTATATAAATTTGTATTTGTATATAGCCCCTCTAGTGTGAAATTGTTTATTTCATGTATAATGTTTATTGTTTATATCATGTATAGTGTTGGTCATATACATGCATTTTGATCTTGTTAATAAAAAAAACTAAATGTAAGTATTACAAACCAAAAAAAAAAAAATTTAACAAAATACTTTACAGGAATGATGCTGTTTATATTTACAGTGATATTTCCAATTTCAAAATAATGTTTTTTATAATGATTGACACCACCTTTTGACCAAAGAATGTCCAGTTATTCGTGAAACCTAAATAAGGAGTTTCACACAAACATTGCACTTTAAAAGAGGGCTTTCTACGCTATATTCTTTCTTTCTGAAATATTTTAGCGCAAAAATTATGTCATATCTTATATTACAACATATATAAAACGTTTTGAATTGATAGAAATCAGCCTGTTTTGTGATTTCCATGACTTTTTAGACCCGGAAGTCATTGGTAGGCTACTTAAAGGTTTTCCATGAGTGTGCATATTGATGCTGATACTAATAGCCTTCTTATACTGTAGTGTCATGCAGTGACAATGTTAGTGAAAAAACTAGGCTACTGCAAAAATATATATATATATGTTCTAATTTTATTTGCAAGGACAAACAGCTGTTTAGAAGTGTTGTGGTGGTTTGTTGTTATAGGCTATAGTCATATCAGGAGATAATAAAATCCCACTTTAGCCCTGTTATTATACTGTTAAGATGTATATAGGTATATGTAAATCTGTCTGTATAAACAGCCTTATTATAATAACTAAATGTACCTAAATTTGAGTGAGCTCAATAAACCTATGTGATTCATCTTTGATTGAATATGCTGTCATGCTTCAGATATTTTCAGCAAGTTAAGGCAGTGTGTTTGTATGACAGTTTTCCTGACTTGGGCCATCAGGACATATTAAAAAATGCAGGTAATTTCTGACAGAAACCCAACATGTGTGTCCTTGCATGGAAAGTAACTGCATAAAGATTCTTCACGGGGGGAAAATCTCCAGCATACAGGTTTGGAATAAAAAGAGGGTGAGTAAATATTGGAAAAATCTTCCATTTTTGGGTGATGTGTTATAGGATCCTGTTCCTATTCTCTATTTTCCCATTGAAGTCCTTTACATTTGGCTCATTTGCATTGGGTGGCATCTTTATTCTTATTGAAGTGGCATAAACATGCATCAGTTTCTGTGGATCTGTGATGAAACTACAGCCTGAGGCTGAGTTTGCGGACAAGAATTTTCACCTCTTTCTTTTTTTATCGGCACAGTGGGAAACCGCTGCCATTTACACACACTGTAAACTGAGAAGGACACTTTTCTATATGCTCTGTCTGTAAAATGTTCGTACTAGATGTAGCGTCTGGACCAATCAAACACACAATTTTTCATTGATTTAACAAACCAGTTATTCATAAGATTAACAAATCGTCACAGACCCCTCACTCAATAAACTGGGTGCCGGGATTTCTGCGAACGACACCAGGTATTCGATAATAAACCGGTATACCGCCCAGCACTAAGTCACTCACACATAAATGTTTTTTACGTGACCTAACCTTGCTGGACACACCCCATACCTGATGCTTCAGTTCTCGACAATCAACAAATGATCTGACAGAACGAAATCAATCCAACACGAAAGCGTGCGTTATCGTGTGATCTTATCCATGCAAAGAAAACATGGCTGGTGTCAAAGCATGCATGCAGGAGATGAGCGATGCTTGGCGCGAGTTGTGTCTCGGACAGGAAGATCTTCCTCTTACCCGTTGCTCGCGCTGTCGAACTTCAGGGTGAGAGTCTCCTCTATGATCCGATTGTTGATTTCCAACAAAATCATGATGACTTAAATGAATGTTTAGTGGCTGTGTGGGATTAAAAAAAGAAGAGTAAATATTGGTTTAGTACAATCCTACTACACTCGTTTTGGTTTTCCTGCTCCTACACCTCTGGCCGCTTCCGCATTGACTCGAAAGACCCGCGGGCTGCCCGCGTCACTGCCTGTTAGTTTGTACAAGTTATTTAAACAAAATACTTGTCACGTTTACATGATCAATCTTTTTTTTTTTACATGCAAAATTTCATATTCACAAATGTAAGTTCTCATGCAAAAAAAAAAAAAATTTTCTTTTAGGAAGGAAATGGAGCATTATATTGATACTATACGATTTTCTATGAAACAAAAAGCAATTAAAACGGTGAAAGTTTGTAAACACTTTAATATTTTTATATAAATTTGTATTTGTATATAGCCCCTCTAGTGTGAAATTGTTTATTTCATGTATAATGTTTATTGTTTATATCATGTATAGTGTTGGTCATATACATGCATTTTGATCTTGTTAATAAAAAAAACTAAATGTAAGTATTACAAACCAAAAAAAAAAAAATTTAACAAAATACTTTACAGGAATGATGCTGTTTATATTTACAGTGATATTTCCAATTTCAAAATAATGTTTTTTATAATGATTGACACCACCTTTTGACCAAAGAATGTCCAGTTATTCGTGAAACCTAAATAAGGAGTTTCACACAAACATTGCACTTTAAAAGAGGGCTTTCTACGCTATATTCTTTCTTTCTGAAATATTTTAGCGCAAAAATTATGTCATATCTTATATTACAACATATATAAAACGTTTTGAATTGATAGAAATCAGCCTGTTTTGTGATTTCCATGACTTTTTAGACCCGGAAGTCATTGGTAGGCTACTTAAAGGTTTTCCATGAGTGTGCATATTGATGCTGATACTAATAGCCTTCTTATACTGTAGTGTCATGCAGTGACAATGTTAGTGAAAAAACTAGGCTACTGCAAAAATATATATATATATGTTCTAATTTTATTTGCAAGGACAAACAGCTGTTTAGAAGTGTTGTGGTGGTTTGTTGTTATAGGCTATAGTCATATCAGGAGATAATAAAATCCCACTTTAGCCCTGTTATTATACTGTTAAGATGTATATAGGTATATGTAAATCTGTCTGTATAAACAGCCTTATTATAATAACTAAATGTACCTAAATTTGAGTGAGCTCAATAAACCTATGTGATTCATCTTTGATTGAATATGCTGTCATGCTTCAGATATTTTCAGCAAGTTAAGGCAGTGTGTTTGTATGACAGTTTTCCTGACTTGGGCCATCAGGACATATTAAAAAATGCAGGTAATTTCTGACAGAAACCCAACATGTGTGTGCTTGTTTTGTGTCCTTGCATGGAAAATAACTGCATAACGATTCTTCACTGGGACAAAAAAAAAACTCCAGCATACAGATTTGGAATAAAAAGATGGTGAGTAAATATTGGAAAAATCTTCCATTTTTGGGTGATGTGTTATAGGATCCTGTTCCTATTCTCTATTTTCCCATTGAAGTCCTTTACATTTGGCTCATTTGCATTGGGTGGCATCTTTATTCTTATTGAAGTGGCATAAACATGCATCAGTTTCTGTGGATCTGTGATGAAACTACAGCCTGAGGCTGAGTTTGCGGAAAAGAATTTTCACCTCTTTCTTTTTTTATCGGCACAGTGGGAAACCGCTGCCATTTACACACACTGTAAACTGAGAAGGACACTTTTCTATATGCTCTGTCTGTAAAATGTTCGTACTAGATGTAGCGTCTGGACCAATCAAACACACAATTTTTCATTGATTTAACAAACCAGTTATTCATAAGATTAACAAATCGTCACAGACCCCTCACTCAATAAACTGGGTGCCGGGATTTCTGCGAACGACACCAGGTCCCCTTTGGTCCCCATGGCAACCAATGCTGATATCACTGGTTTTATGGCCCAAAGGAATGTGAGTAGAGAAAATCACTATAGGAAAAGACACAATGCACAGTAGAAATGGACTCTTCGCTAATTAATTCATAGGAAAACCTTTCTTTGAATGAACACACATATCCTTCAGGCCATTGTGTATGTTGTCTTTGATATTTTATACTGTTTTATGCCACATTTAAAGCTGTTGCCCCCATCAAATTGAAAAAGGTTAGAGAAAAACGT
>NW_015505400.1:103450-104287 GCF_001515645.1 Sinocyclocheilus grahami | reverse complement strand
AGGCCATTGTGTATGTTGTCTTTGATATTTTATACTGTTTTATGCCGGCTTGTGATGGAACCACTCTTGCCTGTCATCTTACCTATATGTAATCCTACCATGTTTAGTATCTATGAGTTCGTCTTCTGGTGATCTAAACGAGAGTGTATATTATATGTTGGTACATAGGCAATATATTAGTGTCCTGAGAATCTTTAATAATTTCGATTCAAGTTCCATATGCAAATTACCATGCTTCCACACAAAGGGTCATAAACTCCCCAGTATTTCCAAACTCCCACTTGGTAGTTCCGACTTTCTCATTGGACAAGCCCATCTTGAGAGGCGTGAATCTTCTCAGACCTTAAAGGCCTCACACCAGTGACCCGCCTCTAGTCGGTGGTTCGGTTAGATTCTAAGATGAAGACATGAGCTAGAACGCTTCTGCAACCCGCTAAGTTCGTGCCAGGCTTCGGCCTTGACTTTTCCATTCACCAAGATTCTCTGACTCAAACTGGTTCTTTTTCATCAACCAACTTCAGCAAAGATCAACTGGGACCTTCAGACTGCATCAAGCCTCTTTCAGACAGACGAGACGTGCAAGTATTCAAACTTAGTTTTATTAACTGATACATTAAGTACCATTGGTACCTTTTTACAAAGGTGCGTTTGAACTAAGAATCTAATGTTTCCTTCAGGCTGTAAATCTGCTGAATATCAAATGGTTCCATAACTTCATATTTTAATTTCTTTCTTTACTGCTTAAACTTTAACCCTTTCCTATACCAACGGTATGTGTGTTTGTGTGTGTGCGTGTGTATGTGTATGTGTATGTTAGACCAGTTTAAGTGTTTATGT
>NW_015505400.1:103030-103357 GCF_001515645.1 Sinocyclocheilus grahami | reverse complement strand
ATTAATTATTCATATTTCCCCATGAGCTGATTCGCTACATAGGAATGGAATGTGGGTGGAATGTTTCTATATGTACATACTGGACATTTTTAAAAAGATTCTTGATCTTTCACAATAAAATACATGGACTTGGAAGAACTGGATGCGAAATGTTTGAGTTCATATTCAATCACTTATGTTTGATTGCAGGCAATATTTGGATTGTTGAGATATTAAAATAAACATAATTTGGGATTTTCTTCCTGTTTTTCCCTAATCTTGTGCTTACCATATTTTAATATGAATGCTGAACTTATATAACGTTCTTTTGTAATGCAACCACTTTTT
>NW_015505400.1:99340-100611 GCF_001515645.1 Sinocyclocheilus grahami | reverse complement strand
GTTGTACTCTTTCACATTTTTTATTTTGTCATTTAAATGTAAATAAAATTCTCACCAAATGTGCCAAAAGTATTCACACTCAAAATGCATTTGGTTATGAACTGGGTTCCAGAATATAGCCTCATGACTTCATATAATAAATATATTTGGATGATTTTAGGCCACATGATTCTTAGTTTCACTTTTAGTGTTTTGATCATGTTTATGACTTAGACTGAACACGAATGACGATCTTGTGACCATTAGGATGTTTCAAATTCCAGCAAACATCTCTAATCTTCTGCTTTCTTGTAGCCACATAAAAGCAACATCGCCAAACATCCTCATCTTCTGCATCTCATTCAGATATTAGAAACATGTCAGCTTGTCTCCTGTGAAAGGGAAAAATGCTTTCTAAGACGATTCCAGATACGAAGTGTGAATATGTTTTTGAGAATAATAAAGAGAAAAATTTGAGCATCTTAGCTGAGATTGTACACTTGAAGTAACCTTTGAGCCTTAGGCAAACAGGATATAACAACATCCCTTCAAAGGGTTAATAGGGTAAAAAATTAATATCATAACAAAAATAAAAACCGGTATTCGATAATAAACCGGTATACCGCCCAGCACTAAGTCACTCACACATAAATGTTTTTTACGTGACCTAACCTTGCTGGACACACCCCATACCTGATGCTTCAGTTCTCGACAATCAACAAATGATCTGACAGAACGAAATCAATCCAACACGAAAGCGTGCGTTATCGTGTGATCTTATCCATGCAAAGAAAACATGGCTCGTGTCAAAGCATGCATGCAGGAGATGAGCGATGCTTGACGCGAGTTGTGTCTCGGACAGGAAGATCTTCCTCTTACCCGTTGCTCGCGCTGTCGAACTTCAGGGTGAGAGTCTCCTCTATGATCCGATTGTTGATTTCCAACAAAATCATGATGACTTAAATGAATGTTTAGTGGCTGTGTGGGATTAAAAAAAGAAGAGTCATCTCAATTATCACCAGTAAAATATGGAGTGCCACAAGGATCTGTCCTAGGTCCTCTGCTATTTTCGATATACATGTTGCCCCTTGGTAATATTATTAGAAAATACGGGATTAGTTTCCACTGTTATGCCGATGATACTCAACTATATATCTCAACAAGTCTCCTATTATAAGACAGAGATATTACTTATTGGACCAAAAGACAGTACGCCGAATCTCGTGGATTACAATTTGCAACTATGCAACTAGACGGTTACTTCCTCTACAGTCAAAAATCTGGGTGTTATA
>NW_015505400.1:93206-97272 GCF_001515645.1 Sinocyclocheilus grahami | reverse complement strand
AATAGCTAATGAAATGAAACTGGCTGCTTATGTGAGAAACACACTTGTTTACAGCATCTTCAGGACAAACCCAGTGGGACGGAGTTGCTCAATTTCCTGGATAAATGTGGGTAAATGATGATGTGTGGCCTCGCATCTCTTCACATGTTTCCTCCGATGTTGAAAAATCACTTCCATATTACGTATATGTCAGGTTTTCTACTTAAAGTTTATAGTTCTTTCATCAGAGATAACTATAAACTTCATGCTTTTTCTCCTAACTTCTCATCACTGTATCAAAAATACACTCCAGTCATTAATTTAAAATTCAAAAATGTTGTACTCTTTCACATTTTTTATTTTGTCATTTAAATGTAAATATAATTCTCACCAAATGTGCCAAAAGTATTCACACTCAAAATGCATTTGGTTATGAACTGGGTTCCAGAATATAGCCTCATGACTGCATATAATAAATATATTTGGATGATTTTAGGCCACATGATTCTTAGTTTCACTTTTAGTGTTTTGATCATGTTTATGACTTAGACTGAACACGAATGACGATCTTGTGACCATTAGGATGTTTCAAATTCCCCAGCAAACATCTCTAATCTTCTGCTTTCTTGTAGCCGCATAAAAGCAACATCGCCAAACATCCTCATCTTCTGCATCTCATTCAGATATTAGAAACATGTCAGCTTGTCTCCTGTGAAAGGGAAAAATGCTTTCTAAGACGATTCCAGATACGAAGTGTGAATATGTTTTTGAGAATAATAAAGAGAAAAATTCGAGCATCTTAGCTGAGATTGTACACTTGAAGTAACCTTTGAGACTTAGGCAAACAGGATATAACAACATCCCTTCAAAGGGTATAAAGAAGCCTTCAGCACACAACTCTGACATTTCATCCTCTGGATTATTCTCACATACGGCACCATACCAAAAAAGACGATACGATGACTGGTAGGTCCATTATCTTTATAATTTTATAATTTACTTAGAAGGAAATCGTTTGATATCTGATTATCAAAAGGTTTTTGATAATTAACAGTTAAAAAGTTAAAACTTTATATATGAGACAATGTATATTTTAGGTGCTGTGACTAATCACCATTTCTTTTCAACTTTTCCTACACAATATGTAATCACCCTTCGCTTTCATTGTTTCATTTTATATAGTCCTGAAGTATCAGAATGAATTTTAAAAGTACAAATATATTCATGATGCTCACTTAATTCAGTTCAGTTCAATTCAAGTTTATTTGTACAGCGCTTTTCACGATACAAATCGTTGCAAAGCAACTTTACAGCAAATTATGTTTCTACAATATTTAGTGGTAGCTTATCAGTGGTGACTGTCAGTTAATGTACATATGGCAGAAATGTACGGAAAAATCAAAACTTAATATGAGCTAATAAATACTGCATGCCTTAAAAGCTCAATTTAAAGTAGTCTAATTATAATTCTTTTAATATTAAAATAGTTTAAGATGTGTCACACTGCGGGAACACTTTTTAAATGCCAACTATGCCCATTTCGTAAATGCAACAAAAATCGTAGTTAAAATACCTAATTATACATTAATATTTATTTATTTGTTTGTTTGTCATGGTGCTTTTCTTGTACCTTTTTTTATTCTTTTCTTTTTTTACATTTTTTATAGTAATAAGAAATAAGAAACTTTTAATTTAATTCATTCTAAAAACAAACAAATAAAAAAGTAGCATGTCAGCATGAATTTTATATATTTATTTTTATTGTCATATGGGCAAGTGCTTTTCTTGTGCCTTTTTTCTTGTTTTTTCCCCCCATAAGTATAAAACAATGAAAAACTAACTTTTATGAATTGTATTCATTCAAGAGCAAACTGATAAAACGTAGCATGTCATGTAGCATGAATATTTATTTATTCATCTGTCTGTCTGTCTCTCATATGGGCAGTGCTTTTCTTGCGTTTTTTGAGTTTTCCTAGATATAAGTAATACAAAACTAACTTTTATTGTGAATTTAAAAAAAGACAAAGAGAAAAGCAAATGATTTGCAAGGGGATTTTTTTAGTGCTGTCAATATATGTATATGTATATTATGCAAACAAAAACTTTTATTTTGGATGCGATTAATCGCGATTAATCGTTTGACAGCACTAGATTTTTGTTGTTGTTTTTTTTTGGGATAACAATTGTATTTGTATACTGTAAACTTCTCAACCCTAAACATCCTATAGTTGAACTACTAAACTACACTACTCGCCAAAAAGTAGTGAAATTATTATTAATAAATGTCTCTGTTTTAACACACATTGCTTTAATAATTTCTATTTGTCATTTTCTAACAGATCCAAACAGCTCTATTGATGACTTCAATGAATTCTACAATGAGTTCATTGTAGAGTTCAACTACACAGATCTCCAGAACTCGACTGATTATGTCCTGAATGAGAAGACGTTGCTTTGCTCCTTCACTATGGCGGATGCCGTCAACATTGCATTCTGCATCTTCTATGTGCTCATCTTTCTGATGGCTGTTCCTGGGAATCTGATCGTAGGCTGGGTCATCGCCTCCAACAGATACTCGCTTTCCGCCTCGGACGTCTACTTATTCAACCTGATGCTGGCCGACACGTTACTGGCTCTGATTCTGCCATTTTCGGCGGTTTCCATAATCCACGGTTGGGTGTTTGGTGATATTGCATGCAAATTGGTTTACATGGTGAAGGAAGTGAACTTCTACACCAGCATTTTGTTCCTGGTGTGCATCAGCGTGGATCGCTACATGGTTATTGTCAGAGCTATGGAGTCCCAGAAGGCTCAGAGAAGATTGTGCAGCGGAGTCGCCTGCGCATTGGTGTGGGTCTTGGGCTTGGTGCTCTCCTTGCCATCACTCTACAACGAGGCATTTTATGAGCCAGCTTCCAAGCAGACCGTGTGTGCAGAACACTTTGAGACGAATCACGCCGACGAATGGCGACTGGCCACGCGTATCATGAGGCATCTGCTTGGGTTCCTCTTCCCTCTGGTGGTCATGTTGATCTGCTACAGCATCACAGTGGAGCGACTCTTGCGTACGCGCGGTTTCCAGAAACAGAGAGCCATGAAGGTCATCATAGCTGTGGTTGTGGCCTTTCTTCTGTGCTGGACCCCCTTCCATGTTTCCACGATGGCTGACACCCTCCTGAGAGCCAAAGTGGTTGAGTTCAGCTGTTTCACACGGACGAATAATTATGTTTCAGGTTTCTAAAACGTTTATGAGTATAATGTTCTTCAGTGGATTGTTCTTTAAGAATTTACATCAGTCTTCAATTTACTCAAGTTTCTGATGATAGAGCTTGGCATAACTAAAATGTATATTCATTGTAAAAATTCCCAAGACATTTTAAGATTTGATCTACATGAATCTTCCAGGTCTAAAACATAAATATGCTTATTCACGTATATCCATGTTTTCAAAAACTAAGAACCCTGGTTCTTCAAAGGGAAGAAAAAAAAAGGTTTCTGAGGGGGTCAATTGAAATAAAATATTTTACAAAAATAAATATATTGTGTTGTGTCTTATTTTATTATTTTAAGTTGTGTTAAGGAGGCCCCTTTTGAACTCTGCACACAACTTGAAATCATTACTAAATCAACAGCTTTACTCTTATCACAAACCATATCGCCCTCTGTAGGTGGGATATCTTTTTAAACACATAAAAACCAGTCAGACTAGAGTGTGTGTAAATGCAGGTTACTTATCAGTTTTGGTGAATTTATTACAGTTAAATTGAATTTTACGATAAAAACACTACTCCACATAGAGGTCAGAATGTCGCTAGGGTTATATTTTGGTGTTAAATAGCCAAAAATCGCTACAGCAACTGCCCTAATTTGTTAACATCCCAACGAAAAAATTTTTCTCTAAAAAGGCAAGTCACAATGATTTATTCCATTACAAAATTGCAATTTTTGTTAATTCCTACCCTGGCGTGATGTGACCAGCGACGTTCCCGGCGACAAGAAATTTAACTGAATGTGAAACTACAGTTATTGAAATGGGATTTGGATTTTGAGCCAATTGGATTTCATTGTGGGCGGGGCTACCAGAATG
>NW_015505400.1:91775-92660 GCF_001515645.1 Sinocyclocheilus grahami | reverse complement strand
GGTTCTTCTATGGCATCGCTTGAAGAACCTTTTGTAGCACCTTTATTTTTAAGTGTATAGCCTTTTTGTCAAGGCAGCTGGTCTGTATGTGGTCAGTAAGCTAAAGGTTTTAATTTAAAGAGATTGTGTGCATGTTTTAAATATGCACTATATGATGTACAGCAAACAAAGTAAAGATCAGGTTTTTCTAAATGCTTTATATTTTTTTCCTTTATAAATTGTACTCTAAATAGTACTTTATGAAGTCCATCAAGGCTATACTGTTCATTTCATTCAGGGTGTTCCGAAGAGGGATATTATATATTTGTACTCAAGAAGTGTTTGTGGTGTAATGACAGAAAAACCTCTCCAGGACTTATAATGGATGTACTGTTTTATTTGTAAGTTCAAATGTAAAAATGTTATGGACACTCTGTACGTCTCTTTAATATACAGTCAGCCAAGCAAAATAAAATTATCAGTACAGTTAGATAGACAGAAGTGTGGTTGACAAATGTAACATTTGATGAACGTGATAGCATTATTATACACTTTATTTTTAGTTCATTTTAAATATAGCTTTCTAAGTTATAGTTGAGTTTTTATTTCATGGGCATATTTTAATTTATTTTTGTACATTTCAGTTTTTAAAAGCAGGAGCCAGAAAGTAAAATTTAAAAGTGGAGTCACAGAATTAGTTAATTAAATTAATTGGTTTGGTACCCACATATACCCAAGTCTGTCACTTGTTGATTCTTGAACATTACAAAACAGACAGCAAACAATAGGGGGAAAAAACTAGAAAAAACTCTAACTGAAATAATTATGTTTCAGGTTTCTAAAACGTTTATGAGTATAATGTTCTTCAGTGGATTGTTCTTTAAGAATTTACATCAGTCTTCAATT
>NW_015505400.1:90974-91765 GCF_001515645.1 Sinocyclocheilus grahami | reverse complement strand
CCTCCTGAGAGCCAAAGTGGTTGAGTTCAGCTGTTTCACACGGACGGCGGTGGACATCGCCATGTTCTCAACTCAAAACCTTGGCCTTTTGCACTGCTGCGTGAACCCGGTGTTGTACGCCTTTGTGGGAGAGAAGTTCAGAAGAAGATTTCTGCAGATGCTCCGTAGAAAAGGCGTTCTGGAGCGGTTCTCGGTCTCCAGATCTAGTAGGTCTTCTTCTTTGACCTCAGAAGCCACTTCCAGCTTCCTGTGAGCTACACAATGGACATCAGTGTATGACAACTGCTAGACATTTAGTGCACCTTTTCTTGCTTGCTTGAACTAGAACAACACTTTATTGTAGAGGCTAATTGCCATGGTGATTTGGCTCCCTCTATTGGTCAGAAAGAACAACATCCATGATTGGGTGAGAAGTAAACAAGTGCTGCAATTAATGATGATGTATTTTTGTAGACCAAAAACTCTTTCCATTGGCTTTTGAATTATTGCAGAAAATAAGCTCTTTGACCACACATTTTGTTCATCAGGATAATCAGGATAACCACTTTTTGAAGGGGGTTTTACTGATGCATTTGATGTTGTAAAATAAAATACAAAAATATATTGAGCTTGTGTTAATTACAGACCTCATTTCATTTATTAAAAATGATCAAATTCGAACTCGTTTTCAGCTTCTGGCCTACAAAAATACATAGGTGCACTATTGCTTGGTTGAGCTTCTAGAGGTTTAAAGAGTCCCTTTTACTATCGCTCATACGGTGGGTTAGTGATTTCCAACAAAGCCCCTAACT
>NW_015505400.1:86205-90964 GCF_001515645.1 Sinocyclocheilus grahami | reverse complement strand
CTCTTTGACCACACATTTTGTTCATCAGGATAATCAGGATAACCATTTTTTGAAGGGGGTTTTACTGATGCATTTGATGTTGTAAAATAAAATACAAAAATATCTTGAGCTTGTGTTAATTACAGACCTCATTTCATTTATTAAAAATGATCAAATTCGAACTCGTTTTCAGCTTCTGGCCTACAAAAATACATAGGTGCACTATTGCTTGGTTGAGCTTCTAGAGGTTTAAAGAGTCCCTTTTACGATCGCTCATACGGTGGGTTAGTGATTTCCAACAAAGCCCCTAACTTTAAAAAAGTCAAATTTTACAGGCAAAAAGGTCCATTGGCTGTGTGGCGTTGTATGATGCACAGCTCATTCTGTATTTAAGTCACTTTCAAACCAAGCAGCTTTCTGTTTGTCAGTTCTTGTGAACCCATTGTGAAAACCGTGTGGGGAAATCTTTCGCCATCATACAAATTTCCGATGGATACCTATTGAAATCACAAAAATTTGCCAGACAGTGGTAAATGTAACTTCATTGGCATGTAACTTCTGCATTATGGGCATGAATGAAAGCTTTTTCAAAGTGATCAAACTTGCCATTTTTACCTGGCGGATGGTAACGCAAATGAGAAACTGCAGACTTATATTGAAGGATGGACCACGGTGCCACGATATCATAAATACTTAAGGGTGATGAACTCTTTGACTTGCTATTAAGCAAACACATGCTATTGCAGAATGCTAAGCTGCTGGTTTGGGGAGAAGTGTGTGGTTGAAGTTAACAAAATAGCCAAAATCGCTTACAGCACAACACACTCAAAAGCTTTCTACACTCTTAAAAATAAAGGTGCTTCACGATGCCATAGAAGAACCATTTTGTCTAAATGGTTCCATAAAGAACCTTTAACATCTGAAGAACCTTTCTGATTCACAAAAGGTTCTTTGTGGCGAAAGAAGGTTTTTCAGATTATAAAAAGGTAAGAAAGAGATGGTTCTTTAAAGAACCTTTGACTGAATGGTTCTTTGTGGAACCAAAAATGGTTCTTCTATGGCATCGCTTGAAGAACCTTTTGTAGCACCTTTATTTTTAAGTGTATAGCCTTTTTGTCAAGGCAGCTGGTCTGTATGTGGTCAGTAAGCTAAATGTTTTAATTTAAAGAGATTGTGTGCATGTTTTAAATATGCACTATATGATGTACAGCAAACAAAGTAAAGATCAGGTTTTTCTAAATGCTTTATATTTTTTTCCTTTATAAATTGTACTCTAAATAGTACTTTATGAAGTCCATCAAGGCTATACTGTTCATTTCATTCAGGGTGTTCCGAAGAGGGATATTATATATTTGTACTCAAGAAGTGTTTGTGGTGTAGTGACAGAAGAAAGTAAAATTTAAAAGTGGAGTCACAGAATTAGTTAATTAAATTAATTGGTTTGGTACCCACATATACCCAAGTCTGTCACTTGTTGATTCTTGAACATTACAAAACAGACAGCAAACAATAGGGGGAAAAAACTAGAAAAAACTCTAACTGAAATAATTATGTTTCAGGTTTCTAAAACGTTTATGAGTATAATGTTCTTCAGTGGATTGTTCTTTAAGAATTTACATCAGTCTTCAATTTACTCAAGTTTCTGCTGATAGAGCTTGGCATAACTAAAATGTATATTCATTGTAAAAATTCCCAAGACTTTTTAAGATTTGATTAATCTACAAGACTCTTCCAGGTCTAAAACATAAATATGCTTATTCATGTATATCCATGTTTTCAAAAACTAAGAACCCTGGTTTTTCAAAGGGAAGACAAAAAAAGGTTTCTGAGGGGGTCAATTGAAATAAAATATTTTACAAAAATAAATATATTGTGTTGTGTCTTATTTTATTATTTTAAGTTGTGTTAAGGAGGCCCCTTTTGAACTCTGCACACAACTTGAAATCATTACTATATCAACAACTTTACTCTTATCACAAACCATATCACCCTCTGTAGGTGGGATATCTTTTCAAACACATAAAAACCAGTCAGATTAGGGTGTGTGTAAATGCAGTTTACTTATCAGTTTTGGTGAATTTATTACAGTTAAATTGAATTTTACGATAAAAACACTACTCCACATAGAGGTCAGAATGTCGCTGGGGTTATATTTTGGTGTTAAATAGCCAAAAATCGCTACAGCGACTGCCCTAATTTGTTAACATACCAACGAAAAATATTTTCTCTAAAAAGGCAAGTCACAATGATTTATTCCATTACAAAATTGTAATTTTTGTTAATTCCTACCCTGGCGTGATGTGACCAGCGACGTTCCCGCGACAAGAAATTTAACTGAATGTGAAACTACAGTTATTGAAATGGGATTTGGATTTCGAGCCAATTGGATTTCATTGTGGGCGGGGCTACCAGAATGTTCTATGGCAAGTCGTGCTCTTTGCTTCAAGCTTTCATGCAATCAGACACATGTACAGTCATGTACAAGCGTTTTGTGAATTTGTTGATTTTTAACAGTGCTATTCTAAACATTGCTATGTTATGTCTGAAGCAGCGAAAGGGGGGCCGATGACATGCCACAAAGTATCCCAGCAAGAAAAAACATGTGCCCATTCACGAGTTTAGCCTGATTCGGATGGTAATTGTTTGGGGACCAAAGCTATTTTCAGCATTTACAGGAGATCTGTGATTTCATTGCCGTCCGAATTCAGAATGTCTGTGTTTTTCTCCCACCACCCGTGTAAAAATCCCCGGCCAAATTACCTACTGTTTTTTGACAAACACCAGGTTGTGTGGTCTGAATCCACATCTCTGAGTTTACAAGAAGAAATAGATTCAAAATTCACTATATTAAATATGTATTGACCTCTGCCGAATATCGTAATTGTTGCACTTCGCTGTAATTTACATGTATATTTATTACTGAAATGATGGAAAAGTGTTTACAAGAACAATATTTCATAACTTCTCCACCACAGCGAGTGGGAGCTGTTAAAAACAAAAAGACAAAAGAGAAGAAAAGCACGTAAACATTTGAAATGGGTTATTATTATTGCAGCGAGCGGTAATAGGCATATCACTTAAAATATGTATTATATACAATTATAAACGTAAAAATACAAACTAAGTTTACCTTATGTTAATAAGAGGTTGCATTTTGAGAGATAAAAGGAAAGACAGAAAACCATTTAAACTTTGGTGCGTCTATATTCCTTTTAGGAATTTTACATTTTATAGATTTAAATCATCTAATAATAGGTGGGTAGGATATTATTAAATATGATTTTATTCCATGGCTGCAATATGCTGTGTTTTCTGCAAACTGGCATCCCAGGCTGTCAAAATATTATTGGGTAAACTGTAAGTGAGTGGAATCACAGACCAAAACAAAAACAGACATTCCGACAAGGAATGCACATTTATAAAGTAGAATAACTGACTGTAGAATGTAGCAACCGTAATCTATAGTTTCCGCTGACTGTCATACGCATGTTCACTAGAGAGTGGCGTTCTAGCGGATGACGTAGGACGTAGCATAAGCTCCAGGTGAGAATGTGCTAGTCTCGCAAAAAACATGTTTTGTTTACACCAAAGGAAAACCAGTCTCCTCTTGGCTTATATCGAAATCCTCTCACATTTTTCTTTACAAATCCTTGTTTTGTACTTCCAATTTGTGACTGGTATTTTGTTTTGCTCTCTCCACTCTGCTTCCGTGTTCGTGGAACGCTACTCTCTAGTGTACATGTGTACAACAGTTAGTGGAATCTAGAGATTACGGTTTATAAAGTTTTAAATATGGCTATTTTTCTTACAAATACATCGCTTCGCTTCAGAAGGTATTATTGTATAACCCCTCAGAGCCGTATGGAGCACTTTTTATGATGAATGGATGCACTTTTTTGGGCTTCAAAATTTCAAGACCAATTCACTGTCATTATAAAGCTTGGAAGAGCCAGGACATTTTTTTATGTAATGCCGATTGTATTCGTCTGAAAGAATGCAATGTTTTTTGGGGCAGTCGTGGCCTAATGGATAGAGAGTCGGACTTGTAACCCGAAGGTTGTGGGCTCGAGACTCAGGTCCGGCAGGGATTGTAGGTCGGGGGAGTGAATATCCAGCGCTCTCTCCACCTTAAATACCACGACTGAGGTGAGACCCTTGAGCAAAGCACCGAACCCCCAACTGCTCCCCGGGTGCTGCAGCATTGGCTGCCCACTGCTCCGGGTGTGTGTTCACGGTGCGTGTGTGTTCACTGCTGTGTGTGTGCACTTGGATGGGTGAAATCCAGAGCACAAATTCTGAGTATGTGAGGCCACACATCACTTAATTTGAAAGACATCCATCTAGCATCACGTTTACATTAACAAACGTACTGAAGTTGATTGAAAATATACTATAAAACACGCTCATCGCGACTGCTTCACTTACATGTAACACACACTCATTGCAACCCAGATTAAAAGATAATTTTATGGTATTTTATGGTGACAAACAAGAACAATACAATCTACAATCAGCCCTCTAAACATGAATATACCCTTAACCTATGGAGGTACATTCTTCATGGTGCAGGAAGTTCATATGCCAAAATATGACTTTGTGAATCAGACTTCTTAAATAAATTTTTGCTATATAGCCTAATATTAATGCTGGAAAGCCTATGTACTTGGCAATTGTGTGTCTATTCTATTCTGTCCTATAGTCTATTATATCTATACTATTTCATTATTAAAATCTATCCTCACATTCATCTTGAGTGAGGGGGCAGTCGGGGCAGTCCCCC
>NW_015505400.1:79055-86160 GCF_001515645.1 Sinocyclocheilus grahami | reverse complement strand
CCACCCGAATAGGTTTACAGTTGTTTTTGGTTGACTCTCTTGTGAAACCGAGGTGCTGATGATATCTCTACT
Organism: Sinocyclocheilus grahami; assembly: GCF_001515645.1. Taxonomy (NCBI): domain Eukaryota; kingdom Metazoa; phylum Chordata; class Actinopteri; order Cypriniformes; family Cyprinidae; genus Sinocyclocheilus; species Sinocyclocheilus grahami. Next base: position 86,088 of record NW_015505400.1, on the reverse strand, counting down.
CTACCTAATTTTTTTGTTATTCATACAGGAAGGAAAGGGACCGGTAACCTAGTAATAATCAGTTGTTATCAAACCAGTCATTCTCAGAAAATTATCAGTCAGTATCGAGCAATTTTAACTGAATGGTCCCTAAATACCAGACTGCCAGACCTGAGCGCTGTTAATCAGTAAAATCCCAGAACATACAACGGTAAGAGAATACAATTTTGCTCAATATATTGAGAGTTTGTTCAGCTCTTAATTAAAGATTAATGGATTAGCCATTATGACTTCATATGAAATATTTCACTAAATTAAGTATATTTTTTGATTTATGCATTTAAGACCAGTCAAAGTTGAAGACATAACTCATTTCTTTATTATTATTTTTGCACTTTTAGAATAAGTCAAGTCATTTAGCACTTTTATGTATACAAAGCCGATTGTTTCAAAGCAGATTCACAGCAATAAACAAGATAATAACTTATGTTGCACATATTCAATTATAAAACATATATCATTTCAGATGTAAAGCAGCTCTAAAAAGACAAAAGTGCCATTATACAGCTCAATGTAGGTCAGTGTTGACAGTGTGAATGTTGCAAAGGGAATAAAGTCAGTTGATAGTTGATTCAGTTCAGTTTAATAGCACAAGTTAATTAACCTTTAAAAAAATGGTTGTTTCCACTAAAAATTAATTGTTCATGCTGCCTTAAATATTAAGTTTACTCAACTCAAACATCCAAGTTGTCACTTAGAGCAACTTAACATTTAATTTAGACTAAACTTAAAATTTCAAGGCAGCACAAACACTTTTTAAAGTTGAAACCATTTTTTTACAGTGTGAAACAAGTTTATTTGGTAATAAGCAGCTCTACAGAAAGCAATCATTTGAATGATTTATAGCTAAATAAGCTGGTTCTAATAAAGTTCCCCCCCCTCCCCCCACAGTTGGCAGTCAAACATCTTAAACATGGAAACTACTACTCCAGATTTCATATACCCAGATTTGGTGACTCCCTGCCCCGAAAACATGCAGTATATGAACAGCATGGCTTTGGTCTTAGTTTACGTCATAGTCTTCTGTCTGAGCTTGTCGGGCAACACGGTGGTGATCTTCGTGGTGAGCTGCATGGAGAACCGCAGGACATCTACTGACGTTTACCTGATGCACCTGGCCATCGCCGACCTGTTCTTTGCCTTGACTCTCCCATTCTGGGCCGCTTACCTTCACGCCGGCCACTGGATATTCGGCACAATTATGTGCAAACTGATTTCAGGCTTGCAGGAAGCCACATTTTACTGCTGCGTCTTCCTGCTGGCATGCATTAGTGTTGATCGCTACCTGGCCATCGTGAAAGCAACCCAATTCCTCGCCCAAAAACGCCATCTGGTTGGTATAGTGTGTGCGTTGGTGTGGCTATGTGCCTTTTTGTTGTCCCTGCCCATTATGGTGAGTCGCGAGGCATTTAAATCTGGATATATGGAGGAGTATATATGCCATGACAATTTGACCGCAGAAAGCATTGATAACTGGAGGATGAGTTTGCGGATTCTCCACCACAGTTTAGGATTCTTCCTGCCATTAGCCATCATGATGTTCTGTTACGGTTTCACCATGTGCACGCTTTGCCGCACACGCAACAGCCAAAAGCAGAAGGCCATGCGGGTCATCATGTCTGTCGTGTTGGCTTTTATCGTCTGCTGGCTGCCCAATAATATCCTAGAGTTGATAGACACCCTGATGCGAGGTGGCCGGGTGATGGAAACGTGTGAGCTGAGGGACAGCATAGATGTGGCCTTGTACGTCACACAGGCATTGGCTTTTGCCCACTGTGCGATAAACCCCATTTTGTATGCCTTCATTGGAAAGAAATTCCGCAACCAGCTTCTGACGTCTCTCTTTAAGAAAGGCCTGTTGGGCAGAGGTACAGTGTCGAAATATCGAATGGGATCTGTTTATAGCTCTGGAAGCACTAGGCAAATGTCAGTGACTCTGTAGTCAACTGTTATCCTCTTATAATATTAAAATTATACATATTCTTCCTCTTTTGCTACTGTTAAAGAAATAGTTTAGCCAGAAATGCTATCTTATCCCTGACGTAAAAATACAGTTTTGAGGTTGAGTCAGTAATGACGGAATTGTCATTTTTAATTGAACTGTTCCTTTAAGAAAATTGCTTCCATGTAAACTAAGTTCTGTTTTTATATAATTATAGATGTAAAAGTATAGATACGTGTGCTTGTGTATATTTGACTTTCTGTAGCTTTTTTCCTGATGGTAATGATCTTTGAAAGGTTTTTCTGTGGTTAGAGGCAGCATACCAAGCTTGTGCTTTGAACGCTGTGTGTCCATATTTAAATGATCTGTGAAAAACACTCTGCAGAGGTTTCAGATTTTGTTGGAAATTAGTAAAAGGTGAAAGAAGAGATTTTCTGTTTTGCCTTTTTTTCCTTTTTTGGGGGGGGGGTAAAATCTCTTATGCTCACCAAGGCTGCTTTTATTTGATCAAAAATACAGTAAAACAGTAATATTGTACAATGTTATTACAATAAAAAAAGCCAATGTTTAACAATAAATTCCTGTGATCAAAAAGCTGAATTTTCAGCATCATTTCTCCAGTCTTCAGTGTCACATGATCCGTCAGAAATCATTCTAATATACTGATTTGCTGCTCAAGAAACATTTCTTATTATCAAAACAAAAAAAAAGATGTATTTTTCTTTCTTTTTTTTCCAAATCTTATTGACCACAAACATTTGAAAAGTTTTATTAGTTGCTTTTTTCAGGACTTGCTATTTTTGTTCGTATTCTAAAAGAATGTAAAAAGCAAATTATGTTTTGGCTTCACATGTGTAAATAAAGTTGCTTCAGAAAAATATGTCTCTCACACTTGCTGTACATTAAACTCTGTTTGCGTAATCAGCCTGCTCTAGGCAATGACATGATTTCACTAATGTCTCCACTTCCTCTCCACAACAAAACAGAGAGAAGTGAAGCAACCTGTTTTCCTCCTTCAAAGAGCACAACCCTAAAAAAAACATTACAACATCATGCACATACAAACAGATATGCAAAATATGGGTAAACTGTAAAAGTGTTATTAGGTTTTATCTTCTAAATTATATGAACTTTTTAAAATGAATTTTAATGGCTATTTTGACTAGGTGTTAACCAAGATAAAATTGCACCTGTCTATGTGGCACGTCATTCATCGATCTGGTTTGCATAGTTAAAGTCTTGAGAAATGGAAACAGGAAAAGGTGCTTTCGAAACAATACAGTTCACTTCTGTCTTTTTGCATAAACAAACTCTTCTCTAATTCTAAATGCTGTGTCCATCCTATAATCTCAGGTTTATCCTCATTATCAGTGTTAACCTCAGTTTAACCTATCATCAGTGTGCCTATTTCTGTGTGTGTGAATTAGAGCACACTTGTGGTTATTCCCTATATTAATACATAAAAAAGACTAAAAGAAGGGTTAGAGTTTAGGTAGTAATCAATGGAGAATGAAGTTTATGAACTGATAATCAATTTCCGGCCTGATGTAAGCACCCCCCCCCCCCCCCCCCTGTGGTTTCTCTCTCCTTGTTTTCCACTGTATTAAGTCAAAAATAGACTAAAAGAAGGTGGTTAACCTTTAGGCACAATTGCTGCATTATATGGTGACAGTTCAAAAATTGGAAAATGCACTTCTTGTGTTTCCTCTTGTGTCAACAGATTTTACTAATAGACCTATTGATCCCTGTGTAAGAATAGCAATGATGCTGCCATCTTTCCAAAGTCATGTTTTCCCAATCTCATACATACATATACACAGACAGACACACACACACACACACACACACACACACACACATTGGGTTTCCATGTTTTATGAAGACATTCCCTAGGCGTAATGGTTTTTCTGCTGTACAAACTGCATTTTCTATTCCCTAACCCTACACCTAAACCTACTCCTCACAGGAAACTTTCTGCATTTTTAGATTTTCAAAAAACTTAGTTCTGTATCATTTATAAGCTTGGTTAAAAAATATCCCCACAAGGACAAGGATTTTGGATATTGTCATTTTTTTGCAAAATGTCCCCATAACGCAGAGTTACATAAAAGCCACTGGAAAAAATAGCATGCAGAGGCTTATAATGCAAAGAAATCATCTCCAATCCATCGATCTTTACAATGTAATTCATACACAAAACAAAAAAAATAAATTTGCACCAACCAAGCAGGCCAAATCAATCAAACTTGTCACTCATATCAGGATTTAAAAACAATTAACATCGTAACCTAAGTATGTGCGCAGCACTGCACACTCTTTCCTGTATTCACTAACCGTGAAACAGAGTCAAAAGAGATGAATTAAACAGAATGATTTTCATTTACACATTTAGTAGGCATACCACTTTCATCAATTGTGGCAAGCACACAAATTACATGAAAAATTATAAGAATATAAAGGTATACTGTACTTTTCCCATGCCATGCTACATGTTTGCGCAACCGTGGAACTGATGATATCTCTACCGCAATTTTTTTTGATTATTCACACAGGAAGGTAAGAGTATTAATCAGTTGTTATCAAACCAGTCTCAGAAAACTCTCAGTAAGTAGGCTATCAAGTAAATTGGACGGTCCCTAAACCCAGACAGGCAGAACTGAGCGCAGTTAATTTTCATAGAGGATAAAACGGTAAGAGAATAAAATCTTGATGAATATATTAAGTGTCTGTTCAGGTTTTAGATGAAAGGATTAGCCAGTATGACTTAATTTGAAATATTTCATTCTTTATTGTTACTTTGCCTTTTTTAGAATAGGAATGTTGTCTACACTATGAAATAAAACGAAGTATATGAGAATGATGTAGTTTAATCTATTAAAAATAATACATACAGTAATTCACACATGCTGCAATATGTCCAAACTTCTGACAAAGTCAGTTGTTTGAATTCAAGTTATTTTGTACACGTCTGTTTAAAATGCTGTTTCTAATAATATTAATAATAACATCTCCCACCCCACAGTTGGCAGTCAAGTCTTAAACTACTCCAGATTTCATATACCCAGATTTGGTGACTCCCTGCCCCGAAAACATGCAATATATAAACAGCACGGTTTTGGTCTTAGTTTATGTTATAGTCTTCTGTCATAGTCTGAGCTTGTCGGGCAACGCGGTGGTGATCTTCGTGGTGAGCTGCATGGAGAACAGCAGGACATCTACTGACATTTACCTGATGCACCTGGCCATCGCCGACCTGTTCTTTGCCTTGACTCTCCCATTCTGGGCAGCTTACCTTCGGGCAGCCACTGGATATTCGGCACAATTATGTGCAAACTGATTTCAGGCTTGCAGGAAGCCACATTTTACTGCTGCGTCTTCCTGCTGGCATGCATTAGTGTTGATCGCTACCTGGCCATCGTGAAAGCAACCCAATTCCTCGCCCAAAAACGCCATCTGATTGGTATAGTGTGTGCGTTGGTGTGGCTATGTGGCTTTTTGTTGACCCTGCCCATTATGGTGAATCGCGAGGCATTTAAGTCTGGATATATGGAGGAGTATATATGCCATGACATATTGACCGTTTCGCCTCGATTTGAAGAGCCAACCCCTCTCTCACTTGTAAATGTAACACGCACTGTCATTGGACAGTGAGAAAAGCTATACGTCATTACAGCGGGAGTATGAAGACGGATTCAAGCGATGCAAAATATCAGGGGAATCTGAACGTGTTTGGAGAGGGATTTCCGGCTGCATCTCCAGTGGCAGGGATTTCTTCACTGGCCAATTACCTGTACATAATTTGATGTAATACTTTTTTATTTTAAAAACTACATTTCAACAAAATAACATTATGTACCACAGGACTGTCATTTGTAAGCATTCGTCATAAAGTTTGTTAAAAAATCCGTTCATGTTTGATATTCGCTGCATAATGAATCCTTTTCACGTTTAACGGTCATCACTCCATGTGTGTACTGTCCAATGGCATTTTTTAACTCGATTGACAAATGGATAAAGAAAAGCAATTGGCAAATAGAGAGAGAAAAGCGATTGCCAAATGCATTTTTAAAAAGTGATTTAAAATGTGCATTTAAAAAGATTTATTAATGTACTTTTTATTGTTTTATTAATCCACGTTTTAAAACACGAATTGAATAAACGTCTATTTATTTATACATTTAAAAATGACGAATTAAATAAACATCTTTAAATATGTCTATTAATTTGTCCATTTAAAAAGTGGTTTGAATTATTAAATCAATAAATTGATTTTTCATTTTATTTTTAAATGGCACTCTCGGTCCTCCATATGAACATGTGGCACGTCCCAATTCGCATACTATCCGTCCTAAATACTATTCGAAAATAGAATTAGTATGTCCCGAATCATAGTATGTTTTAAAAAGTATGCCAGAGATTCCTGGATGGTCTAGTACTTCTGGTTAGAATTCGAAGTTCAACGACTAATATTGCCCACAACACATTGTGCGGTGGACGAGGATTCAATTAGAACTACAAACACGCATTAAAAGTGTTAAAAAAGCTACAAACATGGCGGATAGGGACAGGTATGGTGCGTTCAAGTCATGTCGGATAGATCGTATTTACGAGTTGAACGCACATGAACGCCACCACAGAGTCGTTATTACAAGTGGGAAACTCGAAAAAAATTTTAAGCCCCGAGTTTCCGAGTTGGGGGCATGTCAATGAGAAACATGGCGGAATCGATGGATGCAAGGTCTGTAGTTGATGGTAAATTTTTGGTTAAATTGATAGTTTAGTTGTCCTATAAACTTAAATTGGTCATGTTCTTGTTACGCAGCTAGTTAATGAAATCCAAGTTTTAAAAAAAATGCTATCATTTTTGCAATCTTTTGATTTGCCATGTTGCATTTAGCTAACAGCTTTTTTTAATCTCTGTATTTTAGCATTTTTTTTATGCTGAAAATCAGTTATACTGGGATCCTGGTCTAAAAATATATATTAAAAATGCAAAACACACCTGATGCGATTTCTTTGCTCTTCATTTTCTATAAACAGAGTTAACAGACC
>NW_015505400.1:74625-78591 GCF_001515645.1 Sinocyclocheilus grahami | reverse complement strand
ACACGCACTGTCATTGGACAGTGAGAAAAGCTATACGTCATTACAGCGGGAGTATGAAGACGGATTCAAGCGATGCAAAATATCAGGGGAATCTGAACGTGTTTGGAGAGGGATTTCCGGCTGCATCTCCAGTGGCAGGGATTTCTTCACTGGCCAATTACCTGTACATAATTTGATGTAATACTTTTTTATTTTAAAAACTACATTTCAACAAAATAACATTATGTACCACAGGACTGTCATTTGTAAGCATTCGTCATAAAGTTTGTTAAAAAATCCGTTCATGTTTGATATTCGCTGCATAATGAATCCTTTTCACGTTTAACGGTCATCACTCCATGTGTGTACTGTCCAATGGCATTTTTTAACTCGATTGACAAATGGATAAAGAAAAGCAATTGGCAAATAGAGAGAGAAAAGCGATTGCCAAATGCATTTTTAAAAAGTGATTTAAAATGTGCATTTAAAAAGATTTATTAATGTACTTTTTATTGTTTTATTAATCTACGTTTTAAAACACGAATTGAATAAACGTCTATTTATTTATACATTTAAAAATGACGAATTAAATAAACATCTTTAAATATGTCTATTAATTTGTCCATTTAAAAAGTGGTTTGAATTATTAAATCAATAAATTGATTTTTCATTTTATTTTTAAATGGCACTCTCGGTCCTCCATATGAACATGTGGCACGTCCCAATTCGCATACTATCCGTCCTAAATACTATTCGAAAATAGAATTAGTATGTCCCGAATCATAGTATGTTTTAAAAAGTATGCCAGAGATTCCTGGATGGTCTAGTACTTCTGGTTAGAATTCGAAGTTCAACGACTAATATTGCCCACAACACATTGTGCGGTGGACGAGGATTCAATTAGAACTACAAACACGCATTAAAAGTGTTAAAAAAGCTACAAACATGGCGGATAGGGACAGGTATGGTGCGTTCAAGTCATGTCGGATAGATCGTATTTACGAGTTGAACGCACATGAACGCCACCACAGAGTCGTTATTACAAGTGGGAAACTCGAAAAAAATTTTAAGCCCCGAGTTTCCGAGTTGGGGGCATGTCAATGAGAAACATGGCGGAATCGATGGATGCAAGGTCTGTAGTTGATGGTAAATTTTTGGTTAAATTGATAGTTTAGTTGTCCTATAAACTTAAATTGGTCATGTTCTTGTTACGCAGCTAGTTAATGAAATCCAAGTTTTAAAAAAAATGCTATCATTTTTGCAATCTTTTGATTTGCCATGTTGCATTTAGCTAACAGCTTTTTTTAATCTCTGTATTTTAGCATTTTTTTTATGCTGAAAATCAGTTATACTGGGATCCTGGTCTAAAAATATATATTAAAAATGCAAAACACACCTGATGCGATTTCTTTGCTCTTCATTTTCTATAAACAGAGTTAACAGACCCTGTTGCCTCTTCATTTCTCTCCAATATGGTAGGAAATCAAATTAAACGAAATGTGGATGATGTTAACTGTGATAAGATGATTGACAGGGCAGTTTAAACAGTGACTGAATGCACGTAACTAAGCAACAGAGCGTCTGTTAAAGAAGCAGCTATGATGAAGTTGTATGTCCTAAAGCTTGCCTACTATTCTTCTACATACTCAAAAGTATGTACTTTTTCTTCACAAAAAGAGTGCATACTTTTAGGGCATAGTATAAGTAGGCGAATTGGGATGCAGCAATGGTATGTTTGAGTTAGTTTGAAGCAGGGCTGCCCAAACTCGGTCCTGGAGGTCCGGTGTCCTGCAGAGTTTAGCTCCAACTTGCCTTAACCCACCTGTCTTTAAGTTTCTAGTATGCCTAGCTTGATTAGCTGGTTCAGGTGTGATTAATTGGGGTTGGAGCTAAACTCTTCAGGACACCGGCCCTCCAGGACCGAGTTTGGGCAGCCTGGGTTTAAAGCATGACATATCCTGTTGCCAACAGGTGGCGCTATGATTATAACTGAACATTGACGTGTAGATGTGTTCAGGCCAGGGCTGCGTTCAGCCCCAACAAAACGGTGCAAAATGTTTTTTAAACAGAAACGGTGGTGCGTTGAACACTCTGTTCTGATGACGCAAGAGTTGCAACTATGGCAGCTGAGAAGGCCATTCTTTTTTTGTTCTTTTTGAAGAATTTTCGGAGCCTGATGAAATCGGTATAAATACGTGTTTAATACTGCAAAATACGCTGGATGTTACAGTCACTGCCCTTGCCGCCCAGAATAAAAGAGAACATCCCAATTGAGTGAAGGGATTTATGGAAACTGTGGTTCCTAATTATTGCGATCCAACATTTGCCTCACATTTGTAACGCTTTGACTCAGATAACTCGTTAAATCCATGAAATCAAAGAGATGGAAAACGAAGAGTTGGTGTCCCACACATTTAATGGCTGGTACACAGCAACACGCTCCTCTCATACATGAGAGATTAACTCTTTCTTGGCGTTACAAATAAAAGTAAAGACAAAGTAATAACAAGAAGGCAGAGCGAACTTATCATCCATAGTGGTTCTCATTACACAGTCACGTCCTTCTACGTCATCACCACATAGTATGCGTTATAAGTTAAGTGATCAGTCTCTTAAAGGGCACACCGCACTATAATGTGATGCATAAAAAAACATAGTTTTGGCCGTTACAGATTTCAGGATGAAAAGACAAACATTTCAGGTGAAGGATAATCCACTTCTTACCACAGAGACTGTGTTATGATCAGGGACTGAAATTAACTTTTTCACTCACCAGCCAATTTGGCTACTAAATTTTTAAGTTACCAGCCATTCATAACTTCTACTAGCCAAAAAATAAATAAATCAATAAACAGCTTGAGGCTGTCTACACTGGGCGTGACAAAGTGACCGTTGCAAATCATTTTGTGTCAGTACCTACTAGGGGTGTGCGATATTGACAAAAAATAATATCTCAATATTTTCTGGGATTTTATTGATAAAGATAATTAGACAATATTTTACTGAGTGTGTTATTGTGCTGATATCTTAAGGACTACCGTGGACAGCTGACTCCTAAAGTTTTTGATATTCTTCATATTCTGTGTGGTCAGTTCCCAGCAGTGATAGAAATTTATCTTTTTCAATAAGTTTAAATTGATTGTTATGGGCATTCTTACCTTTGTAAAGCAATTTTTTTCTAAAAGTGTACATCATCTTTTGAGTCAAATTCTTACATTTAATCAGTCACTTATAATAATAATACATTTAGGCTGTTACTAAACAAATTAAATCAGTATCAATAAAATTAATCTTTACAGAAGTTGCATATGAAGAGGCATTTAGATGTATTTACACGTGTTAATGCAGCTTAGAGGGACATGGAATGCTTTAAACTGCAGTTACAAATGCATAAATAATGTTTTGATATTTTAAACATGAAATGTTGAATACTGATATTTGAAATTATTTAAAAAATGAAAAGATACTTTAAAGGGGTCATATGATGCGATTTCAAGTTTTCCTTTCTCTTTGGAGTGTTACAAGCTGACTGTGCATAGATAAGATCCCTGAAGTTGCAAAGTCTCAAACTCAAAGAGATATTCTTTATCAAAGTTAAGACTCTGCCACGCGAGAGAGAGAGAGGGAGGGAGAGAGAGAGAGAGAGAGAGAGAGGGAGAGCGAGAGCGGGAGAGAGAGAGAGAGAGGGAGAGCGAGAGAGAGGGAGAGCGAGAGAGAAAGCGCGAGAGAGCACGAGAGCGAGAGAGAGAAAGAGAGGGAGAGTGAGCGAGAGAGAAGAGGGGTCACATCACAGACCACAGGAACCAGATGAGTCCTCTGCACAATGTGACTTTGCTGAAGCCTGAAATTGAACTGCTGGTTAGAGCGAGAGAGAGAGGGAGAGCGAGAGAGAAAGCGCAAGAGAGAGAGAGCACGAGAGCGAGAGAGAGAGAGAGAGAGAGAGGGAGAGAGAGAGAGAGAGAGAGAGAGAGAGAGCGAGAGGGGGAG
>NW_015505400.1:69239-74484 GCF_001515645.1 Sinocyclocheilus grahami | reverse complement strand
GTCGCCTCTGGCTTGCTTAGTTGGGGACACTTCATTTCCAGCGATTATCGTTGACTTGATTGCAAATGATTGCAAAGATACTATTTAAACTGAACTGAGCTGGATGATGACATCACTGAATCCAATAATGAACTGTCTTTAGCTGAAAAATGAGTGTTTACGATTGTCATTTTGCATTATTGACTCACTATTTTCTACAGTTGCTTTGACACAATCTGTATTGCTAAAAGCGCTATATAAATAAAGGTGACTTGACTTGACTTGACATCACAAACACATACCAGCTTCATCACTGTGTTTGTCACGCGACTCTGTTCCCCTTTCGGGGCTCTGTCTTTACATTTATTTTGAAAGATGTAGCTTGCGATTATGGTAAGGGGCGTTACATTTCCGACGAGTGCTTGCGGTGTTCGGCCAATCACAATGCACTGGGTCAGCTGGCCAATCAGGGCAGACTGCGCTTGTCGGAAGGAGGGACTTTGTAGAAAACGATGTGTTTGAGAGAGGCGGGGCATAGAGGACCTACAATAATGTACAGTATTTGAAAAATAATGTGTTTTTTGAACATTAAAGCATGTCAACATATTCTGTTACATCAAAAACACAAAATAATGATCTTTAAAAAAGCATCATATGACCCCTTTAAATGTTAAATTAAAACCGCCAGCAGGTGGCAGCAAGTCACTGTTAATAAGTGAGTCATTGCGATTGAACCGAATCATTTAAACGGTTGATTCATTCAGGAACAAAACAACGACATGTTGCTCAGAGACACAAAACTGTGCTGTGGCTGTATTTGGAATGTTTTTTTGTTGTTGTTGGCGAAATAGCGCAGAAATAGCGCGAAAACAGCCAATATGGTGTCTAAAACGTAAGTCTCTTGATATTAACTTATTGTTTATTGAACTGTTGTATAAAATCAATATCACATTTGGAACCATGCTGATTTTTTAAGAAAAAAACAGCACTCTTCGTGTGATATTGATTAACTATATTAATTTATATATATATATATATATATACTGTATACATTTTCTGCCCCCTTATCTTGAATTATGTGATCATTCTAATGCATATTAATAGACTGAATTATGCAGTGAAAGAACCACGTTAAATGTGCACGCGCACTAAAGCCTGGGTTTGTCTAACCAGACTTCATCAGGTCTCGTATGTGTGCCTCTGTAGGTGTGTTTTGTTTGGTTTTTGCAATATACTAGATAATGTCATGGTGTCTCACGAGTTCAGTAGGCCTATTTGCGCTAAACCTGCGCAGTTTTGGCTTGCATGAACTTCCCCAAGAAATTAATGAGTGAACATAACTTACGAAAAGTAACCCGCCAAATTGGCTAGTGATTTGACAGCGTTACCCGGGTGGCGGGTGTTAATTTCAAACCCTGGTTATGATCTATATGACCTTATTATTTTTATTGTGAGTATTAGGCTTCTCATTATTGCTGATCACTGTTGTTGTGCTATGTTATTGTAATATTTACCATTATATAATCAGAGGAGTACAGAAAAGTTTTTGAAAGTGTCACTCCACAATACTATAGCAAAATAAATATGTATAGTATTTTTATGTTACATTAATCAGTATTTAGCACACCTTCCTGAGGAAAGGATGGACCAGATGACACTGCAATTACTAAATGATATTTAGACTGACTTAAAGAAATTCCAGATCTATACCTGTGCTCTAATTATTTCAGTCATTTTGCCTTTAATGTAAATAAACATGTGCAAACAATATACTTGCTCTTATGAATTTATTTTGATGTTATGCAAGCTGTCTCTTTAATACAGTATGGTTTATATACATGTTGCTGCTGATCGGGCTGACATTTTTGACACACCCACCAAACAAGAGAAAACGTATCTCAAACCCTCGTTAGTATATACTGTGTGCAGTATGCATACTATTCCTGTAGCTAGTATATACTGTGCGCAGTATGCAAATGTTCTGTATTCATATCTGAAATACTGCATTAGGTTACTGTATCCCACAATGCACCACACTTGTCTTGACTTTTCGTTTGTAGTGTGAAAAATGATCAGTAACTAACTATATTTATCTTTGCTAATTTTTTTTAAGAGGTTTAAGTTGTTTAAAACATTTTACATAAAATTGTGTTAACAATAGAAAAGTAGCTGTTTTATGCAAAATTACAACTGGAAGCCTGTTTCTGCCACAGAATCAAAAAAAATTTAATTGTGACTTTTTATCTCTCAATTCGGACTTTATTTCTCACATTTCTGAATTTATATCTCACAATTTTGAATAAAAACCTTTGCAGGTCTGACTTTTTGTCTCAAGAGTTGCGTGTTTATCTCATAATTCAGACGTTTTTTCCGCAGAATTGCGAAATTGTAACAATTCTGACTTTTTATAGAAATATATATTTCCTACAGTCTCAAATCTCACAATTCTAAATTTTTTCTCAGAATTGCAAATTTATAATGAAATTTTGACATTATTTCTCGCAATTGTGAGTTCACTCACTTTTTATATTTAACTTGCGATTGTGCAAAATAAAGTCAATATTGTTGTAAACTCGCAATTCCGTAATGAACTCAAAATTATGAGAAATAAAGTAGATTTTTGAGAGAAAAAGTTTTCCTCTTTATATTTTTATTTTGTGGCACAAAAAGGTTCACTGTAGCCACTTACTGAATTAAATATGCATATAATGAGGTCATGTGAAACAATGTGACAAAAACGGTTTATCACTGCATAATGTATATTGCATACTGTTTACATATACTGTTTAAATATACTAAAAACTACTTAAAATATACTGTTTAAAAATAGTAGGCATTATACATTTTAGAAATTGTGTATGAATATTGAATTCATCATTTTATTGAACATTTGGGAGTCTTTTGTCTGGGACAGATGGCCTTGAGTGCCCTATTTGTCTTAAAGGGTTAGTTCACCCAAAAAATTATTCACTCAAAATGGCACCAGGGTGATGCGGAGGAGACGAATTGTTAAATAAATTTGTTTGTTTTTTTTCTTTTGTGCACAAAAAGTATTCTCGTAGCTTCGTATAATTGCGGATGAACCACTGATGTCACATGGATTATTTTACAGATCTCCTTGCTACGTTTCTGGACTTGGGAACATTTCAGTTGTGTTGCTGTCTATGCAGGGTCAGGCAGCTCTCAGATTCCATCAAAAATATCTTCATTTGTTTTCCGAAAATGAACGAAGGTCTTACGGGTTTGAAACGACATGAGGATGAGTAATTAATGACAGAATTTCCATTTTTGGGTGAACTATCCCCTTAACATAATTTATTATGGCATAAGACACCATCCAGTTGTTCTATGTGTTCTCACTCACTGTAGGCTGTATGTTGTACACCATCCACATTACATTTGATGACATACAGAATAAACTAGTTGCAGACTTGGGCTGTGGATGTGGGGTTCTGTCTGTAGGAGCTGCAGTGCTTGATGCTGGGTAAGACCAACTCCATCCTTCCATCCGTGGCCTAGAATTACTCTAGTTTTTAAAATATATCTACATAACTGCAATCTTTCCTCTTAAGACTGTGTGTCAGATTTGACATTGATGAAGACGCCTTGGACATATTCAAAGGAAATGTTGAGGATTTTGAACTGTCAAACATTGACATGGTCCAGTGTGATGTTTGCTCTATTGGATCCTCTTACGCCAAGAAGTTTGACACGGTCATCATGAACCCGCCATTTGGCACAAAGCACAACCAGGGTAAGAGTCATCTTAAAGTCAACAAGCAGTGATGTTGACATAATCTGATGCATTTGCAAAACTGCCAGAATAATACCTGTTGTCGAACAGTTTTGCCATATTCCATTGGTTGATCTTGATTCATGTTACTATATACATATCTTACATTTTAGGTATTGACATGCAGTTCCTGCGGACAGCGATTTCCATGGCAAGTACAGCAGTGTATTCCCTTCACAAGACCTCAACACGAGATGCAAGTTGCCATATTACGTCATCATTTCACAGCTACATTTCAGCTATATTCATAAGAAAAACTTACAATTGAATTGCATATTCATGCAGCACATTCAGAAGAAAGCAAATGATTGGAAAGTGAAAAAAGTCATTGCAGGTAATATTTAGTGAATCTATTGACATACACTATAGTTCAAAAGATTGGGAAAGAAATATTAAAGAAGACACACATTAAAGGCACAATATGTAAGTTTTCGCTGCTAGAGGGCACGCTTTCCAAAGAAACAAAGGCATAGTTTGATGACACCGTGACTGAGTGTGGAATCATGGGAGTTGTGGTCTTCATCCCCACAGCCGACGCAATCCGACGGGATTTGGGCAGAAATTATACTCATGGATGAGCTAATGTATTCAAGATTTCATTAGATTTCGTAGTATGAAGCAGGGTGATGCTGAAAGCCGTCGAAGCGAAACGAGGCCGCTGAAGCAATTTCTAATGAGAGACGAGCGCGACACACGGCTCGGAAGCAGCGGAGCTTTTATTATGCCACAGTCGACCGCTTCTGTTCCTTCCGGTAGTGTGTATGTGGGGTAAAGCAGCGCTGTTTTATCATACTAGATACATTTGAAAGTTCTGTTATAATGCTACTCTGTGCGGTCATCACCTGTATAATAAAACACAACATATTAAAGGGGTCATATGATGCTGCTAAAAAGAACATTATTTTGTGTATTTGGTGTAATGAAATGTGTTTGTGGTTCAAGGTTCCAAAAACACATTATTTTCCACATACTGTACATTATTGTTTCTCCTCTATGCCTCGCCTTTCTGAAACGCATCGATTTTTACAAAGCCCTACAACAGCCGGCACTCTCCAAGGATCAGGAAACAGTCCTCCATAAAATGTGCTGCACACATCTGAATATTTGGGTTGAACTGTTCTGGAACAGTGTTGTAAATACAACTTAACCACTGATTTCTAGTCGTGTCCATTTTTGGAAGGCCACACAAAGTAGTTTAGCTTTCAGAACAAAACACAGCATCAACCACGGCCTTGAGTGAGCAGAGGCTGGGGGATAAAGCGAAGAACGGCCGGAGGGCTAGAGTGAGCAGAGGTGGTGGATTCGACGAAGGAGCGGCCGGTGGGCTTGCAGCAACCACATGTTACGACCCCAGGGCTGGACTCCGCTTCGTCCACGGTGAAAGCCGATCCGGCGATCCACAGCGTAAAGTTGATGTATTTCCTCAGCAACCAGCACGGATCAGCTCCAGGCATGACAAAGCAGATATTGTCC
>NW_015505400.1:43405-69217 GCF_001515645.1 Sinocyclocheilus grahami | reverse complement strand
ATATATATATATATATACACTACCGGTCAAACGTTTGGGATCAGAACGATTTTTTATATTTTTTAAAAGAGTTTCTTCTGCTCATCAAGGCTGCATTTATTTGATCAAAAATATAGGAAAAAATGTAATATTGTGAAATATTATTATGATGTAAAATAACATTTTTCTATTTTAATATACATTAAAATGTAATTTATGCCTGTGATGCAAAGCTGAATTTTCAGCATCATTACTCCAGTCTTCAGTGTCACATGATCTTCAGAAATCATTCTAATATGCTGATTTATTATCAGTGCTGGAAACTGTTGTGCTGCTTAATATTTTTTTGGAACCTGTGATACTTTTTTCAGGATTCTTTGATGAATAAAAAGTTAAAAAGAAGAGCATTATTTATATTTATTTAAAATAGAAATATTTTCTAACAATATACACTACAGTTCAAAAGTTTGTGGTCAGTCAATTTTTATTCTTTCTTTTTTTGAAAGAAATCAAAACTTTTATTCACCAACGATGTGTTAAATTGTTAAGAAGTGATAGCAAAGATTTATATTGTTAGAATAGATTTTTATTTTGAATAATTGCTGTTCTTTTAAACTTTTTATTCATCAAAGAATCCTGAAAAAAATATTTGGCAGCACAACTGTTGCCAACACTGATAATTCTAATAAATCAGCATATTAGAATTATTTCTGAAGGATCATGTGACACTTTATACTGGAGTAATGATGCTGAAAATTCAGTTTGCATCATAGAAATAAATGAGAATTTAAAGGATATTAAAATAGAAACCATTATTTTATATTGTAATAACATTTTGCAAGATTACTGTTTTTTTTCTGTATTTTTGATCAAATAAATGCAGCCTTGATGAGCAGAAGAGACTTCTTTAAAAAAACATTACAAGTCTTACTGATCCCAAACTTTTGACTGGTAGTATATATATATATATATACACACACACACACTGTTCTTTAAAGTAAATTTTTATAAATGACCATACTGCATCATTTTTGGGTGGATACCACAAAAATACCAGAGTCTCTGTAGGAGTTACAAACACGCTTGTTGAAACTTTTTACATTTTTGCTTTTCACATTTTTGGCAGCATACACAGTTAATAAAACATCACAATAACTAAAAAAACAATAAATTACACATCACACATATTTATAGTAAAATCCTGGGTCTTACAAATACAAAACCATTCAAATAAATATAAATAATACTAAGGAATAAATTTCTTGATTTAAAACACCAAAACAGATAATTTTTTTGCTGCAAAATATTACAGTCTACAAAAAGGTACTGTGCAAATAGTGAAGTGCTGTAATCTATTGTGCTGTTCAGTATATATTTAGAAACAGCCCTTTATCTTCCAGCACAGATAACATACAAACTGTGTCTCACACATTATCAGTGTTGAACAAATATATCATTTCGACATTACACTCACCAGTTTAGAATAGCGGGGTCCAAAAGTCTGACATTTTCAGGATAACAATTCAAGTGATGAATTGAACTGAAAATGAAGAATTCTTATTGGTTTGTCTCCCTTTTGGAGCCGATGTGAACAAAACCTGATGGCCATGTTCTCTAGCATGATTTGAGATGCTCCAAAGAGCATCTTGAGCTTCAGTGGACAAACATCTAACCATCTATACAAAGAGTTGTGTAATTCATGTGACAAATTTGCAGGGTTCCTATGCAGTATGGAATTAGATTTTTAGTCATTTCCAGGTCTGGATAAGTATGGAAACATATCTGTTTCCATATTTTTTTCCTTGTTTACTAAAATATAAAATTGATAAATGTCATATTTTTCATCATTTGGAGCAGCCGTCTGTGCAGCCATAAGTATAGTAAATGTGCCAGTGGATTTTTCACTTTGTAAGTATTTACAGATAATGCTGAAAATAACCTAAAATAATGTTATGTGGATGAATACGTTATGGGTGAGGATGTGAATGGAGAGATAAATGGTAGCAAATATTATACTGGATAGCATATTCTGCTATTATTTTGAAAATAATATATTAAATATTAAAATAATATATTTCTAATGTAATCTCTGACAATAATATTTTAAAGACAATATTATTTTTTACATTTAATCAAATAAACAGTGACATTATTTAGTGATACTATTACTATGTTGTATTCATTTTAACGTATAATATGAATTTGAAATATTCCACAGGTTTGCAGTCAGTGTGATTGTGTGTTAAAGGGGTCATATGATGTTGCTAAAAAGAACATTATTTTGTGTATTTGGTGTAATGAAATGTGTTTATGCGGTTTAAGGTTAAAAAACACATTTTCCACATACTGTACATTATTGTTTCTCCTCTATGCCCTGCCTTTCTGAAACGCGTCGATTTTTACAAAGCTCATCGGTATGAAAAAGCGAGGTGTGCTCTGATTGGCCAGCTATCCAGTGCGTTGTGATTGGCCGAATACCTCAAGCGTCTGACGGAAATGTTATGTCCCTTACCATATTGTGATGCCTGCGGCAACCACATGTGGTGACCCTGGGCTGGACTCTGCTTCGTCCACGGTGAAAGCCGATCCGGCGATTCACAGCGCGAAGTTTAAGTATTTCCTCAGTGACCAGCACGGATCAGCTCCAGGCAGCTCCAGCTCCAGGCGATATCGTCCTCTTTTGGAAGACCAAACAAAGCAGTTTCGCTTTCACAACGAAGCACACAGCGTCTTCATGACATGGCGGGTGCGGCAACAAAACTACAGCGAGAATAAAAGTTACGCCTTCTTTCTTTGCGTGAACATTTGGGCGGCGTTATGCAAATCTTCCCACACAGTTACATAGACATGTGTGGGCGTGTTAGAAAGAGCCGTTTTAGGCTTTATGCACCAAGAGCTTGTAACACTCCAAAGAGAAAAGAAAAATTTAAGTACTTTAAAATGTTCCACCAATTATTTGGCAAAATAATAGCATACATACGTAGTAAACATGTTAACAGCTGGATTTTTTATTCATTTATCAGATGAAGTGGAAAAACATGAAAAAAAAATCAACAGAAATGTCTGGAATAGTATGGAAAAATCCACAGAAATCCATACCGGAAGCTATCAGCTGTCGGGGTCTAGACAAGGTCTAGAAGAACCGCTGATTAATGTCGGAATATCATATGGTTAACCATGTACATGATTTCAGAATTAATTAAGTTGTACGAAGCTAGATTAGATGTCGGGGTCTAGACAAAGGTGGTATAGAAGAACGGCTGATTAATGTTTGAGTATTACATGGGTAACTGTAGGGGGCTATTAGCCACAAACCTCTGAATAAGGATTAGAATGGCGAGTTTTGTTGATACATAGATTCCTAATGAACAAATAAAATTCAAAGTAAAGAGTTAGTTAGAATAATCGAATGTAAGAATAATCAGAGACCGACAAACAATCAATTTGCCTTTCAACCAAAATTCGAGTTCATACTAAAATGGAGTCAGATTGAGTTAACCCTAAATTGAATAACTCTGCGCGCTGAAAAGACCGAACACGCAAGAAACCTTCATCCACCACTGGATACCTTCCTTGGGCCATGTGCGCGGACCTTACAGCATTTTTAAATGGAAAATAATGTAGGAACCCTGAATTAGTGCCGAATCTGACGTATTGCCTATTCACTTTAAAACATTTAACAAATAAATAAAAGTGGTCTCAGACTTTGACCTCACTGGAAGTGGCTCCACAGACAGTGACTGTGCTGTGATTTCACACACTGAACACACACGCAGTCGATCTCAGGGTCGTACCTCTCTATACTCTGCAGATACGTCCCTTAGAGTATGAATACCCACCTGCTACATAGATGCACCCGTTTATAACGGCTGATCCGCACTCCATCATCGCACACATCTGTCTCCACTCATCTCGCTCGGGATCATAGCAGTCTATGATGGTGGTCTGACCGCCAACCAGATAAAGCTTATTGTCCAAGGAGACCGAGCAAAGGCCGTACTCTGAAAGTAAAGAGTCTTGATGCGTCACAGAATTAGTTAATTAAATTAATTGGTTTGGTACCGAAAAATACCCAAGTCTGTCACTTGTTGATTCTTGAACATTACAAAACAGACAGCAAACAATTGGGGGAAAAAACTAAAAAAAACTCTAACTGAAATAATTATGTTTCAGGTTTCTAAAACGTTTATGAGTATAATATTCTTCAGTGGATTGTTCTTTAAGAATTTACATCAGTCTTCAATTTACTCAAGTTTCTGCTGATAGAGCTTGGCATAACTAAAATGTATATTCATTGTAAAAATTCCCAAGACTTTTTAAGATTTGATTAATCTACATGACTCTTCCAGGTCTAAAACATAAATATGCTTATTCATGTATATCCATGTTTTCAAAAACTAAGAACCCTGATTCTTCAAAGGGGAAAAAAAAGGTTTCTGAGGGGGTCAATTGAAATAAAATATTTTACAAAAATAAATATATTGTGTTGTGTCTTATTTTATTATTTTAAGTTGTGTTAAGGAGGCCTCTTTTGAACTCTGCACACAACTTGAAATCATTACTATATCAACAGCTTTACTCTTATCACAAACCATATCGCCCTCTGTAGGTGGGATATCTTTTCAAACACATAAAAACCAGTCAGATTAGAGTGTGTGTAAATGCAGGTTACTTATCAGTTTTGGTGAATTTATTACAGTTAAATTGAATTTTTTTTATGATAAAAACAGAATCAGAATGTCGCTAGGGTTATATTTTGGTGTTAAATGGCCAAAAATCACTACAGCGACTGCCCTAATTTGTTAACATTCCAAAGAAAAAAATGTTCTCTAAAAAGGCAAGTCACAATGATTTATTCCATTACAAAATTATATTTTTTTGTTAATTCCTACCCTGGCGTGATGTGCCCAGCGACGTTCCCGCGACAAGAAATTTAACTGAATGTGAAACTACAATTTTGAGCCAATTGGATTTCATTGTGGGCGGGGCTACCAGAATGTTCTATGGCAAGTCGTGGTCTTTGCTTCAAGCTTTCATGCAATCAGACACATGTACAGTCATGTACAAGTGTTTTGTGAATTTGTTGATTTTTAACAGTGCTATTCTAAACATTGCTATGTTATGTCTGAAGCAGCCTAACGAAAGGGGCCGATGACATGCCACAAAGTATCCCAGCAAGAAAAAAACATGTGCCCATTCACGTGCTAAGCCTGATTCGGATGGTAACTGTTTGGGGACCGAAGCTATTTTCAGGGGGACCTAAGCGATTTTCAGCATTTACAGGAGATCTGTGATTTTATTGCAGTCCAAATTCAGAATGTCTGTGTTTTTCTCCCACCACCCGTGTAAAAATCCCCGGCCAAATTACCTACTGTTTTTTTTGACAAACACCAGGTTGTGTGGTCTGAATCCACATCTCTGAGTTTACAAGAAGAAATAGATTCAAAATTCACTATATTAAATATGTATTGACCTCTGCCGAATATCATAATTGTTGCACTTTGCTGTAATTTGCATGTATATTTATTACTGAAATGATGGAAAAGTGTTTACAAGAACAATATTTCATAACTTCTCCACCACAGCAAGTGGGAGCTGATAAAAACAAAAAGAGAAGAAAAGCACATAAACATTTGAAATGGGTCATTATTATCGCAGTGGCAGGTAATAGGCATATAATTTAAAATATGTATTATATACAATTATAAACTTAAAAATACAAACTAAGTATACCTTATGTAAATAAGAGGTTGCATTAACTTATTGCTCCTAAACTCACATTTTAATGACATCCATCATTTTGGGAGATAAAAGGAAAGACAGAAAACCATTTTAATTCTAGTGCGTCTATATTCCTTAAATTAAAATTTTATAGATTTAAATAATCTAATAATAGGTGGGTAGGATATTATTAAATATGAATTTATTCCATGGCTGCAGTATGCTGTGTTTTCTGCAAACTGGCATCCCAGGCTGTCAAAATATTATTGGGTAAACTGTAAGTGAGTGGAATCACAGACCAAAACAAAAACAGACATTCCGACAAGGAATGCACATTTATAAAATAGAATAATTGACTGTAGCATGTAGCAACCGTAATCTATAGTTTCCGCTGACTGTCATACGCGTGTTCACTAGAGAGTGGCGTTCTAGCGGATGACGTAGGACATAGCAGAAGCTCCAGGTGAGAATATGCAAGTCTCGCAAAAAACATGTTTTGTTTACACCAAAGGAAAACCAGTCTCCTCTTGGCTTATATCGAAATCCTCTCACATTTTTCTTTACAAATCCTCGTTTTGTACTTCTAATTTGTGACTGGTATTTTGTTTTGCTCTCTCCACTCTGCTTCCGTGTTCGTGGAACGCTACTCTCTAGTGAATGTGTACAACAGTTAGTGGAATCTAGAGATTACGGTTTATAAAGTTTTAAATATGGCTATTTTTCTTACAAATACATCGCTTCGCTTCAGAAGGTATTATTGTATAACCCCTCAGAGCCGTATGGAGCACTTTTTATGATGGATGGATGCACTTTTTTGGGCTTCAAAATCTCAACACCAATTCACTGTCATTATAAAGCTTGTGTCACGAATTCAGTCCATGGACTTCCGTCTTCCGTATCTTATCACCTCACTCACTATACAACACCCACTCAAACTGCCCTTCTCTGAGTATTGTTTTGCCCATACCCCATTCCTAGTCTCTGTGTTCAATCACGTCTCGTCAGCCCCGTCACAGAATACTCAGCCCAACAAGGATCCAACGGCTTTTCCAAAGAATATTGGCCAGGTATGGACACGGCAAGAATTTTGTTAGCCCTTAAACAGGGTCCCCGATCTTTGGAGAACCATATTCGAGAGTTTTTAGCCATCGCTCACTATTCTGATTTGCCAGACTGTTTATTGATAGAGTTTTTCTGCGATGGCATAAATCAACCGCTTAAGTCTAAACTTAGACGCGAGGGCCCACGTTCATCACTCGCTCAGTTTATGGATTATGCTTTGTTGGCTGTCGGGTCTTTGTTTACTGTGGGTGTCGCGGAGGAAGAACGCGACACAGTGTCTGTGACTGAGATGGCGGCTGTACCAGAGCACGCTCACAAAATGGCGGCGACAGTGGAGCCTGATCGCAAAATGGCGGACACAACAGCACCCCGTCATGTCACAGCTGCCCATCATGAGTCCAGTCAAGTCACAGCTGATCGTCATGAGTCCTGTCAGGTTCCAGTTCATTATCATGAGTCAAGTTTAGTCACAGCTGATATGCATGAGTCTAGTCAAGTCACAACTGATCGTCATGAGTCAAGTCTAGTCACAGTTGTTCTTCCTGAGTTCAGTCAAGTCACAGCGCGGTTTCTGATCTTTGCCTGTTTTCCTGGATTTTTCCCTCTCGTCTCGCCCCTGTGATTCTGTCTGCCGATCGGTGACCTACGCTAGCCCTGGGACTATTCTTGTGTTTTGCCTGCCATATACCTGTTTGCCATTGTTTGACCCTGACTGTTTACCACGTCTCTTTAATAAAGCCTGTAGATGGATCCACACGTCTCACGTCTCGTCAGCCCCGTCACAGCTTGGAAGAGCCAGGACATTTTTTAATATAACGCCGATTGTATTCGTCTGAAAGAAGAAAGTCATATACACCTAGGATGGCTTGAGAGTGAGCAAATCATAGAGAAATTTTCATTTTTGGGTGAATTATCCCTTTAACTTGAGCGCCAAGTTGTAGAATGCAATGTCTTTTGGGGCAGTCGTGGCCTAATGGATAGAGAGTCGGACTAACCCGAAGGTTGTGGGTTCGAGTCTCAGGTCCGGCAGGGATTGTAGGTGGGGGGAGTGAATATCCAGCGCTCTCTCCACCTTCAATACCATAACTGAGGTGAGACCCTTGAGCAAAGCACCGAACCCCCAACTGCTCCCCGGGTGCCGCAGCATTGGCTGCCCACTGCTCCGAGTGTGTGTTCACGGTGTGTGTGTGTTCACTGCTGTGTGTGTGCACTTGGATGGGTGAAATCCAGAGCACAAATTCTGAGTATGGGACACCATACTTGGCCACATGTCACTTCATTTGAAAGACATCCATCTAGCATCACGTTTACATTAACAAACGTACTGAAGTTGATTGGAAATATACGTTTCATAAAACAAAAAAAAATCGTAAATTTGACTCATTTTTATATCCAAGAAATAAACAAATTTTAGACCACCACATATTAATGTCTTAGGCCTACACAATTTGAGCAGTTTTACAATGAATACAGACAAGTGAGTGACACCACCAAAAGTTATTAATTGTGTCTGCTTGACTCTCTTGTGAAACCGAGGTGCTGCTGATATCTCTGTTCTACCTCATTTTTTGATTATTCATACAGGAAGGAAAGGGACCGGTAGCCTAGTAATAATCAGTTGTTATCAAACCAGTCATTCTCAGAAAATTATCAGTCAGTATCGAGCAATTTCAACTGAATGGTCCCTAAATACCAGACTGCCAGACCTGAGCGCTGTTAATCAGTAAAATCACAAAACATACAACGGTAAGAGAATACAATTTTGCTCAATATATTGAGTTTGTTCAGCTTTTAATGAAAGATTAATGGATTAGCCATTATGACTTAATGTGAAATATTTCACTACATTAAGTATATTTTTTGATTTATGCATTTAAGACCAGTCAAAATTTAAGACATATCAACTAATTTCTTTATTATTATTTTTGCACTTTTAGAATAAGTCAAGTCATTTAGCACTTTTATGTATACAATACCGATTGTTTCAAAGCAGATTCACAGCAATAAACAAGAAAATAACTTATGTTGCACATATTCAATTATAAAACATATATAATTTCATATGTAAAGCAGCTCTAAAAAAGACAAAAGTGCCATTATACAGCTCAATGTAGGTCAGTGTTGACAGTGTGAATGTTGCAAAGGGAACAAAGTCAGTTGATTGTTGATTCAGTTCAGTTTAATGGCACAAAGTTAAATTAACCTAAAAAAAATGGTTGTTTCCACTAAAAATTAATTGTTCATGCTGCCTTAAATTTTAAGTTTACTCAACTCAAACATCCAAGTTGTCACTTAGAGCAACTTAACATTTAATTTTGACTAAACTTAAAAGTTGAAACCGTTTTTTTAGTGTGAAACAAGCTTATTTGGTAATAAGCAGCTCTACAGAAGGCAATCATTTGAATGATTTATAGCTAAATAAGCTGGTTCTAATAAAGTTCCCCCCCTCCCCCCACAGTTGGCAGTCAAACATCTTAAACATGGAAACTACTACTCCAGATTTCATATACCCAGATTTGGTGAATCCCTGCCCCGAAAACATGCAGTATATGAACAGCACGGCTTTGGTCTTAGTTTACGTCATAGTCTTCTGTCTGAGCTTGTCGGGCAACACGGTGGTGATCTTCGTGGTGAGCTGCATGGAGAACAGCAGGACATCTACTGACGTTTACCTGATGCACCTGGCCATCGCCGACCTTTTCTTTGCCTTGACTCTCCCATTCTGGGCTGCTTACCTTTATGCCGGCCACTGGATATTCGGCACAATTATGTGCAAACTGATTTCAGGCTTGCAGGAAGCCACAATGTACTGCTGCGTCTTCCTGCTCGCATGCATTAGTGTTGATCGCTACCTGGCCATCGTGAAAGCAACCCAATTCCTCACCCAAAAACGCCATCTGGTTGGTATAGTGTGTGCGTTGGTGTGGCTATGTGCCTTTTTGTTGTCCCTGCCCATTATGGTGAATCGCGAGGCATATACGTCTGGATATATGGAGGAGTATATATGCCATGACATATTGACCCCAGAAAGCATTGATAGCTGGAGGATGAGTTTGCGGATTCTCCACCACACTTTAGGATTCTTCCTGCCATTAGCCATCATGATGTTCTGCTACGGTTTCACCATGTGCACGCTTTGCCGTACACGCAACAGCCAAAAGCAGAAGGCCATGTGGGTCATGTGCGTCATGTTGGCTTTTATCATCTGCTGGCTGCCCAATAATATCGTAGAGTTCATAAACACCCGAGGCGGCCGGGTGATGGAAACGTGTGAGCTGAGGGACAGCATAGATGTGGCCTTGTATGTCACACAGGCAATGGCTTTCTCTCACTGCGCAATTAACCCTATCCTGTATGCCTTTATTCGGAAGAAATTCCGCAACCAGCTTCTGACGTCTCTCTATAAGAAAGGCCTGTTGGGGAGAGAAACGTTGTTGAAATATCGAGTGGAATCTGTCAATAGCTCTGGGAGCACTAGGCAAATTTTCAGAAGTCCACCTTCTTCTCCTCAACAAGGGGCTTTGATCCCTTGAGGACCACACCAGTGAGTTTTTAGATCTTGCTCACCAAACCCTCTACCCATCAGTGGTCTTTGTATTCAGAGCCACAGCATGAGAACCATGGCCCTTCGGCTCAACCTTAAGGCTGATTTATACATCAGCGTCGGACCTACGCCGTAGGCTATGCGTCAGTTTTCATTTATACTTCTGCGTCGTTGTCCGCGTCAATGCAAACCACTAGTCAGCAGTGTCCACGGGCATGTTGCTGGTGTAATCCGCAGTACCACAGCAAAAGCAGAAGAAGAAGCGGCTCGTCGGAGAAGCATTATAGCCGTGACGGCGGCAAATAAATATCAAATCATTAAATTATTATTTAAAACTACAAAAAGGAGACAACAACGGAACAGGAGATGATGGCATTCTTTCAATCTGCACAAGGACTTGTACCACGGCAGATCAACATTGTTTGTTGCGGACAACTGCTGATGTATAATGCTATGTAGTATAATAAATGATAAGACACTTGTTCTTTGCTTTGTTATATTTTATATAAGAATGTGTAACATTAAAATATATTAAAGTGCACATAAACACACACAAAACTCAAGTACATATGGAGGGAGGGGTTCTTGCAGACCAATCACAGCGCTTGCGGTCTGCGTAGAATTGACGCATTGTTAGATTTTTGGAGAGGTGCACGTCAGGCTACGGCGTATGGGTGTCTATGCGTAAGCTACGGTGTAGGTCTGACGCAGAAGTATAAATCAGCCTTAAATCCTCCGAGGCCAGGTCTCGGCCCATTGACCCTTCGGCTCCACCATAATCTTTTATCTTTTCAGCTTCACCGGGGTCTTCTGTCCTCCTGGCTCCTGTTACTAGTTTATTTCCTCATTTTGGTCTGTGTATTTGCACCCTATTTAGTTCAGTTCCAAAGAACAAAATTTATTTGAAATAGAAATGTTTTGTAACATTATAAATGTTTTTGCTGTAACCTTTGATAAATCGAATGCATCCTTGCTAAATAGTATTAATTTCTTTTTAAAAAATCTTACTGACCCTAAACGGTATGTCAAATTTTATTTGTTGCCTCCATTTGTTTCCGGGCATGTTATTTTCCTCTTACTTTAAAAAATTTACAATTTTCAATTTCATTTTCAAATGTATTGATTCTGCTTCACAGGTGCAAATAAAGTTCCTCCAGAAAAAAAAGTTTTCTCAGACTTGTACATTAACGTCTGTTGAGAAATCAGTCTGCTCTGGGTCAGGCAATGCCACGATTTCACAAATGTCTCTACTTCTCTGACAAAACAGGAAAAATAACAGAGAGAAGTGAGGCATCTTGGTTTCCTCCTTCACAGGGCAAACAGACATGCAAAAAAAATAAAGTTACACTTTATATGCTACTAAAGAAAGTGTGTAAAAGTGTTATTAAATTCTATTCTTTAAATTATATTGAAAATATATTAATCTGAATTATTTTTAACCAAGGGTTTGTTCATATATAATTTCCAGATTTTTGTAAAGTTTTGTTAAAAAAAAAAAAAGGAAATATGCTGTGCTCAAGCTCAGATACCTGATAAGACATCATAAGACACTTGCATGAATATGATATTTTTAAAGGGCTAAAGTTAGCAGCTGTTCACAAGAGGATGCCAACTTGAAATATGTTAAGCTGATATCAATTGTAACCGAGTCCAGTTTCTGTAATTTTATGAAAGAATGGAGTGTTTTCAATTCTCACAACCCAACTAACAGCACAAAGCATTGCAGAATTTGTTGCTGATATTTGTATTAGTAGGCTATGTTTTTATTATATTCCAAATTCAGCAACTGAAAATGTTATCTGAAACTGTTTAGAATTTGTGCTGAACTATATTATTAAAGTGAACAACAAAGGGAATAATATATATATATATATATTTTTACTAGGCCTATTAAAAAAAATTAAAGATTAAAACTGCAAGCAGCGATGAAAGGGCCCTCGCACCAGGCTCACTGCCACCCGGTGGATTTAGGAAAACAGCAAGCGGTGGCAATATGCATTTAAAGTGGTAAATATAGGAGGAATATGTCAAAGTCATTTATATGTGCCAAACTTCCTGCTGCCAGCTGGTGGCGCTATGATTATAACTGAATGTTGGCATGTAGATGTCTTCAGGCCAGGACTTTTATCAAACATGTGATGTTTGGTGCAGATCGGACATTGCATGTTTGAGTTAGTGTAAAGCATGACATATCCTGTTGCCAACAGGTGGCGCTATGATTATAACTGAACATTGACGTGTAGATGTGTTCAGGCCAGTATTCTTACCAAACATGTGATGTTTGGTGCAGATCAGACATTGCATGTTTAAGTTAGTGTAAACGAAGTCATTTCCTGTTGCCAGTAGGTGTCGCTATGATTATAATTGAATATTGGCATGTAAATGTTTTCAGGCCAGGACTCTTATCAAACATGTGAAGTTTAGGGCAAATCAGACATTGCATGTTTAAGTTAGTGTAAACGAAGTAATTTCCTGGTGCCAGCAGGTGGCGTTATAATTATAACTGAATATTGGCTTTTAGATGTGCTAAGGCTAGGACTCTTTTAAAACGTGTGAAGTTTGGGGCAGATTGGGCATTGTATGCACGAGTTACCAAGACTTCCTCTTTCATGGCATTAATAGCATGCGTTAGCACTTAGCTAAGTGTTGCTAGCATGTTTGAACATATTTCTAGCATGTTTAGCACACAATGGCATATTTTACTATGTTGCTAATAGTGCATCACAGTGTTAAACATGTCACTTCCTATTGACAGTAGGTGGTGCTATGTGTAACGGATTGGAAAGGTATGTTAAATTATTGCATAAATGGGGACAGCGCCATCTATGTGGTGCGTGATGTGATTTAGCGTGTGGAGTAGGGACTGCCCACAGCAGAGTTAATGAAGCATTGTGAAGAAGGACCTTCTCACAAGCGTAACGTTAGCACACCCTGACTTCAATCGTGAATTTATATTAGCGATAGATGCCTCATTTGACGGCGTGGGAGCTGTTCTTTCCCAAATCCCTGAGGGTGGCACTATGGCCAGACCACTGGCATTCGCTAGCAAGACACTGTCGCGTTCTCAGATGAATTACCCGGCTCACAGGCTAGAATTCCTCACACTTAAGTGGGCGATATGTGACAAGTTCCATTATTGGTTGAAGGGGCGTCACTTTACAGCTGGACGGACAATAATCCCCTCACCTACATACTCACCAAGCCAAGACTCGATGCCTGTGAGCAACGCTGGGTTGCTAAACTAGCTTCCTTCAGCTTTGACCTGAAATACGTACCCGGCTCTAAGAACATAGTTGCCGACGCACTGAGCAGGGAACCTTTTGTTCAGTCTAGTGGCAGCCCTGTAATGCAACTAGGAGAATACAAACAACATTGACTGGCATATTTCTTTAGCCACTCAATTGAAGTGGAATGGCTCAAACCAAAAGAGACCTTTTCAGAATCTGTTGTTTCATATATGCCAGGGATTCCCATATCTGGCTCACAAGATCCACTTTCCTGCAGAGTTTAGTTCTAACCTTAATCAAACACACCTGAGCATGCTAATCAATGTCTTCAGGATCATTAGATCAGTTCAGGCTATACCTGAACTGAATGTTTTCTATTTTGTATTTAATAAATTGATTTGAAATCCCTTTGACTACTGTACATTTTTGACAATACAGACATTAGTTATGTGGTGACTGCATCCATTTCAGATGTATAATAACTGTTTTCCCAAAGACTTAAGTTATAGCAGCTGGAAAGTATTTAAAGTGAAACTGATGTATTGTTGTAGATTAATAGTGCAGGCCCTGTGTGGGCATAGTGAGGGATTCCTGGGGGCTAAGTGAGGGCTGCTCGTGCAGGGCCAGCGCTAAGGGGCCAACATTTTACCAATGAGCAAATTCTTCAGATGCCATCTTTATTTTTTAGCTCAACCATCACAGAATGGAACGCACAGGGCTGTGGAATAGTAGGCATAGATATGTATGTATATATATATATATATATATATATTAGTGTTGTCACGGTACCAAAATTTCAGTATTGGGTACCAATACCAGTGAAAATCCACAGTTCTCTGTACCAATTTCAGTACCCATGCAAAACACAAAAACATGCTAATTGAACAACATTTTTATTAATAATGTTAAACAAAAATTAAATGTACAAAACTAATGCCATTCTTTATACTTATTTAAAATTGTTTCAAGTTTTTCCACAAGTAATAAAAGTATGAAAAAAGTAAACAAGTTTCACCCAAAATTTTAGTCATAGTTCTGCTGCCGCTGAAAAACATCTGTAAACTGTTGTGTTTTAGGGTTTGCTGGTGTGTTTCAGCATCTTCCTCAGTCTGCAGCTGTAAAAGCAAAATATAATATACTTCAGTAAAGCAATGGGCTGAGTCTGACCAAATGCAACATAAGATCATTGACACCAGCTAAAATATAACTTTTCAGTAAATAACAAACCTCAGCTTTTATAAAAAATTTAGATAAGATTACATATATTAAGTGTATATCAAATATATTGAAACTGTAGTATTAAAAACACTTTACAATAAGATTTTATTTGTTAGATAGCATGACCTAACAATAAACAATAGTTATATGGCAATTATTCTTCTTATGGTTAATTTAAAAGTTCAATCTGTTAAAATTATTTAATGCACAATGAACAAACATGAATGATCAAGTGTTTGTATTAAATAACATTCACAAACATTAATGAATGTTTTAAAAATATATTGTTCACTCACTGTAAGATGTTACTAGATCTAACATTGTACAGTAAAGTCTATACAAGAGATAACATTTGACTGTACTTTTATTTAATCCAAACGGTGTTCATATTTAATTTTAAAGGGCTTTTAAAACCTGCTAGAGATATTCAGCCAAGAATGACAACTAACTAAAAAAATAAAAAAAATAAACTTTTTCTGGCGGACCGATATGACATAAACACTGTTAACCATACATTTGTACATTCTCTAACACACATATTTTGGTTACACAGTTCATTTAAAAGCCTCTGGTGTGTAAAAATAGTAAATACCATTATGTCCTCCTGTTTTTTACAGTAATAAAAGTTATAGCAGCATTAAATAGTTAACAAAGAAATCATTTAGAACAAAATTAATTCTAATGCTCATTATATTAGCGTTAGCCGCACTTATGCTAACGATTAACTACGTATACGCTAACGGCGATGTTTATTTCAATATGAAATTAAAATATGGAATAATATTCATAACAGAAGCTCTAAATATTAAAAATGTAATTGAAACTTACCTGCTTGAACTTGATCGGGGTGTTTTGTTAGTTTGATGCATTTCCTCCTCTTGAGGTCGCCACTGCTTTTAAGAAGAGGTTGCCAGGTTTTCACAACAAAACCCGCCCAATCCCGTTTCGAGGGGGTCCCCCGTTAAAAATCGCGTTCCGGGGATAAAATACGCATGTTTTGGCGGGATACCCCTGGTAAAATTCGCATTCCAAGTGCTAAATATCACGTTAATGGGGTCGTTTGGACATTACAAAAACAACCCGCGGCAACAGTGTTAAAGTGTTAAAGCAGCCCAATTCCGCGGGAAAACCGCGGACTTGGCAACACTGGAAGAGGATAGCTTTCGGATAGCGCATCAAGAACCGGGTTGATCGGGTAACTCGGTATCACCGGTACTTAAGAAAACCTGGTACTGTAACGTTTTAATTTTTTTAGTACCGACTTGGTACAGAAATACCGGGTCTTTTGACAACACTATGGCCACATTTGTTTTGTTCAGTCCTTAAATAAAATGTCTCTCAGAGCAGTCTTAACATGTCTGTCTTTATTCATCTTAACAACACAACCCAAGTTTATTTTTCTTCTTTCTTAATTGCCATGTATCCAACACATAACACTTGACAGAGT
The DNA here is from genome assembly GCF_001515645.1 of Sinocyclocheilus grahami. NCBI lineage: Eukaryota > Metazoa > Chordata > Actinopteri > Cypriniformes > Cyprinidae > Sinocyclocheilus > Sinocyclocheilus grahami. Next base: position 53,019 of record NW_015505400.1, on the reverse strand, counting down.
GCCATCTAGTGGCTTCCTAAAGTAACAGGCACAATCAATTGATATCATCACATCCCCCTTTCTTCAAAGAAACATAAACAAGTAACCTTAGTATTCTTTGTAACACATCTTTCAAAATTTATTTTGAATGTGTCATTATACACTTTGTAGACATATCCGAGAGTAAGGCCAATTCAGGGTAATTTGAGTAGTAATCAATCACCACTAGATAGTTATTGCCTTTCAGATGAAAGAGATCCATTCCCACCTTCTCCCAGGGTGATGTTGGTAAGTCCGGTATTATCATTGGCTCCTTAGTTTGCTTTTTTCTGAATTTTTGACATGTCACACCGTCTCACCATCTTTTCGATGTCTTTGTTTATTCCAGGCCAAAAGACCATCTCTCTCACTCTCCTCTTACATTTTTCTACACCGAGATGACCTTCGTGAATTCTCTGTAGTATGTCTTGTCTCAAGCTTTGTGGAATGACTATTCTGTTTTGTTTCAGAAGAATTCCATCCACCACACATAGATCGCCTCTGATGTCATGGAATCTTGGAGATGAACTCGTCGGCCATCCAGTATACATGTTGTCAATGACAGCTTGCAACGCAGCGTCTTTTTTGGTTTCTTCAGCTATTTGCATCTGACACTGGAAACGCAGTGCGGACCATATTCACATGAATCTCAACATCTCCTTCTGTTGTACTCTCACTATCTCTTGTGGGTGCTCGTGAGAGGGTATCTGCCAGCACTAAGTATTTGCCAGGCGTATACACCAAATTGAAATCATACCTCTGCAATTTCATCATCAGTCTTTGAATCCTTGGTGTCATTTCATTCAGATTCTTTTTTATTATTGCAATTAATGGACGATGATCAGTTTCTGCAGTAAAGGTAGGAAGGCCATATATATAGTTATGAAATTTCTCCAGGCCGAAGACTAATCCCAAGCACTCTTTCTCAATTTGTGCATATCGACACTCAGAATCAGTCATGGATCTGCTTGCATATGCTACTGGCTTCCTGATCTCATCATCAGCTTGCAACACACATAGATCACCTCTGATGTCATGGAATCTTGGAGATGAACTCGTCGGCCATCCAGTATACATGTTGTCAATGACAGCTTGCGACTCAACGTCTTTTTTGGTTTCTTCAGCTATTTGCTTTGACTTTGCATCTGAAACTGGAAACGCAGTGCGCACCATATTCACATGAATCTCAACATCTCCTTCTGTTGTACTCTCACTATCTCTTGTGGGTGCTTGTGAGAGGGTATCTGCCAGCACTAAGTATTTGCCAGGCGTATACACCAAATTGAAATCATACCTCTGCAATTTCATCATCAGTCTTTGAATCCTTGGTGTCATTTCATTCAGATTCTTTTTTATTATTGCAATTAATGGACGATGATCAGTTTCTGCAGTAAAGGTAGGAAGGCCATATATATAGTTATGAAATTTCTCCAGGCCGAAGACTAATCCCAAGCACTCTTTCTCAATTTGTGCATATCGACACTCAGAATCAGTCATGGATCTGCTTGCATATGCTACTGGCTTCCAGATCTCATCATCAGCTTGCAATAAAACTGCACCAAGACCATTCTTGGAGGCATCTGTGGACACTTTGGTTTTCTTTGCTGGATCAAAGAATTGTAATACGGGTGCAGAGGTTAATGCTATTTTCAGCTGTTGCCATTCACTCTCATGTTTGTCTGTCCATACAAAGTCTGTTGTCTTTTGTAGGAGTTCTCGTAGGCATGACGTTTTTGCAGAAAGATTCGGAATTAACTTTCCTACATAATTCACCATACCCATGATGCGCTGTACTCCTTTCCTGTCTGTGGGACTTTCTATTTTTAGAATGGCACTGATCTTCTCACCGTCTGGCTGTATCCCTTGACTTGACAATTTGTCCCCAAGAAATACAAGTTCTTGCACACCAAACTGACATTTGTTTTTGTTTAGTTTCAGTCCACTCAATCTGATTTTCTGCAGCACTCTGGTCAATCTGCTGTTGTGCTCTTGAAGCGAAGATCCCCATATGATGATATCAATATATACTCTAACTCCTTCAAGTCCTTCAATGATGTTTTCCATCGCTCTGTGGAAGATTTCGGAAGCAGAAACAATTCCAAATGGCAGTCTAAGAAAAGAATATCTCCCAAATGGAGTGTTGAAGGTACAGTACTTTGTGCTGTCCTCGTCTAGACGTATCTGCCAAAATCCTTGTGAGGCATCAAGCTTCGTGAAATATTTGGCACCTGACATTTCATTCATTATTTCTTCACGTTTTGGTATTTGATAGTGCTCACGCTTTATGTTGTCATTCAGATCTTTTGGATCCATGCACACACTTAAGTCTCCGTTCTTTTTCTTGACACACACCATTGAGTTCACCCAGTCAGTTGGTTCTTCTATTCTTTTGATAACTCCTAATGTGGTCATTCTGTCTAATTCTTTCTTTAGACGATCTTTGAGTGGAGCTGGAACTCGGCATGCAGGATGCACTACAGGCTGTGCATTTCCCTTCAGCTCAATCTTGTAAACACAAGGTAAAACACCAAAACCTTCAAAAGCATCTGCAAAGTTCTGCACTATGTCATCCACAGAGTTACTTATAGTCACAGCTGAATTGTTGTGGTTGATGTGGTACACCCTTTTGACAAGATGCAAGCGCTCACAGGCTTTGTCACCTAGCAGGGACTCTTGTCTTTTGTCTTTCACTGTAACTTTTAGCTTGCATATACCTAAAGAGTCAATGCTTTTTCCATTGTAGTCCTTGAGAAGTATTGGCTTTTTCTTGATTTTTGGCTTTTCTGTCATATTTTTTGATGTCCGACATGCTAATTAAGTTTGCTTTAGCACCGGTATCCAGCTTGAGAGTGACCAGCGCTCCATTGATCTGTAGTGGTGCCACCCATTTGTCATTTTTTTACAGCATCCTCTTGACTCTGTGCATCAACTGATAACTTTCCACCAGTGTGTCCACTAGTGTTTTCAGATTCCAGCTTGTTTTCACAGGTTACCATGCCGACGAAGAATGTATCGCACAGGTTAGTTTCCTCTATCATTTTGACAGATTGCCCTTTTTGTTGAACATTTCCTTTAAAAAAACATTGTTTTGCGAAATGATTTTTACCATAACACTTCGCACATTGTTTCCCAAAGGCTGGACATTGCTTAGGCTGATGTTCAGTACCACAACGTTTGCAATTATAAATGCCATCCTTCTGTTTCGCAGCTCTGAACGTGCGTGGCTTCTCTTTGAAAGATACGGCACCAATTGCAGCATCTGCACTTGGAGACACGCTTTTTGGCATAATTTCACCAAATGTTTTCACATGAAGTTGAGCAAGTTCACTGGCTTGACAAATTTTAATTGCCTCTTGCAAAGTGAGCTCTGTTTCTCTCAGTAAGCGTTGTCTGAGTTTTGCATCATAGATGCCAAAAACAATCTGATCTTTTATCATTGAATCATTTAGCTGATCAAAATTGCATGTCTTAGCCTTTAGTCTCAAATCAGTCAGGAAGTTATCAAATGTTTCATGCGGTTGCTGCACACGTGAATGAAACACACAACTTTCATACGTTTCATTCTTTTTGGGCAAACAATGAGCAGTGAATTTGGCCAGCACATCATCAAGCTTGTTTCTATCTTCATTCTCATTAAAGACGAAAGTATTAATTGTTTCCCAAAGGCTGGACATTGCTTAGGCTGATGTTCAGTACCACAACGTTTGCAATTATAAATGCCATCCTTCTGTTTCGCAGCTCTGAACGTGCGTGGCTTCTCTTTGAAAGATACGGCACCAATTGCAGCATCTGCACTTGGAGACATGCTTTTTGGCATCATTTCACCAAATGTTTTCACATGAAGTTGAGCAAGTTCACTGGCTTGACAAATTTGAATTGCCTCTTGCAAAGTGAGCTCTGTTTCTCTCAGTAAGCGTTGTCTGAGTTTTGCATCATAGATGCCAAAAACAATCTGATCTTTTATCATTGAATCATTTAGCTGATCAAAATTGCATGTCTTAGCCTTTAGTCTCAAATCAGTCAGGAAGTTATCAAATGTTTCATGCGGTTGCTGCACACGTGAATGAAACACACAACTTTCATACGTTTCATTCTTTTTGGGCAAACAATGAGCAGTGAATTTGGCCAGCACATCATCAAGCTTGTTTCTATCTTCATTCTCATTAAAGACGAAAGTATTATACACTTCAATAGCCTGTGGACCAGCAATCGTCAGTAGTAAAGCAACCTTACGTGCTTCTGGCTTTGTGTCCATCCCGTTAGCGGCCATGTATAGCTCAAATTGCTGCTTGAAACTGAACCAGTTGCTGTCAACATTTCCCATGAGCTTCAAGTTCTCCGGTGGTTTTAGAGTATCCATTATGTCGCTTTCACAACAGACTGCTCTTAGTTTGATTTCACTCCTGGTACCATGTTTTGTTCAGTCCTTAAATAAAATGTCTCTCAGTGCAGTCTTAACATGTCTGTCTTTATTCATCTTAACAACACAACCCAAGTTTGTTTTTCTTCTTTCTTAATTGCCATGTATCCAACACATAACACTTAACACAGTGCCATTTAGTGGCTTCCTAGAGTAACAGGCACAATCAATTGATATCATCACAACATTCACACAGCAGCAAAATACGGTTGTCAGTCCTCTATTTGAGTCCTTAATACGGTTACGTTCGCACACAGTTCAGTTATTTACGGGTGTGACAACCGCATTCTGTAACCGAACTCACACCCGTAAATTTTCAGGATTCACAACTGCATTCTCGGAACACACGCGCTGTGTGAACGGAACCGGACTGGACAACTAGCTGTCTGTCACATCATACAGTGAGAGAGAGAGAGCCGCTCTGCCGCACAAACGCATGTTTAACGTGTGTTACGTGTTTTCATGTGTGTTTTCGTAACTTACAGTGACGGAGAAATGAGCTGCGTGTCTGTCACCTGAAATTTTTAGATCCCGTCAGTTTTCCACCGGAGCCGCTCCCGTCAGTTTTGGAATGTGTTCTGCGTGCGACTCAAATACTCCGCTGTCCGCCCAAATCTAAAAGCTGCTGTCGGTTAATGAAGATTTGACGGATGAACTCGTGGCTCGATTGGACTCTTGTCGTGTCAGAAAGTGATAAGACTTTCAGTTTTATGGACGTTGCCATCTTTGATTTTACTTTTACTGTCGCTATGGTTACTGATAAGGAATACAGGCTTGACTCCTGTTGCACGTTCATACAGACAGTATTCTAAACACAACTGTAAGCTGCTGTGTGAACGGGATATTTCGACACACACCTGTAAAGAAAATGCGGTTATCAATCCCAAAAATTGACAGTGTGAACGTAGCCTATGATAGTAGCCTAGGGACTTTAAGCAACAACAGCTGATGGAACGGCAAAGGCGATCTGACATAAACTGTTAACTGCCGTAGCCAAAGAGTGCAAAAATCACTAAGCAACAGCAACAACCGAGAGGACGGTGAAACATTCAATCATTTATCATTAGCATAACAAAAAATGTCATTTAAAGGGGCAAGAGAAAGCATGTTTTTGGCATTAAACGACAACTTGTTGTCAGAAGAAGAGTTTTTAGTCTTGTATGATACCAATACGTCTAAAAACCTAGATTTACCATGCAAAATATACTCGCCTTTTAATCTGTCACATAGTAGCGACTACGGCAAATTAGCTGTACTCCCGTAGTAGACCGTTACAATGTACATGTCACAAAGTAGCGCTTAACGTCGCGCATGCGCAATCGCACTTTCTTTGCCGTTGCCGTTCCATCAGCTGTTGTTGCTTAAAGTCCCTATTAAAGGCAGCGAAGGATACATCTATGCTGCCTTCAAAATTCGATCAGAAGAAGGTACCTCTGGAGACAGGAAGTAAAGCAGAATTTGGATTCGGACGTGCCTTGATGCCTTCGAAGGCAGCATTTTAGAGCTTTCGGACGTAGCGGTTGTAATTACATCAGCAGATTCGGCACATTCGCGATAGAAAAGTGGCGCTTTCACGTTACGGTATTACAACTGTGAAATTACAAACAAAAAGAAACATTCTGAGACATGAACTGAAATTAATTGTGAATTTTGTTAACATTCGTCCTCATTTTCACCTCAAAATTTTGGGGAAGCTCCGTACCTCCCCCGCAGAGCACTGGGTGCTATCGAGCCATTTTGACACACCCACTTCTGAAACCCATATCAGATGTAAATTTTCACCAGTTGTGACGCATGTGCAAAGTTTCAGAATGTTTAGGGCCTCAAAAATGCAATTCACTTTGGAGAAGAAGAAGAAGAAATGGAGCAATTCCGATAGGGTCCTCACACCATCGGTGCTCGGGCCCTAAAACGATAAAAATAAGAAACACCAGAATATTTCTTAATATATTGCCATTTTTCATGTTATTATGTTAGTAAAAAGGCAACAAGTGAAATGACATAGGCTGTGTTTCCCAAAAGCATCTTAAGCCTAAATTGATCGTAGCTCCATTGGTGGTAATCATAGGCGTAGCTTGACGTTTGAGTTTGGGGGGGCCAAACCGAACCGGTGGATTTGGTCAGACATACTTTTAAACACATTTTAGTTTTGCTAGAGTAAATCTACATATTCACAGAGCAGTGGCAAGTGCATGAGGTTGTCATGGTAACCACATACACTGCACGCGAATTACAGCTGCGCTTCTATTTTCCTACACTAAACTTAGCAATAAACACGTTTAAAATGCACAATAAACGTGTCTGTCAATACGATCTCAAAGGAGGCTTTTATTAAGCAAATCAAGGAGTGAATTACTCATCCACTGTTTTTAAAACAGACATTTGTTGGGCTTGATTCTAGTTAATGCACAATGAGGCGCACACTTTTTATTTAGTCTTACTGAATAGACGATAAACCGTTTATATTCTAAAATCTATTTAAAGGTTGTGTTCTGTGAAAATTAAATAACATTTGGATGTAAATGGTCGGCATAAAAGTAGTGTGCGGCTAAACCTGCTGCGTCCTGTGGATCACCTTTATCTGATTGTCCGAGTCCGGAATCATTGAGCACGGCATTAATATCTTCATCGGAGTTTTTCGTTGTCTCCAGATTTCTCTGCAGTTTGTGTATGTTGTTAAAAACGCGGAACATCATTTTATTCCACACAACAGGCAAGCATTACCGTTAAGTCTATTATCCACCAAAATGCAGATTCGTCACGTGACAATTCTTACGCAAATTAGAGACGTTACGTTTGTTTTGATTTATTAATTTACTTAAAATAACCATTTAAAATGTATTAACTTTTACATGTATTATTAACTGCATTATATGCATTTTTACTTCATAGAAAAAACTTTATAAATAAATATACTTTCTCAAGGTATACACCCACCCACCCCCATTACATTAGTATGCCCTTTTCTCAAATAATGCTTCTTACCTTTTCTGTTTTGTCTGTATGTACGATGCTTTTGAGAAACACAGCCCGGATCATAATGAAGACTGTGCGCCATGGCAGTAATCAGCCAGAAGATAGCGCTAATACTCTCAGCTGACAAGATCAGCTTGCAGAAATAGAAGAAGTAGAACACACATGCAAGTGCGCTACATGTTTTCAGATTTGATTCTACTTGAAGAAAGTCACTATATCACCTACACTATATCATCGGTGGTGCCATTATGATCATCGACGTTTCTCATCAGTTAACATTACTATGACCTACAGAAACACAGTCTGATATGAGCAGGATCACTTGATCATCTGATGTAGATATGAAGCTCAAATGCATAATGTATATTGCATACTGTTTAAATATGCTGTTTAAATATACTAAAAACTAAAAATATACTGTTTAAAAATAGTAGGCATTATACATTTTAGAAATTGTGTATGAATATTTAATTCATCATTTTATTGAACATTTGGGAGTCTTTTGTCTGGGACAGATGGCCTTGAGTGCCCTATTAGTCTTAAAGGGATAGTTCACCCAAAAATGAAAATTCTGTCATTAATTACTCACCCTCATGTCGTTTCAAACCCGTAAGACCTTCGTTCATCTTCGGAACACAAATGAAGATATTTTTGATGGAATCTGAGAGCTGCCTGACCCTGCATAGACAGCAATACAACTGAAATGTTCCCAAGTCCAGAAACGTAGCAAGGAGATCTGTAAAATAATCCATGTGACATCAAAGGTTCATCCACAATTATACGAAGCTACAAGAATACTTTTTGTGCGCAAAAGAAAAAAAAACAAACAAATTTATTTAACAATTCGTCTCCTCCGCATCACCCTGTAGCGCCATTTTGGAGAAATGGTGGTCTGCGTCACGCCGGATCTGTTTCTAACGTTGTTGTGATTTGATCTGAACGGAAACAGTGTATCCGTGTGACGCAGCTGACAGAGAACAGTACACTGTGTACATCCAGCGGATATTCTCCAAAATGGCACCAGGGGGATGCGGAGGAGACGAATTGTTGAAAAAAAAAAATAATTTCTTTTGCGCACAAAAAGTATTCTTGTAGCTTCGTATAATTGCGGATGAACCTCTGATGTCACATGGATTATTTTACAGATCCCCTTGCTACGTTTCTGAACTTGGGAACATTTCAGTTGTGTTGCTGTCTATGCAGGGTCAGACAGCTCTCAGATTCCATCAAAAATATCTTAATTTGTTTTCCGAAGATGAACAAAGGTCTTACAGGTTTGAAACGACATGAGGATGAGTAATTAATGACAGAATTTTCATTTTTGGGTGAACTAACCCTTTAACAATTTATCATAAGACACCATCCAGTTGTTCTATGTGTTCTCACTCACTGTAGGCTGTATGTTGTACACCATCCACAACACATTTGATGACATACAGAATAAACTAGTTGCAGACTTGGGCTGTGGATGTGGGGTTCTGTCTGTAGGAGCTGCAGTGCTTGATGCTGGGTAAGACCAACTCCATCCTTCCATCCGTGGCCTAGAATTACTCTAGTTTTTAAAATATATCTACATAACTGCAATCTTCCCTCTTAAGACTGTGTGTCGGATTTGACATTGATGAATACGCCTTGGACATATTCAAAGGAAATGTTGAGGATTTTGAACTGTCAAACATTGACACGGTCCAGTGCGATGTTTGCTCTATTGGATCCTCTTACGCCAAGAAGTTTGACACGGTCATCATGAACCCGCCATTTGGCACGAAGCACAACCAGGGTAAGAGTCATCTTAAAGTCAACAAGCAGTGATGTTGACATAATCTGATGCATTTGCAAAACTGCCAGAATAATACCTGTTGTCGAACAGGTTTCCCATATTCCATTGGTTGATCTTGATTCATGTTACTATACAGTGGGTACGGAAAGTATTCAGACCCCCTTACATTTTTCACTCTTTGTTATATTGCAGCCATTTGCTAAAATCATTTAAGTTAATTTTTTTTCCTCATTAATGTACACACAGCACCCCATATTGACAGAAAAACACAGAATTGTTGACATTTTTGCAGATTTATTAAAAAAGAAAAACTGAAATATCACATGGTCCTAAGTATTCAGACCCTTTGCTCAGTATTTAGTAGAAGCACCCTTTTGATCGAATACAGCCATGAGTCTTTTTGGGAAAGACCCAACAAGT
>NW_015505400.1:32441-43144 GCF_001515645.1 Sinocyclocheilus grahami | reverse complement strand
GGGGGGCTGCCGTGATGGTTGACTTTCTACAACTTTCTCCCATCTCCCGACTGCATCTCTGGAGCTCAGCCACAGTGATCTTTGGGTTCTTCTTTACCTCTCTCACCAAGGCTCTTCTCCCCCGATAGCTCAGTTTGGCCGGACGGCCAGCTCTAGGAAGGGTTCTGGTCGTCCCAAACGTCTTCCATTTAAGGAATGGAGGCCACTGTGCTCTTGGGAACCTTAAGTGCAGCAGAATTTTTTTTGTAACCTTGGCCAGATCTGTGCTTTGCCACAATTCTGTCTCTGAGCTCTTCAGGCGGTTCCTTTGACCTCATGATTCTCATTTGTTCTGACATGCACTGTGAGCTGTAAGGTCTTGTATAGACAGGTGTGTGGCTTTCCTAATCAAGTCCAGTCAGTATAATCAAACACAGCTGGACTCGAATGAAGGTGTAGAACCATCTCAAGGCTGATCAGAAGAAATGGACAGCCCCTGAGTTAAATATATGAGTGTCACAGCAAAGGGTCTGAATACTTAGGACCATGTGATATTTCAGTTTTTCTTTTTTAATAAATCTGCAAAAATGTCAACAATTCTGTGTTTTTCTGTCAATATGGGGTGCTGTGTGTACATTAATGAGGAAAAAAAATTAACTTAAATTATTTTAGCAAATGGCTGCAATATAACAAAGAGTGAAAAATTGAAGGGGGTCTGAATACTTTCCGTACCCACTGTATACATATCTTACATTTTAGGTATTGACATGCAGTTCCTGCGGACAGCGATTTCCATGGCAAGTACAGCAGTGTATTCCCTTCACAAGACCTCAACACGAGATGTAAGTTGCCATATTACGTCATCATTTCACAGCTACATTTCAGCTATATTCATAAGAAAAACTTACAATTGAATTGCATTTTCATGCAGCACATTCAGAAGAAAGCTAATGATTGGAAAGTGAAAATGGAAGTCATTGCAGGTAATATTTAGTGAATCTATTGACATACACTATAGTTCAAAAGATTGGGAAAGAAATATTAAAAAAGACACATATTAAAGGCACAATATGTATGTTTTCGCCGCTAGAGGGCACATTTTCAAAACAAACAAAGGCGTAGTTTGATGACACCGTGACTGAGTGTGGAATCATGGGAGTTGTGGTCTTCATCCCCACAGCCGACACAATCCGACGGAAATCGAGGGGGTTGTGACGTCACTGGCAGGCGACACAATGACACTATGGACACGGTCCGTGTCACTTGTTAAAATTGCTTATTTCTCTGGATTTAAACGTTCTTCGAAACATTTGGGATAATGTAAGAACACAAGTCAGCAAAATATACAGTATAACACTGTTCTAGTGGTTTTTGAATATTTTACAAAAAAAATCTTACGTATTGTGCCTTTAAAATAGTCAAAAGTAATAAAGACATTTATAATGTTAAAAGATTTCTATTTCAAAACAAATGTTTTTATTGATCAGAGAATCCTGAAAAAAAATTGTTTCCACAAAAACTGTTTCCTGCATTGATAATAATAAATGTTTCCTGAGCTGCAAATCAGCGTATTAGAATACTTTCTGAAGATCTTGTGACACAGAAGACTGGAGTAATGATGCTGAAAATTCAGATTTGCATCACAGGAATAAATTACGTTGTAAAAAAATATTCAAATAGAAAGCAGTTCTATCAAATTGTAATATTTCACAATATTTATGTTTTTTTTTTACTAAATTTTTGATCAAATAAATGTAGCCTTGGTGAACATAAGAGACGTCTTTCAAATATATAAAAAATCAAATGTATGAAAATCTTAAGCAAATTTTAAACTAATACTATTTTACTATATTTCTGTTTTACTATATAATTTTATCAAATATATGCAGCCTGTATGAGCTTAAAAGACTTCAAAAACATTACAAAATCTTACCAACACAAAACTTTTAAACTGTGGTTTAAGTTTTATTGTCTGAACACCAAGAGCATAAAGGATCTTATGCAGAAACTTGTAAGTTGTAATAAGCGTTATAGCACGTTATAATATGATGTTATTTATCCTCAACTGGTGTCATCCCTTCACAGAGCTCAGATATGACCTGCCAGCATCTTATAAGTTCCACAAAAAGAAGTCGGTAAGTGAATGTTTTGCTACAAACCTGTAAGCTAATTGCCACAAAAATATTGCACTGGACACATGTAAACACATTTTCTCAGACTTCACAAAGACAAACTAGTAACTTTTTTTTTCCTATCTTATTATTTTAGGTTGATATTCAAGTGGACTTCATTCGATTTACTCCAACATAAACGGCAAAAAGGAATTTGTGTTGCTTTGCAAAAAAAAGTTTTTATATATATATATATATATATATACACTATATATACTGTTCTTCAAAGTAAATTTGATAAATGACCATACTGCATCATTTTTGGGTGGATACCACAAAAATACCAGAGTCTTGTGCTTTTCACATTTTTGGCAGCATACACAGTTAATAAAACAATAAATCACAATAACTAAAAAACAATAAATTACACATATTTATAATAAAATCCTGGGTCTTACAAATACAAAATCATCCAAATAAATATAAATAATACTAAGGAATAAATACATTTCTTGATTTAAAACACCAAAACAGATTATTTTTTTGCTGCAAAATATTAGTCTACAAAAAGGTACTGTGCAAATAGTGAAGTGCTGTAATCTATTGTGCTGTTCAGTATATATTTAGAAACAGCCCTTTATCTTCCAGCACAGATAACATACAAACTGTGTCTCACACATTATCAGTGTTGAACAAATATATCATTTCGACATTACACTCACCAGTTTAGAATAGCGGGGTCCAAAAGTCTGACATTTTCAGGATAACATTTCAAGTGATGATTTGAACTGAAAATGAAGAATTCTTATTGGTTTGTCTCCCTTTTGGAGCTGATGTGAACAAAACCTGATGGCCATGTTCTCTAGCATGATTTGAGATGCTCCAAAGAGCATCTTGAGCTTCAGTGGACAAACATCTAACCATCTATACAAAGAGTCGTGTAATTCATGTGACAAATTTGCAGGGTTCCTATGCAGTATGGAATTTTGAGTTTTAGTCATTTCCAGGTCTGGATAAGTATGGAAAAATATCCATATCTTTTTCCTTGTTTACTAAAATATAAAATTGATAATTTCCAAAAATAAATGTCATATTTTTCATCATTTGGAGCAGCCGTCTGTGCAGCCATAAGTATAGTAAATGTGCCAGTGGATTTTTCACTTTGTAAGTATTTACAGATAATGCTGAAAATAACCTAAAATAATGTTATGTGGATGAATACGTTATGGGTGAGGATGTGAATGGAGAGATAAATGGTAGCAAACATTATACTGGATAGCATATTCTGCTATTATTTTGAAAATAATATTTTCTCATACATTTCTAATGTAATCTCTGACAATATTATTTTTTACATTTAATAAAGTAATCAGTGACATTATTTAGTGATACTATTACTATTTTGTATTTATTTTAACGTATAATATGAATTTGAAATATTCCACAGGTTTGCAGTCAGTGTGATTGTGTGTTAAAATAATCAAATGTGTACATGGCTACAATATTCCACCAATTATTTGGCAAAATAATAGCATACATACGTAGTAAACATGTTAACAGCTACATTTTTAATTCATTTATCAGATGAAGTGGAAAAACCTGGAGAAAAAAAAAATCAACAGAAATGTCTGGAATAGTATGGAAAAATCCACAGAATCACATCATATGACCCCTTTAAATGGCAAATATGTAGGAACCCTGAATTAGTGCCAAATCTGAAGTATTGCCTATTCACTTTAAAACATTAACAAATAAATAAAAGTGGTCTCAGACTTTGACCTCACTGGAAGTGGCTCCACAGACAGTGACTGTGCTGTGATTTCACACGCTGAACACACACGCAGTCGATCTCAGGGTCGTACCTCTCTATACTCTGCAGATACGTCCCTTAGAGTATGAATACCCACCTGCTACATAGATGCACCCATTTATAAAGGCTGATCCGCACTCCATCATCGCACACATCTGTCTCCACTCATCTCGCTTGGGATCATAGCAGTCTATGATGGTGGTCTGACTGCCAACCAGATAAAGCTTATTGTCCAAGGAGACCGAGCAAAGGCCGTACTCTGAAAGTAAAGAGTCTTGATGCATTTTTCAAATGACAAGAGATTTCTGTTGCTGACGTAGAAGGCAGCAACCAACCTATGGTGGTTGTAGCCTAAAGATCTGAACCGTATAACTTATCTAATACAAAATGTAGGTGGCTCACCAGGATGTGGACCTATCGTTGGGATGCTCCACTCACTGATATCTGGCCGGTAAGTCTGAATCTTTTCATAAGTGCAGGTTCCTCTGTACCCATAATGCCCTCCGGTTACATAGACTCTTGTCATTCACCACGCATGCAGTTGCATTTCCCACACCTTTAAAGTCAAAACAGAAAGACGATGAACTTCCATCAACAGGCATTTTAGGTCAATACAATGCATTTTCCAACATTTTTGTTTTAAAAAGCTGAAATCCTGGTGTAGCTTGATTTTCATGCACTTGATTTTTTTGATATTTTTGAAAGACGTCTCTTATGCTCACCAAGGCTACATTTTATTTGATCAAAAATTTAAAAAAAAACTTAAATATTGTGAAATATTACAATTTAATAGAACTGTTTTCTATTTGAATATATTTTAAAATGTAATTTATTTCTGTGATGCAAAGCTGAATTTTCAGCATCATAACTCCAGTCTTCAGTGTCACATGATCCTTCAGAAATCACTCTAATATGATTATTTGCTGCTCAAGAAACATTTCTTATTATTTATCAATGATGAAAACAGTTGTGCTGCTTTATATGTGTGGACAACTTGATTAAAAAAAAATTCAGGAATGATGAATAGAACGTTTATTAGAAAATTATAAAATAGGAATAGAATTAGAAAGTTTAAAAGAACAGCATTTTGAAACATTGTAAATGTCTTTATCATCACTTTTAATCAGTTTAATGCATCCTGAATAAAAGTATTAATTTCTTTAAAAAAAAAAATTCAAACATTTGAACATTAAAAATGTACATATCAAAATATTTGCCAGAAATTTAAAATGCTGTTTTTATGTTTATATTATATTTAGTGCTGTCAAATGATTAATGCAATTGCAAATGACAGGACCGCATTTAAGTATGCAGTCTTGTACTTTTGTAGATGCCAGTCTTAGATTTTGTAGATGCCTCTTAACTGAAAGTTGCTTCTTTCCACACATTGAGGTCTTCTGTAGCTAATATCATCAATAGCTTTTGGAAATCCACCTCTAGGAACTCCTCCTGAAGTGTGAGTTCTTCAAAGCGACTCAGTATGATCCTCAAAGCCTCGCGCTGCAAATCAGAGCACATGTGAAGCTCGGCGAACGAGTGCATCCGGAGGCAGTTATCAACATCCAGCAGATGAATCAAAAAGTCCTCGCAGGCTTTCTTGAGCGAGTTGAACTGCAACAGGTCTGTGGCTTCCAGAAGACTTTGGATGTTGTTCTGGGTTATGCTGATCTTTGAAGTGTAGACGTAGCTCACCAAAGCTTCCAGAAGCTCTCCGTTTTTGCAAGGTAGGTTGATGGTGTCGTTCAAACGTTCTCTCATGTCTAAGGTGAACATTACCTTGAAACAGGTGCAGGCTGATAGGACAACCTTGTGGCAGTGGCAGAGCTGTCCGGATGAAGACTGCAGGGTGACGTCCGTGAACAGACCGCTGCTGTGAAACTCGTGAAGAGCTTCCAGCACCTCGGAGGAGTGAGAGGCATCGCAGAACTCGTAGGAGTAACCGCTTTGAGCTTTTCCTGACATTGCAACTGGAAAGAGAAGATTTTTAAATGAGTTTTCAAGTGTCCTAACAAAATTAACTTATTCCTAAAATTTTCCCAATGAAACTTCATTGAAGTTGTAGGAATTTAGTAAACAAACATTAGAAAATGAATGTTTCTAGTTGCGCTCAATTCTAAGATTGTTTATTGTCCATGACAATAATATATTATTATTATATATGATCAGTGTTGGGGAAAGTTACTTTTAAAAGTAATGCACTACAATATTGCGTTACTCCATAAAAAAAGTAACCAATTACGTTACTTAGTTACTTTTTTATGGAAAGTAATGCGTTATGTTACTTTTGCGCTACTTTTTAAATCTGGACAGGGCTTGCTTGTTTGTTTTTAAAATAAAAAAAGTTCTATTTTTGGCAAATATAAAAGCATGGTAGCATACAAAATATGAAATTGTTTTGGCATAGTAACTTTTCTATTGTCTAAAACTTCTTAAACGAATCTCACATCTTGATCTTGCCCCCCAAACTTGATTAGTTGACTCTTGTCTGAACGTGTACTAGTAGGTTTTTGGGTCCATCTGATTACCTAACAAGTTTTACAAAAATATATCAATTTTAATATTGAGCACAAAATTCACAAAAATTCTAAAGACAATTTGGAACCAGTGTCATTTAGCAACATTGAGATACTATTAAAGTTAAATAGTAAATACTTTGAATTAGTTTTTTTTTCCGTTTTGATTTGAATTCAAGTTTTTTCTAAATTTACTGTTGTTTTTAATGTCTATATAGTTTGTATTTTTTAAGCTTTTTCTGCATTTCAGTTTGTTATTTTAGTACATAATGTGAAAGTGAAAAAGAGAAGATGCCTCTGCAACAAGCTGAAATAAAAATACGTTTTTACATATTTAATTTCAGTTTATATTTTATCCTTTTTAATTGTTTTACTTTTAATCAACTATAATAATCCTGTTTTGTACTTCGTTTTTGCAACCAACCCACAATAACACTGCTAATGATGAAAAAAAAAAAGATTCTGCCTTATGCCTCAAACAGTAATAGCGTTTGTGACAACTAGCCCCTATGTAAAAACAAGCTTACCTGGCCCGTATAATGACTGATTGACACTCGTCCTTTCTTCGCTGGAGAAGTTTTATCCCCAACAGTGTGCCTTGTGCTCGGTCAGATAAGATATGTGGCCCCTGTATTTAGCGTCAGCCACTAAACTAGAAAATGTCGAGCTCCTATTTTGGTATCGGTGTAAAGCAGGGGACTATTGGTGTGTAGTTGCCATTAAGTCCACAGGGTACAGTAAAAGGACAGAAATAACTCACGGTTACATTGGAAACAGTGTGAGGGTCATTCGATGAAGCGACCTGCTTCAGGACCTGGAAGATGTGCTGTGATAAGTGGAACCATGAATTCTGCTGTTTACCAAAAAATCCTGAAGGAGAATGTCCGGCCATCTGTTCGTGACCTCAAGCTGAAGCGAACTTGGGTTCTGCAGCAGGACAATGATCCAAAATACACCAGCAAGTCCACCTCTGAATGGCTGAAGAAAAACAAAATGAAGACTTTGGAGTGGCCTAGTCAAAGTCTTGACCTGAATCCTATTGAGATGCTGTGGCATGACCTTAAAAAGGCGGTTCATGCTCGAAAACCCTCCAATGTGGCTGAATTACAACAATTCTGCATAGATGAGTGGACCAAAATTCCTCGATTTCATTCGATGAAGCGAGCGCCTTTTCCTGTGTTTGATAGAGGTGATTTTAAAGCATATTTCTGTGAAGTGACTTCAAATTAATTATGCTTAAGTGTTAATAATTCAAGTGTTTAAATGGAATGCATTCTGAAATCTCAAGATAAATAAACATATTAATCCCAAAATAACCAATATAAAATGCTCCATATAAGTTCTTATCAGATAAACCTTTCAGCAACATTCTGGGAATGTTACACGAACGGTATTCTAATGTTATGGAAAGGTTGTTTGTTTGGATGCATTTATGCCATCTGAAAGGTAACAGTTTAATTTGACATTGCAAGACTTGTGGTCAAGGTCATGAAACTATGACACTAAAGAGTTTTTGAAAGTGTATGTAATACAGACAATTTTTGTCATGTGATTATATGCAGGACGTGCCCATCATATATATATCTGACTGTAAAGAGAAGCACCAAGTATGTGGAAAAGTGGCGAGTATGAGTTCACACAAAAAATATTTTGGGAAATGTAAAGTAGCTAAAGTGTGTGTGTGTGTGTATATAAAAATATATATATATAAAAATATTTTTGGGAATGAAAAGAAGCTAAAGAGAGAGAGTGTTATATATATATATATATACACACACACATACATATATACACACACACACACGATAATGCATTTTCAACTAAAATCTAAAAATATATATACAGAAAGCAGGTTGACAGTTACCATTGATTATGCTGACGTAAAACTGAACATTTTCACCTTATGCTATATCAAATGCATAAAGAGAAATTCAATAAAAATGACTTCTTAAAATCTGTGTGTGAACCTTGTGATGGACTGAACATCCATGCAGGGAGTTTCCCCACCTGTGGCTCAAGACTCTGGGTAAAGTCCCATGCAGCTCCTCGCGACCCTAATAAGGACAAAGAGGATTTGAATCACAGAAAAAACTAATCTGTTAGTGTTTGGTAAACATCTATATTAGCAGCACAAATTGGCATCAGCTATTTAATGTCATTTACACACAAAAGAGACCGAAACAGAAAGTCTTTAGTGTATGTTGAAAAGAGACTCACTCCACTGCAAAGCACAGATTGTTGTTGTTTTAATCAGACACTTTCACATATCTGGAATACAGCGGCTTTAGTAAACAGTAACAACAAAAAGTAAAAATAAGACTATTTTTACATACTGTCGTTTTAGAAATTGTAGTGTTATGAACAATGTGAGCAACAGCTTGCAATGAAACTCAGGCTAGAGCTTAAGATGCTGGAATGTTACGTGGTTCAGATCAGGATCACGGACAAATATTCAGACTGTGAGCTGTGCCGCCTCTTTCACGAAGGACTTCAGGGCACCGATGTCCCCCAGCAGTGAAGATATCCCCATGCAGTACCACTGCTCACCACTGCCAGCAGTAGAAGCACTGAAGGACTGCAGCTCCACACCTGCAGCTGCCAAAACCCCTGACAAAGACAGGAAAGCATCAATAAACTAAGCTTTTTCTGAGCCCTATTTTCTCACACAGACTTTAAAGAGTCATTAGTCACCCTCATGCCATTCCAAACCCATATGTGACCCTAGACCACAAAACCAGTCATAAGGGTCAATTTTTTGAAATTGAGATTTATCCATCATCTGAAAGCTGAATAAATAAGTTTTCCATTGATGTATGGTTTGTATGGACAATATTTGTCCGAGATACAATAATTTGAAAATCTGGAATCTGAGGGTGCAAAGAAAAAAAAAAATCTAAATCTTGAGAAAATCACCTTTGAAGTTGTCCAAATGTAGTTCTTAGCAATGCATATTACTAATCAGAAATTAAGTTTTGATATATTTACGGTAGGACATACATATCCTCATGGAACATGATCTTTATTTAATATCCTAATGATTTTTGGCATAAAAGAAAAATCGATAATGTTGACCCATGCAATGTATTTTTGGCTTTTGCTACAAATATACCCGTGCTACTTATGACTGGTTTTGTGCTCCAGGGTCACATATGTCTGTCTTTCCTTCAAGAAATTTTAAAGAAGCTTCACACTGCTTTATCCCATATAATGAAAGCATATAGTGACATACATGGCTTCAGATGACATGCGATATGTTATGCAAGTATATATATGTATAAACTACTTGTATAATATAGATATTCTTATTTGTGCAGAATGTGAATCAGCCTTTACCGGTTACGGAGAGCAGGAGCTCAGTGGAGTTGGCGGCTTTGAAGAACAGCAGGTGTCCAGTGAGAGGAACGGGCTGTCGAAACACATTTCCATTCAGCTCCAGCAGCACAGGAACCCCGGCCTGCACCGAGCCAACAGCCTTATAGCTTCTGCTGTTCACAGAGACCTCCAGCACACACGCCTCACACTCATTGTCTTTATGATCCATCTGCACCTGGAGGTTTGTGACATAGGGACCCAGTAATCTTGCAAAATGTTGTTATTAGAATATAAAATAATGGTTTCTATTTTAATATATTTTAAAATATAGTTTATTTCTGTGATGCAAAGCTGAATTTACATCAGCCATTACTTCAGTATAAAGTAATAATAGAAATAATTCTAACATGCTGATTTATTCGAATAATCAATGTTGGCAACATTTTTTTTAAGATTCTTTGATGGATAAAAGGTTAAAAAGAACAGAATTTAATCAAAATATAAATCTTTGCTAACAATATAAATCTTTGCTATCACTTCTTAACAATTGAACACATCCTTGCTGAATAAAAGTTTTAATTTCTTTCAAAAAAAAAAAGAATAAAAATTTACTGACCACAAACAAACTGTAGTGTATATTGTTAGAAAATATTTCTATTTTAAATAAATGCTCTTCTTTTTAACTTTTTATTCATCAAAGAATCCTGGGAAAAAGTATCACAGGTTCCAAAAAAAATATTAAGCAGCACAACAGTTTCCAGCACTGATAATAAATCAGCATATTAGATTGATTTCTGAAGATCATGTGACACTGAAGACTGGAGTAATGATGCTGAAAATTCAGCTTTGCATCACAGGAATAAATTATATTTTAAATGTATATTAAAATAGAAAAACATTATTTTACATCATAATAATATTTCACAATATTAAATTTTTCCCCTGTATTTTTGATCAAATAAATGCAGCCTTGATGAG
>NW_015505400.1:27454-29113 GCF_001515645.1 Sinocyclocheilus grahami | reverse complement strand
GTAGTGTATATTGTTAGAAAATATTTCTATTTTAAATAAATGCTCTTCTTTTTAACTTTTTATTCATCAAAGAATCCTGGGAAAAAGTATCACAGGTTCCAAAAAAAATATTAAGCAGCACAACAGTTTCCAGCACTGATAATAAATCAGCATATTAGATTGATTTCTGAAGATCATGTGACACTGAAGACTGGAGTAATGATGCTGAAAATTCAGCTTTGCATCACAGGAATAAATTATATTTTAAATGTATATTAAAATAGAAAAACATTATTTTACATCATAATAATATTTCACAATATAAAATTTTTTCCCCTGTATTTTTGATCAAATAAATGCAGCCTTGATGAGCAGAAGAATCTCCTTTAAAAAATTTTTTTTAATTGTTCTGATCCCAAACTTTTGACCAGTAGTGTATATGTATATGTATATATAGCTTGCCACAAGACGGCATCACTGTAATGATAAAATGTAATGCCATTTGACCAGAACAGGGTTTTACATTTATGAAAAGCTAATAATTAATTAAATCGATTGTAAAACTATAAAGACATGCATACCAAATAATTGCAGAATAATGTTTGGTGTGCAGCCCTATACATAAAGATTTTAAAATGAAAATAATCTTATCTTGTTACTTGCACGCCACAATGACCATTAACTGACATCAGAGAACCATAAACATGAAAATGCATCGTTCAATCATTAAAAATATTCATTTCAATTCTCAGTAAATATTTTACATCTAAGGGGTTCTGCTGACAAAAATGTTGAGAACCCCTGGACTATATTATTGTTCACCCAAAAATACAAATTCTGTTATCATTTAATTTTAATTATGTTCTTGCTTTCATCAAAAAGTTCTAAAACTTAATGTGGATTAACAGTATAATTCTCAGAAGAGTAGAACTATTACAATCCAATAAAATATGTTTGATAGACAACAAGCTCTGATATGTACATATGGGAGGGTTTCCTCCTGAGTAGGTCTTGTGTATCCGGCCCTGCATCATGTGGAAATGACTTGTCCCAGCAGTAAAAGAAAATGTACATACTGTCCTAACAACAGGATTGATTTCTGGTCATATTTTTTAAGAACTCATTCAGTTAGTGCGTGAATGACAATAATTTTGACAGCATATTTGGGTGAATTATTCCACCTACCAAGTGATGTGACATGGACCTGACTGAAGGGTTCTTTAGAAGCGGTGCAGGCCTTCAACACTCTGCCCATGGACTCTCCCAGCAGGATCCACTGATGAGAGTCAGGAGAGAAAGAACTGACCAACACCTGAGCATTCACCTGAGGATGGAAAAAAAGACTTACATTTGTGATCTTTCCTTCCGTATTGTGACATACATCCGAGTGAAGCCAATTATTGAAAAAGAAAAGAATGCATTAAACAATTCAATCCAAGTAAAAATTACAGTTATAGGCGATTTATGTGGGGGGGGGGGGGTTCAGTTAAAGTTAATATACTTTCTCCTGCCCCAATTTAAGAGTTTATGTAATCATTTTACACCATATCAGCATCAGAGGCTATATTCATGGAAAACTCAAGAATAATGAGATTTAAAATAGTCTTAACACTTCAATAAATTGTATACAATAAATTTAACAATATTTTTACAAAAAAAAAAAAAAAAAAAAAAAAAAAA
>NW_015505400.1:17308-27232 GCF_001515645.1 Sinocyclocheilus grahami | reverse complement strand
AAAAAAAAAAAAAAAACACACAAATCTTTCAAATTGATATTTGATTTAAATATACATATTTTCCAGAAATCAACTTTTTAAAAAATGTTAATTGAAGTACTTTCAAAGTAAAAATATTTCCTAGTTTAATAGAGCTGTTCACTGGTAACAACTGTTTTGTCTTTTAAAGGTAGGAGATTCAAAAAAAATTAATGCTTTGTTTTTTTGGAGCTGTGATGTGCTGACATTTTTCTTGACATACACCTATAGCTTTTATTTTTAAATTTCCTGATGTTTCCAGGTTTTTTTTTCTATGACTGTGGAAACCTGTTTCTGTCATTTTCTTTGGGATTTTAGAAAAGCAGTTTTGGATGAATATCTGTGGCGAAAATTTCAAAAAATTGAATGCTTTGTTTTTTTGGAGCTGTGATGTGCTGACATTTTTCTTGACATACACCTATAGCTTTTATTTTTAAATTTCCTGATGTTTCCAGGGTTTTTTTTCTTTGACTGTGGAAACCTGTTTCTGTCATTTTCTTTGGGATTTTAGAAAAGCAGTTTTGGATGAATATCTGTGGCGAAAATCACTTCAAGAATCTTTGATGTTTGTCCTAAAAAAAAAAAAGTGCATTATTTACAGCTACTTCTGTATTTGATAATTGTTCAGATTAAACTTTTTTTTTTTCCATTTAAGTACTTGGCATACATAAATAATTCGCTATGATTAAAAAATATGTCCTCATAATTATACAAAATGTCCCTGAAAAACTTAGCAGGGGAAAATAACACCCTTTCATAAAAAGTCATTTGTGTCACTGTAGAACTAAGCGTGACTCACGGCTCCCACTAATGCTTTGCCCGTGGCCATGTCCACAATCTGCAGGGCGATCTCCTTCCCACAGCGAGCCTGTGCTTCTTTAGTGCTGGCTCCCAGATGAGGACAGCTGATCACATTGGGGTGGTTCACCAGTGCCCTGTTCTTTGGAGGCTCCTGAACTCACCCAAAAAAAGACTTTCATATGACTTTATCATTAGTAATATTTTAAATATGTCTGCATGCAATGCCATTTATCAGTGGCAAAAAGCTAAAACCGTTCTCAGTCTAAGTGATCGACAAACTCTGACCTCCACAAACACATCCAGCCCTGCTCCTCCACACTGTCCTGACTCCAGAGCCCGGAGGAGAGCGGCTTCATCGATGATGCCGCCGCGGGCACAGTTCACCACCTTCACACCCTTCTTACACTTAGCAAATGAAGTGTCATTAAGGAGACCTGTGTAACACATCACCAAAAGTCTGATTTTACACTAGGGCAATTCAAACTAAATTAATTAAATTAGAACTGCAATGTAGTCTAGTAGTGCAATTATTAAGCTGTGTAATAATAACAACAACAATAATAATAATAATACATTAATTTTATTATTATTAAAATAAATTATTAATATTATATTATATCATTTTATATTCTGTTATAAGATTAACAACATTGTTAATTAAAATTAAATAAACTAAAAAATCAAATTAAATATTTTTAAAACCATTTCATTTCAGCCAGTTGTCAAGGCAACATTTCTTATTTTCATTTAGTTTAACTTGATTTACTAAAATGACTAAAACTGAAAAAATTCAAATAAAAAAACACTATATGGACATGTTTTTTAAAAAACAAAAACTAACAAAATGACCATAACTTTACCTAAAATTAAAATGGTAAAAATTCAAAAAAATTAGTTTCGAATCAGTTTTATAAATTTTTTGATATTTTTAAATGACACATTTGTATAACAAAAAGAAGAGTTGTAGTTAATAGTCTCTCAACCCTCTACATTACGAGTAAATCACCCCGCATATGCGACTAAATCTTCACTCTGGACGACTAAATGGTGTCTAATATTAGCCAATGGCTAATCAATTCTCAGATTTTACTCGCCAATGTGTGAGTTGGAGGCTAAGTATAAGTTTAGCACAGATATATTTTCACTCGCCGAACACTCAAACATTTTTGAAAACTCCTGCCAGGGTGAAGATTTTCAAAAACTCAGTGTTATCGTGTAGACAGCGAAACCAGAGTTTTTGGCTTGTGGCGTCAGAGCCTGCGCTGTTATCTCCGCCTACTGGAGACTTTTCCAGGCTTCTGATTGGCCAACATGGCTTTACGGTTGAGAAAATATTGCCACCTGTTGGTTTGGCATGCTCTTGACAGTGCTTCATAGCATGCGTTTGCGTTTTCATGTGGACGGAGATTTTTTTTTAAACGGAAGGAAAAACTCTGTTTATAAAAATACATGTACATGTAGACATGGCCTGAGCTCTTCAGAGTTTCACTCTCCGTCAACCGAACAGTGATATTTTTCAGTTCATCTGAATGGATGTGCAGCGCACCTGGAGTTGACGTACCGTAAACTCTAGTGTGAAGCGCACGACTCGCCATCGCTTCATCTCTCACACACGCAGCGAGAGAGAGAGAATTGACGCGCTACATGTAAACAATATTCTTTGTTGTATTTTCCTGTCAAAATAACAGCGTTTCTTTGGAATTCTTCAGCTTTTAAGAACTGCCGCTTTCTCCGGTAGTGGGCGGAACTAATGCGCAAACGGCAATCTCATTGGCTGGCGCTCACCTATTATCGTCCCCGTTTTGATTTCAGCAAATCAGTTCGAGCGAATGCACACAACCCGATTAATATTCATGAATCCAGCAGCTCATTAATCTTTAGTGCATTTTATATTGTTCTTATTAGTAGAATTTGTATCATTATCATCTTATCAGTATTTTTGTTAGTTTTTTCCCAATTTTGTTTTTTACAGAAACACTGAATGACCAAAAAAGCACCAGTCCTAAATTCAGATAAAATGACTAACATGCATTCATACATGGTTATCAAGTTTTAATCCTAATTACTAAAGTTCTATCATTAAATAATACTGATTATCATATTATATTATAATGCTTCACTGGCTGATGTTAAGAGTGTACTTTCAGATATTTAAAAAAAACTGTGCCATTTTACAAACATGTATATTTAAATATATAATCAGTCTGGTGAGTAAACTAAAAAAAAAATGTACTAGCCAATCGCGATTCAATTGCCAAGGTGTCCGTAGAGGGTTGTCTCTTATTGGCTGGATTATCAAAGTTCTCCATAAAACAAACAAAACAATGCCTACAATTTAATAAAATAACATATTGCACAGACATTTTATATTTAATGGTATTAGATGATTTGTTAATTGCATTAATAAATTACACTTTAAATAGAATGTGCAATTTGTTCCTAAAAGGTGTTTTCATGCTTGTTTGACCAGCATGTGGCATTCAGAACAGTGAATCATTTTGCAAAGTAATTAGTTTAATTGATTCAAAGTTTTGAAAAGCTTTGTTTCTCCTGTCACTAAGTATCCCAATGATACAAAAAAAAAAAAATCACTCAGGATTTTAGTCTTGGCATGCAAGCAGCAGCAATAGGAGGCAAAATAATCACTTTTTTTTTTTTAACTGAATTGTGCAGTTGTTGCACAAAATGTTTTGTTTGTGTGAACCTGTGGTGGAGGGCATGAGTGGAGTGTGGACTGTGATATAGTCACACTGTGGCCACAGCTCCTCCAGAGACATCTGCTCCACACCCCAGCTCGCAGAAACCTCTGGAGGGGTGATGGGGTCATAACCAATGGTCTATCAGGGATGCAATAAACAAAAAAAAAAGTTTAAATTGCATTTGCATTTCAAGTCAGGACAGATTTAGGACACAATGATCTTACCTTCATGCCGAAGGACTGCATTCGTGTCGCCACCTCTTTGCCGATTCTTCCAAGCCCTACAATCCCAAGAACTTTTCCATACAGCTCTGCGCCCATGAACTGCAAAATCATTAGCAAAGCACTCAGCCATCTACCATAACAATGCGGAGCAACACATTCAGTGATCACAATCGATTAGTGATGACTGGCTTAACACAGACGGGAAAGTCTGGCTATGGAATCACAACTCTGATGGTTTCTGAACTACTGTATGTATAATATGCACAAACTTTCAGTACGTGTAGAATACCTGGATGATTTGTCAAAATGTGCAATATACAACATGATGGTGCATGCAATACTCTATCCCATAATGCAGTGCCCTTAACATACTGCCAACAGCCACACAGAGGACAAAATGTGCACATACCTTTTTCCGATCCCATTTTCCATCCTTCATTGATATGACAGCTTGTGGAATACGTCTAGGAAATACAGAAAACCTTGATAAATATTTGCAATATTTAATTGGGTATGTAACAGGAATAACAATAGGAATATAACAATAAATCAAACTTAGAGGGGTTATAGCAGGTCTTTTTTCATATTTTTTCCCCCACTTATATGTCCAGAGTCCAAAAGTTTTTTTTTTTAATACACAATTTTTATTTGATTTTTTTTTGAAAATCATTTTCTACCCTATTTTAGGCCCAGAGACATCACAGTTCTGAAAATTAAAACATATTTTATAATACAATTAATAATTTATCTCAAAACCCTAAAAAAAAAAAAAAAAAACTGCATGCAATGCCATTTATCAGTGGCAAAAAGCTAAAACCGTTCTCAGTCTAAGTGATCGACAAACTCTGACCTCCACAAACACATCCAGCCCTGCTCCTCCACACTGTCCTGACTCCAGAGCCCGGAGGAGAGCGGCTTCATCGATGATGCCGCCGCGGGCACAGTTCACCACCTTCACACCCTTCTTACACTTAGCAAATGAAGTGTCATTAAGGAGACCTGTATAACACGTCACCAAAAGTCTGATTTTACACTAGGGCAATTCAAACTAAATTAATTAAATTAGAACTGCAATGTAGTCTAGTAGTGCAATTATTAAGCTGTGTAATAATAACAACAACAACAATAATAATAATACATTAATTTTATTATTATTAAAATAAATTATTAATATTATATTATATCATTTTATATTCTGTTATAAGATTAACAACATTGTTAATTAAAATTAAATAAACTAAAAAATCAAATTAAATATTTTTAAAACCATTTCATTTCAGCCAGTTGTCAAGGCAACATTTCTTATTTTCATTTAGTTTAACTTGATTTACTAAAATGACTAAAACTGAAAAAATTCAAATAAAAAAACACTATATGGACATGTTTTTTAAAAAACAAAAACTAACAAAATGACCATAACTTTACCTAAAATTAAAATGGTAAAAATTCAAAAAAATTAGTTTCGAATCAGTTTTATAAATTTTTTGATATTTTTAAATGACACATTTGTATAACAAAAAGAAGAGTTGTAGTTAATAGTCTCTCAACCCTCTACATTACGAGTAAATCACCCCGCATATGCGACTAAATCTTCACTCTGGACGACTAAATGGTGTCTAATATTAGCCAATGGCTAATCAATTCTCAGATTTTACTCGCCAATGTGTGAGTTGGAGGCTAAGTATAAGTTTAGCACAGATATATTTTCACTCGCCGAACACTCAAACATTTTTGAAAACTCCTGCCAGGGTGAAGATTTTCAAAAACTCAGTGTTATCGTGTAGACAGCGAAACCAGAGTTTTTGGCTTGTGGCGTCAGAGCCTGCGCTGTTATCTCCGCCTACTGGAGACTTTTCCAGGCTTCTGATTGGCCAACATGGCTTTACGGTTGAGAAAATATTGCCACCTGTTGGTTTGGCATGCTCTTGACAGTGCTTCATAGCATGCGTTTGCGTTTTCATGTGGACGGAGATTTTTTTTAAAACGGAAGGAAAAACTCTGTTTATAAAAATACATGTACATGTAGACATGGCCTGAGCTCTTCAGAGTTTCACTCTCCGTCAACCGAACAGTGATATTTTTCAGTTCATCTGAATGGATGTGCAGCGCACCTGGAGTTGACGTACCGTAAACTCTAGTGTGAAGCGCACGACTCGCCATCGCTTCATCTCTCACACACGCAGCGAGAGAGAGAGAATTGACGCGCTACATGTAAACAATATTCTTTGTTGTATTTTCCTGTCAAAATAACAGCGTTTCTTTGGAATTCTTCAGCTTTTAAGAACTGCCGCTTTCTCCGGTAGTGGGCGGAACTAATGCGCAAACGGCAATCTCATTGGCTGGCGCTCACCTATTATCGTCCCCGTTTTGATTTCAGCAAATCAGTTAGAGCGAATGCACACAACCCGATTAATATTCATGAATCCAGCAGCTCATTAATCTTTAGTGCATTTTATATTGTTCTTATTAGTAGAATTTGTATCATTATCATCTTATCAGTATTTTTGTTAGTTTTTTCCCAATTTTGTTTTTTACAGAAACACTGAATGACCAAAAAAGCACCAGTCCTAAATTCAGATAAAATGACTAACATGCATTCATACATGGTTATCAAGTTTTAATCCTAATTACTAAAGTTCTATCATTAAATAATACTGATTATCATATTATATTATAATGCTTCACTGGCTGATGTTAAGAGTGTACTTTCAGATATTTAAAAAAAACTGTGCCATTTTACAAACATGTATATTTAAATATATAATCAGTCTGGTGAGTAAACTAAAAAAAAAATGTACTAGCCAATCGCGATTCAATTGCCAAGGTGTCCGTAGAGGGTTGTCTCTTATTGGCTGGATTATCAAAGTTCTCCATAAAACAAACAAAACAATGCCTACAATTTAATAAAATAACATATTGCACAGACATTTTATATTTAATGGTATTAGATGATTTGTTAATTGCATTAATAAATTACACTTTAAATAGAATGTGCAATTTGTTCCTAAAAGGTGTTTTCATGCTTGTTTGACCAGCATGTGGCATTCAGAACAGTGAATCATTTTGCAAAGTAATTAGTTTAATTGATTCAAAGTTTTGAAAAGCTTTGTTTCTCCTGTCACTAAGTATCCCAATGATACAAAAAAAAAAAAATCACTCAGGATTTTAGTCTTGGCATGCAAGCAGCAGCAATAGGAGGCAAAATAATCACTTTTTTTTTTTTAACTGAATTGTGCAGTTGTTGCACAAAATGTTTTGTTTGTGTGAACCTGTGGTGGAGGGCATGAGTGGAGTGTGGACTGTGATATAGTCACACTGTGGCCACAGCTCCTCCAGAGACATCTGCTCCACACCCCAGCTCGCAGAAACCTCTGGAGGGGTGATGGGGTCATAACCAATGGTCTATCAGGGATGCAATAAACAAAAAAAAAAGTTTAAATTGCATTTGCATTTCAAGTCAGGACAGATTTAGGACACAATGATCTTACCTTCATGCCGAAGGACTGCATTCGTGTCGCCACCTCTTTGCCGATTCTTCCAAGCCCTACAATCCCAAGAACTTTTCCATACAGCTCTGCGCCCATGAACTGCAAAATCATTAGCAAAGCACTCAGCCATCTACCATAACAATGCGGAGCAACACATTCAGTGATCACAATCGATTAGTGATGACTGGCTTAACACAGACGGGAAAGTCTGGCTATGGAATCACAACTCTGATGGTTTCTGAACTACTGTATGTATAATATGCACAAACTTTCAGTACGTGTAGAATACCTGGATGATTTGTCAAAATGTGCAATATACAACATGATGGTGCATGCAATACTCTATCCCATAATGCAGTGCCCTTAACATACTGCCAACAGCCACACAGAGGACAAAATGTGCACATACCTTTTTCCGATCCCATTTTCCATCCTTCATTGATATGACAGCTTGTGGAATACGTCTAGGAAATACAGAAAACCTTGATAAATATTTGCAATATTTAATTGGGTATGTAACAGGAATAACAATAGGAATATAACAATAAATCAAACTTAGAGGGGTTATAGCAGGTCTTTTTTCATATTTTTTCCCCCACTTATATGTCCAGAGTCCAAAAGTTTTTTTTTTTAATACACAATTTTTATTTGATTTTTTTTTGAAAATCATTTTCTACCCTATTTTAGGCCCAGAGACATCACAGTTCTGAAAATTAAAACATATTTTATAATACAATTAATAATTTATCTCAAAACCCTAAAAAAAAAAAAAAAAAAACAATGAACAGAAGTACTTTATTAAACAAGTACTTTATTAAATTTGCCAGTTTACCTAGATAAGCTCATCAAAAGAGCACAGGTGAGCTCAGCAGCACTGATTGTGTTTCCACTCGGAGTGCTAAAATATGAAAAGACAGAAATACGAATAAACAAACATTTAGGAAAGGAATTCCTGGCCATTCTACTTAAAAGGAATAGTTCATGAAAATGATGAAAACATCCTCACCCTCAGGCCATCCCAGATGAGTTTGTTTCTTCAACAAACCGTCAGAATAATAGTTCAAACAGCTGATAAAAACAATACACAATAATCCACACCCCTCCAGTCCATCAATTAACATCTTGGGAAGTGAAAAGCTGTTTGTTTGACCAGCTTCTGGTCCCCATTGTCTTCCATAGTACTTTTTTCCATATTATGGAACTCAATGGGGACCGGCAACTATTTGGTTACAGGTTTGGAATAACTTGAGCGGGGAGTAAATGATGACAGACTATTCATGAACTATTCCTTTATGATGGATTTGTTTCTTACAAACACACAGCTTATTGTTTTTCAGTGTTAACTGATGGACTGGAGTGGTGTGGATTATTGTGATGTTTTTATCAGCTGTTTGGACTCTCATTCTGACGGCACCCATTCACTGCAGAGGATCCACTGGTGAACAAGTGATGTAATACTAAATTTCCCCAAATCTGCTCCCATGAAGAAATAAACTCATCTACATCTTGGATGGCCTGAGGGTAAGTTCCTTTCCAGCAAATACTAATTTCTGAGTGAACTATTCTTTTAACATCTCCTTAGATGTTAGCACGAGAGGCAATACATGTTGACAATTTCATTTCCGTGTGAACTATTTACATTAAGAAAAGAAGTAAGAAGAGTGCACAACTAGAGCAACCTGCTTTAGCACTGAAAACAAACAGAATTGAGGTCAGAGCAAGACTCAACATGCTTCATTACTTCATGACAATAATGCCTCTCTTAGTCGCTGCATCCACATCCACGTTGTCAACTCCGGTTCCGGCCCGTCCAATGATCTTCAAGTTACTGCCAGCACTGATGACCTCAGCAGTAACTTTGGTTGCTGATCGGACGACTAAACCATCATAATTCTTGGGAGAAAAAAATGTGAACAAAATGAGCATGTTATTTCCTAAGCAGAACAACATGTGGCATGACAACAGTGACAATAAATTACAAGTCACCATGCATTCAGCGTTTTACTTAATGCACATGCCTTCCCGATGAAGAAAAATGATATGCATTGTATTTACATCCTATCCAAGCAAATACCTAATAAATAAAAACACAACAAAAATGTACACACTAAAAACACATGCACACAGCAAAACACATGTGCAGTATGCACTGAAAAAACATACTTCGAATACATAAATTGCTGGTTTACTTGGTGTCTAAGAAAATCATTAGTTAGGAAACGATTCATATGGTGCAGATACATGCTGCTGTTGCATCAGACTCGTGAAGAGGAGGAGGAGGGGTGACAGTCACACACAAACTTCAGCACATCCAACTGGCACACATTCACATGCTAATATTTTATCTCTCTCACACACACACACACACACACACACACACAGGTTTACATTTGTGAAAAGTGGGGACATCCCATAGGCGTAATGGTTTTTATACTGTACAGACCGTATATTCTATTGCCCTACACCAACCCTACCCCTAAACCTACCCCTTGCAGGAGACTTTGTGCCATTTCAGATTTTCAATACACTCCATTATGTGCGATTTATAAGCGTTTTGAAAAGTGGGGACATGGGGTAATGTCCTGAAAAGTCACCTTCTCCTTGTAATACCTGTCATACCTTTGTCATTATACAAATTTATGTCCTCATTTGTCACAAAAACACACACACACACACACACACACACACACACAC
>NW_015505400.1:700-17219 GCF_001515645.1 Sinocyclocheilus grahami | reverse complement strand
AAATGAATAAGCCTCAGGCTGAAGGAAAAGTAAACTTACATCCGTGCAGTAGAATACAGAAGAAGTCATTTCAACACACTTCAGCAATAAACAAAGACACACAAGGATAGGATAGGATAAACTGTATTAATCCCCGCAGGGAAATAATAACCATACAACACAAAATAAATACAATAGATAATAATAAATACAGGTCAAACAGGTAATTTCCCTTCAGATTTTAGGATAAAATAAGGTATACAGGTAAAGATATAAAATAAATGTAACTATCTATAGCTCACTAGAAGTTCAAAGGTGCCTCTGCATCCGAGAGATGTGTTATACAGTCTAACTGCAGTAGTTACAAAAGACCTTATACCGTTCACTATTGCACCGAGGCAAGATCAGTCTCCAACTAAAATTACTCCTTAATGCAACAAGCATGTCATTTAGAGGGTGAGTGGTGTTATCCATAATGACTAGCAATTTGTGCATCATTCTCTTCTCAGCAACCACCTCCAGAGGGACCAGATCCAGTCCAATGACAGAACTCGCTTTTTTGATGAGTTTATTCAGCCGTTTAGCATCACCCCCTTTCATACCAGTGCCCCAACACACCACAGCGTAAAACAGAGACCTGGCAACCACAGACTGATAAAACATATTAAGCATTGTACTACACTCTTAAAAATAAAGGTGCTTCAAAAGGTTCTTCATTTTTATTCATTTTGAGGAATACTGAATCTGTGTGTTTTTGTGTGTGAGTGAGATGAATTAATGCATATTCATATTTATTTTAGAGCTACTGTAACATCTTTTAATTTCTCTCAACATGGGGACAGGAGAGCTGTCAATCAATAAATTGGGGGAAAAAATGGATATTTGAAAAAGTAACTCAGATATTCTCTTGTAAATTAAAAAGTAATGCGTTACTTTACTAGTTACTTGAAAAAAGGTAATCTGATTACGTAACTCTCGTTACTTGTAATGAGTTACCCCCAACACTGATAATCACTGCCACTTGTGAAATTAAAAATAACTAAATAATCAATAGAGGAATAAATAAAGGACTAACAATTAAATATAATGTAAGTAAATGTAATGTAATAAAAGTATTGTTTTATTAAATTTAGTCCTAAATATATTTTTGTATTACTTTTTTCATTTATTTTCTGTATTTAACTTTTTTATTCTTGCGTGTATGTATGAATGTATGTAGGCTATGTATTTATTTCTTCAGTTATTTGTATATTTATTCCCACATGTATTTGTTTTCACATTTATTTATACGGTTATTTGTTTTAACATTCTTTTTATTTATTGATTGGTTTATATGCATTTACTTAATTTCTGCAGGTCTGAGTCTCTATGATAGGTTTATTATATAAATAATCTCTTTATTTGAGATTAAAGTGAATAGAGGATGAAAAGAAGGTTATAACAGGTCGGTTGGACTAATTCTTCACACAAGCTTCATGCATCTGACCAATTACATGAGCACATGACAGAGGTTTAAATAATTAAAAACGTTAAAAATAAACCTATCCTTATATTTACTGGAATAAAACGTGTCAATGCAAAAACTAGGCAAGACATAAAAGCATGTATATTTTTAGCTTTAAATGTAATTAAAGTTATATAATGGATAACTTCGATATTTGATTATTTAACTCCAAATATGTTGTTTAAGTCTGATTAAGTATGGCTTTGTTTAAGGTATTTTTCACAGTATCTGGTGCATGTTTGGGTGGGTGTTTTTTTTGTATTTTCTTTTGTTTGGTTAGTTCATATACTTTTGTATAGTTTGTGGGATTTTGTTTTGTTTTGTGTTTTCAGAAAAACTGTTATAAAAAAAATGAATTAAAGTTAAAATGTTCAGAATCAACTGCTAAATCAGCTCAGGCTATTTTCTAGATTTTTTTGTATATTAAACATTATTAAGTTTTAATCATCTCTTTAAATAAGTCCTCACAAAGCATCAAACCTGTTGTGCTTTTTTTTGTTGTTTGCAAGTCTGAGGAATGAAATAAGAGACTTCAATTCTACAGAAAAAGTGGAAGACATAAAGAAGACATAAACCATTTTTTTGCTAGTCAATACAGAATTTTGCATTCAAAATAGAAAACATTTTTTTACATCATATTCTTTGGGTTTTCAAAATAATAATCTAGAACAACATCTTTGAGAACAAAACTAGTTTATTTTCCAGATCTAAATAAGGAAGCAGTTACAATACAAAAATATATAATAATATTAATAATAAAAAAATTATAATAATGGAAAAAGTTAAATTGCTAGACAGGGGTATTCAGTAGCATTCAAAAAAAAACTTATAAATGTCAGCTGTTTTTAAAGCCTACTTATTACTACATGAGTTAGAAATAGCCCCAAACGAAGCTGTATTGCGTCAAGTTTATTTTCTAGAACGCTGGCCCTTTAAGGCCTCGCATGACCTCACCTACTTCACTTGCAGGGTTGCCAGGGAAACAGTGAAACAACAGTTTAAATGGTGTAGGGAGTCCAAACATGTTACCAACGCTAGCCAAGTTCGCCGATGTATAAAGGAATAAACATATATAAACATCTCAGTGTATGTCAAGATCAACGAATGTGAGAGGACATAAAGAAGCAGTTAAAATGTCAACAGCCTCGATAACAGCAGGAGTCGTTCAGTACGGGCGGAGGAAAGGCTCGAGTCAACAAGGTGAGAATGACTGCGCTTACTGACTAATGCACCAGGATAGCTAAAAGATCATCTGTAAAATCATAATAATTAGTTTATCCACCTTTTTCTTAAATGCGGAAGTAAGCCTATGGGTGAGACTTCCGGTTCATTAACCGCTATAGGTAAATAATGAGGAGAATAACAACGTGCAGTAAACAGTAAAAATGTTTGCACTACAAACCAGTGTGTTCATAATTAAGATAATACATTAAAATAATATGATAAGACATACCAATTTTCGATATCAAGCAGCAAAATTAACTGTTAACTGTTGACTCGGATGAGACCGGAAGCTAGACCCATAGAATTTACAAATGGCTGCGCCCATTTTTACGACAAGAAAAAGGTGGATAATCACTTGGAAATATACAGTTGTGAGTTCGGAGGTGGAGAAAACCGAAGCGGATCTTCGTCAAATGGTAGTTTTGTCCAAACCGGAATGGCAGCGCCTGCAGGACAGTGTGAACGGAATCAATCAACACAACAGGAGTGTGATTGCAGCGGGCCAACAGCGCGAGGCGCTGCACATGCGCTCTAAAGAGCTCGTCAAACACTGGTCCAACACCATTGCTGTGAGTACGCACTGGAGCTTATGTATTTCCAGCTCTCGCATTAGTCATAATGAGCAATATTTGCTTGAAAAACCCACAATTCACGCTAAACATAATATGCGGGAAATTGTCATTTTTTAATGACCTAAACACTTTTAAAGAAAAAAAATACATATATTATTAGCCAGAGGCGGACTTAACCATTAGGCAAAGGTAGGCGACCGCCTTGGGCCCCCAAAAGCCAAGGGCCCCCAAAAGCCAAGGGCCCCCCAAAAGCCAAGGGCCCCCAAAAGCCAAGGGCCCCTAAAGCCAAGGGCCCCCTAAAATGCTTTTTATATGCGAGATGCGCGTTCAGTGCGGACGCACAAGTGGTTGCTGTGGTGTTCATTACCACGACAACCGTCTGTGCGTCCGCGTTGAACATGCTTCTTAGCAAAAGTAGCTAGGGCGATGTAGAAAATGGGGACGGAATCCCGGAATCTATTTCATAAAAAAGAATTTACTGTGTAACGCGGAATGTGACGGAATGAACGGCGCAGCATTTCGTTTGCTAGTTTGCTATTTAAGCACACACAACACTCACGGTTGTCTGTAGTAGCTAAATAGTATTTTTGCCATTTAATATTCACATACACTAGTCCATATCGCGGTTTGATTGAAGTGTACTGAATTGCATTTGATTTATTCATTCAATATTTGACGAATTCCGTGACATTGCTCGTTACACAGTAAACTTCTGTTGTGTAGCATTTTGAATGTACAAAAATTAAAGGGTTTGTTTCATTTTCATTGGAATAAAAGATAGATTCATTTTTTCGCCTTCATTTGATTACCAGAAAAATGAAAATACACAACACAGAATTTCTAAAAAATAAGTAAATAAAATTAAAATTTCATAGGGCCCTATTATTGTATACAAATTAATAAATTAAGTTGTTTTTATGAATTCAGTTAATTAGATATGTTTTTGATTAAACCATTAAAATGGAATACAGAAAAATTTAAATAAAAAAAAAAGAAAGCGCAGAATTTGGGCCCCTAAGAATGTAATTTTTGTTAAACATTTAATAGGCCTAAATTGCTGTTAAATTAAACAAGTTTCGTGATTTTAATTAATTAGACATGTTTTTTTTGTTAAAAATGTAGTCATATAATTATCCAGAAAAAAAATAACTGAATCCAGAAAAATTCAAACGGGAAAAAAGATTTTGGAAAAAATTAAACTTAGGCTAATTTGGGAAAAATAAAACGGATTTCATAGGGCCCTACAGATATCATGCATCTGAAGCTATAATTTTAATTCTAAGCAACAGTGCATATTCTATAGGGCC
The DNA here is from genome assembly GCF_001515645.1 of Sinocyclocheilus grahami. Classification (NCBI taxonomy): domain Eukaryota; kingdom Metazoa; phylum Chordata; class Actinopteri; order Cypriniformes; family Cyprinidae; genus Sinocyclocheilus; species Sinocyclocheilus grahami. The sequence goes on along the minus strand of NW_015505400.1, from coordinate 12,633 downwards.
TATTTTAATTTTTTTAAATGGCGCTCACTCGTTTTTGTGAAAGACCCAAGAAGGACCATGCACAGTTACTTTCCACACAGGCACACTTCATGTTTGGTTGAAATAATCCTTAAGCATGTACATTTATAATTTCCTTCAGTTTAATTTAAATGTGCAATTAAAATAAATGTATACTGTATATTCAAGTTTAGAATTAGACAGCCTTGCGTTGTGTAGACAATTGCATAGTGAAAATTACCCCAACGCACCACCTAGTGTCCAACCTACTCGAATATTATTATAACCTGTTTAAATGTGAACAAGGCATTTACAACATTAAAGAAATCCTCTATTTATAACATGTACATGACAAATCTAAAAGATTAGACACAACTATGGGACACGTTGTGCAGCAGCGAGCAACAGTGAAAAGAACCTCAAGGTTGTAAATGTGTGAAATTGTATAGGGCCCCATTCCTGTATTTTGCCTGGGGCCCCCAAATCACTAAATCCGCCCCCCATTGAGTCAATTAAGAATAAAGAAGAATAATGAATTTAAAAATCATTATAATTAAGAAAAAAGTTGATGTTCTTAGATTTAGTTGATAAATAGGATTCATTATAATATTTTGTATATAATGTATTCTAATATTTGTATATAATATTTTATCAGAAATATCCCTGTGATCATTTTGTACACATTGATATGACTGTTTTTGTGTCTAGAACAATGTTATTGTTGATAGTTTTACTATTGTTGAGAGTAAAAATAGTTTTTAAAACTAAAACCTTAACATTTTTTTGCTTACTTTAAATAAAATAATTGTTTACTGAAATAAAATAAATATAAAATAATTATTGTTTCAGCTAGTTGGTAAGGCAGTATGTCTCATTTTAATTTAGTTCAACTTGATGTACTAAATTAATTCAAATTAAAACTGAAATAAATTAATAAAAGCTACATGTATAAAAACAAAACCTACTAAAAATTATAAAAACACAACAAAATGACTAAAACATAATCTAAAATAAAATAAAACATATATATATATATATATATATATATATATATATGCAGATATTTGTATAATGTTTTATGTTTTTCTGTACTTCTCTCCATCCATATTTCATTTTGTCTATGCTTCTGTTATAATGTTGAATAAGTTGATTGTAATTTGAATGCTGTCTTGATGTAATATTTTTGGGTTTTCTTAAAAAAATGTAAAAGTAAAATAATAATAATTAATATAAATGCTTGGGCTAATATAAGCTATGCATTTAACTTATGCAAAATGTCTTCCATGGAGAAAAACAGATTTTTTTTTTCCCCTTACAGGGACAGCGACAAAAAAAGCTAGAGGCAAAAAAAATTCGAGAGGCGATAGAAGAAGAGGAGCGGAAACAAATTGACATAGAAGAAGCAAAATACCAGGCCCAGATACGGAAGGAGGCCATTGAGAAAGCAAAAGCCCAGCAGTACTACCAGACCGACAGAGTGAAAGGCTTCCATGTCTGTGTCTCTCATTATTTGGTCACACTTTTACTATGTCAAATGTTAGTAGAAACTATTCTTTTGTTTTTTATAGAGTGCTCTGCTGCTGGCGGAGGTTCTGAAGGAAAGAGAGGCTCAGATCGAACTAAAACGCATGAAGCAAAATACCAGCAAGGACATAGACAGAGATATCTTGGCCGAAATGGCTTGCAGAGAAGAACAGGCCCTCCAGCAGGAGCAGCAGAAAGCCATACAGAGGAAACAAGACCAGCTGGCCACCGCTGAGAGCGTGAAACAACAGTAAGGAGATATCAAAGTCCATGCAATGATGTAGGTAATGCGAAAGGACCTTATAAAAAGGACCTGATGTTTCCTGCTATATTAGGATGAAGGATCATGACATGAAGAAAGAGCAGGAGAGGCAGGAGGTCCAACGTGAGGCTGAAGAAATTGAGCGACTCCGAGATCTTCATGTGTGGGAAGAGTCCATGACTGAGCGCAAGAAACAGGAAGAGAAGAGAAGCGCGATGAAGGGTCATCAGGTGAGGCGGTTGTTGAACAACATTTACAGATCGAGTGAATCAGATGCTGTTTTGATTGAAATCCTTGAAATTCTTCTGTCTTCCATCAGGACTATATGACCAACAGAGAGCTGATGAAAGCAACAGAGGCTCAGAGGCAGGAGGAAGAGGAGGAGAAACGGAAGCAGTTCGCCAAGCATAAAGAAAAAGTCATGAAAATGAGGAAAGAGAAGCAAGAGGAAATGTTTAGGTACTGTAAATTACATGCTAACACAGTGTAGATGTGTCTTTGTGGGTATAAATGCCAGGATTCCCACTTTTTTTTACATTTATATACGTATAAAACACAGCATGCTGACTATTTATGTTAAACACTTCCAACCCATACCAAACTTGATATATTATATTAAAGGCTAGATAACAGAAAAAATAAATTAGCATTTTAAATATTTGGGGCATTTTTGTTATTTTAAAACTGGGATTTTTTTTAAACATCATGAGCTTTCCGGGTTATTTAAGAATTACTTATATACTGTTATTTTTATTATTTGAAATCTATTTGCTATTTTCTTTTTCATTTTAGTAAAAGTTTTAGTCTTTTTTTTTTTTTTGTAGTTTTTGGTATGTCTATATAGTTTTTATTAATTTTATTTTAGTTTTAGTTATTTTAGTACTTCAAGTTCAACTAAATGAGAAGGTTGAAAAAAAAAAAGTTTTTTACATTTTATTTGATTTCAGTCAACATTTATTTTATTTCAAGTAACACATTTTTTAATGGATTAAATGTTTCCTTTTAAATATAATAACTCTGTTTAGCTTTCATTTTTTTCCAGTAGTTTTAATATCGTTAGTACTTCTACTGCAACTTATTTTATTTCACTTAGTTATTTAAGTTGTTTAAGTTTACATTTTCTTGTGTTCAGCTATCTTCAATTGGCCTGTTAAGAGTCTTTATGGGAACATTTATAAATATATATATATATATAGTATCTTATACTAATAAATTCAAAAGACTGTAACCTGACATACATATGGATGATGTACACATTTTTACAACATACTTGGTTAAGAAAAAGTCATGAAAATTCATTGTGTGGGTGAAGTGTGGGAACCCTGGCGAGAAAGAATAATTCTCTTCACTGCTTGCTTTGACTCAGCACTGGGCTTGTATTTGCATTTCTTTTTGCTTTAGAGAGCTCCAGAGACAGAGAGAGACTATTATACAGAAGTTAGCAGTACAGAAGCAGCAACAAATCAGCAACGAAGAAGAGCTCATGGTGAAAGCAGTCGCTGAGCGTGAGGCCAAACAGGCTCGAGAACAGCGTGAGAAAGAAGAAAAACATGCAGCCATGTTGAACTCCATCGCTGCACACAGAGAGTCCATGGTAAATAACCTCTTCTTAATGTATTTGTGCATACAGATGGTTTAACTCTTCAAAGCTTTGTCTAGTAATGAATGCATGATTATTTAAATGATTATTTGATTAAACTTAAGGCAACTAGTGACAAGAGGCCATGTATTACAGTTGTTTTGCCACAGTAATATTGCATTTACATCCATCAGACTGTTTATGTATATAATTTGAAATACATACAATGAAATAAACGTTTTTTAACCCTATATTAGAGGAAAGAGCAGGAACGAAAGGCAGAAGAGGAAAAACAAAAAGCCCTGGAGATGCTGAATGCAAAGATGGAAGCAGCTAAAATCTTCATGAAAAAAAAAGAACTTCAAGCTCAAAAAGCTAGAGAAGAAGGCAAAACACTACAAGACATCTATATACAAGAAATGGTGGGTATAGCTCTTAAAGGAACACTCACTGGTCTTGACAAAAATGAAAATTTGCTGAAAATTAACTCACCTGGGACATCTACATGAGTTTGTTTCTTCATCAGAACAGATTTGGAGAAATGTAGCATTACATCACTTGCTCACCAATGGCAGTGAATGGGTGCCGTCAGAATGAGAGTCCAAACAGCTGATAAAAACATCACAATAATCCACAGGTAATCCACACCACTCCAGTCCATTAGTTAACATCTGGTGAAGTGAAAAGCTGCATGTTTGTAAGAAACAAATCCATCATTAAGGCGTTTTAGCTTCAAATCATTGCTTCCGGCTAAAAACAAGTCCTCTAATATTGAAAAAGCCATCTTGTCTGAATCAGGAGAGAAATATGCACAGATCAAGCACCATTTACAAGCAAAAACAGTCCAAAACCGTTCTAAACAAATATTTTGTGGATTTTGATGTGAGAGGACAACAGGGGATGGACTTTTTCCACTGGAGGAAGCGTTATCATGAATTATAGACATTAAAGTTAAAAAAACACCTTATTGATGGTTTTGTTTCTTACAAACACGCAGCTTTTTGCTTCACAAGATGTTAACTGATGGACTAGAGTGATGTGGATTACTTGTGGATTATTGTGATGTTTTTATCAGCTGTTTGGACTCTCATTCTGACGGCACCCATTCACTGCAGAGGATCCACTGGTGAGCAAGTAATATAAAGCTAAATATCTCCAATTCTGTTTCAAATTAAAAACAAACTTCTCTACATCTGGGATGGCCTGAGGGTGAGTAACTTTTCTGCAAATTTCTATCTTTGGGTGAACTTTTCCTTTAATGTTTTGATGTGAGAGGACAACAGGGGATGGACTTTTTCCACTGGAGGAAGCGTTATCATGAATTATAGACATTAAAGTTAAAAAAACACCTTATTGATGGTTTTGTTTCTTACAAACACGCAGCTTTTTGCTTCACAAGATGTTAACTGATGGACTAGAGTGATGTGGATTACTTGTGGATTATTGTGAAGTTTTTATCAGCTGTTTGGACTCTCATTCTGACGGCACCCATTCACTGCAGAGGATCCAATGGTGAGCAAGTAATATAAAGCTAAATATCTCCAATTCTGTTTCAAATTAAAAACAAACTTCTCTACATCTGGGATGGCCTGAGGGTGAGTAACTTTTCTGCAAATTTCTATCTTTGGGTGAACTTTTCCTTTAATGTGTTTTATGCTATGCATTTAACTATGATTTCTTTCAAATGCAACATGGGTTTTTGTGAAGGCTGAGAAACGTGCAAGGCATCACCGTACAAAAAAAGAAGAGAAGGACTTTGCTGAGAGGAACACTGCTCTCATCGTTGGGGAGGAAAACCAGTTTCAGAAATACGCCAAACAGGTCTTCGAAACAGCTGGGAAGGCAGGGAGAAACACCTTCCCGCTCATGAAGGCTGCCAGAGAGGGCATCGGAGGGGGTCTAGGGCCCGTGTTTGGTGGACTTAGACCAAGTTATCTAGTCCATGATGAGTCGGGTGTTGAGATGCCCAGTTATGTGAGCGGCACCACTCAAAACATAAAAGAGCAGAACGAGACCCCTGACATTCAACAGTCCAAGAAAAGACTAGGATTCACCTTGTAAAACTTCACAACATCTAGTCGTTATAATGTCTCTCTCGTACTATTGCAATGATAAAGATTTTATGCAAAAGAAATTGTAATCGCTGTGTTTTGATTCAAATATAGCTTTTTAACCATCAAATTTCTTGTTACACAATTTAGTTTATGTTTTTTATTTAGAAATATTCTGATGTATAAAAAAGTATTATTCCTTGAAACTTAATAGTAATAGTCAAAACAAGCAAAATTAAAAGTCAAATTAAAGTATGATTTGCTTTGGGATGCCTGTATAAAAATATTTAAAGGGTTCATATAATGCTATTTCAAGTTTTCCTTTCTCTTTGGAGTGATGCAAGCTGTTCGTGAATAGAGAAGATCCCTGAAGTTGTTAAGACTAAAGTCTCAAACCCAAAGAGATCTTCTTTATAAAAGTTAAGACTCGTCCACGCTCTCCTAAAATGCCTTGTTTAAACACGCCCCCACATATCTACGTCACGATGTAGGAAGATTTGCATAACGCCGCCCAAATGTGCACGCAAAGAAAGAAGGCCGCCGCCATGTCGTGAAGACGCTGTGTGTTTCGTTGTGAAAGCGAAACTACTTTGTTTGGTCTTCCAAAAGAGGACACAACTAGAAATCAGTGGTTAAGTTGTATTTACAACACTGTTCCAGAACAGTTCAACCCAAATATTCAGATGTGTGCAGCACATTTTATGGAGGACTGTTCAAAGAGTGAAAAATTTAAGGGGGTCTGAATACTTTCCGTACCCACTGTATATATATATGTATAATATTGTAATCATGTACACAACTAGTCAAAGGTTTTTGAACTATTACTGCTTTTGAAATACAGCAAAAGTAGTTATATTGTGAAATATTTTACTATTTAAAATAACTGATTTCTATTTGATTATATTTTAAAATGTAATTTATTCTTGTGATCAAAGTTAAATTTTCTGCATAATTACTCCAGTCTTCAGTGTCACGTGATCCTTCAGTAATCATTCTAATATGATGATTTGATGTTCAAGAAAGATTTATTATTAATAATATTATTATTATCAATATTAAACTTTTTTTTGCAGGATTCTTTATGAATATGAAATAAAAAAAGCTTTTGTATACACTATGCCATTCAAAAGCTTGGAGTCAGTATAATGTTTTATATTATAAAAAATAATATAAAATTTTATGTTAAGTATCATTTTATATATTATAGAAATTAATACTTTTATTTAGCAAGGATGCTTTAAATTGATCAAAAGTGATGATACAGACATTTTAATGTTACAAAAGATTTCTATTTCAGATAAATGCTGTTCATCTAAACTTTCTATTCATCAAAGAAACCAGAAAAAATCTAGTCAGCTGTTTTCAACATAATAATAATAATAAATGTTTTTTGAGCAGCACATCAGCATATTAGAAGGATTTCTGAAGGATCACGTGACTGGAATAATGATGCTAAAAATTCAGCTTTGAAATCACAGGAATAAATTACATTTTAAAATGCATTCAAATAGAAAACAGTAAAAATATTTTTAAATGTTTTACTGTTTTTTCCTGTACTTTGGATTAAATAAATGCAGGCTTGGTGAGCAGAAGAGACTTCTTTAACATTAAACTAATTAAACATTAAAACTCTTTCTGTTCAAAAAACTTGACTGGTAGTGTAGTTTTTGTGATATGACAAAAAAAAAGCATGATATTTACACAAACATTTTTAATACATTATTAGAATTATTGTAATAAAAATGTAGACTAGTTGTTATGAATGTAATTGTTAAATATTTTCAATTTTTTTTTATTTTTATTAAATGCACAGTTTACATGTATTTCAGAATGTCTTAATATTTGACATTACTATCTCATGCTTTGTCAGCATTCAAGCTGACATAGACAAAACCTGATGATCTGATTCTTGGGTGTGTCTGATCTGTCTAGTATGTGGAGTGTATCCTGACGCCGGCCGTCCTCTGCCATGTTCTGGCTCCGATCGTTTCGAGCATGTTCCCACAGACTGTTTCATAGCGGGGCCCTCAGCCGTGATCAGGTGCTAGAGCAGCTCCAGACGTGCTCTGCTGAAGACCAGGTGTTCGATGTGGTGGGCCGGAACAAAGCCAAGCTGTCCACGAGCCATGTGAGCTTTGCTATTGGATGGCTGTGGATGTTTCTAAGAGAGCGGCCACTCATGTTCAGGACAATCAAGCAGGTCCGGAATCACCCGCAGTTCCTGACGCTTCGAGTTCTGGCTGAAAACAAGATCAGCCTCATGGATGACGCTTCAGTGGTGGATATGCTATATTCTGTGCACCGGTACAGAGCAAAAATAAGAACAGCTCTGTTCCAAAAGCTACCTAGATATTATTTTAAGGTATTATAGGTTGGCATCAAGCTGCGTTTTGAGATACCTTGCCTGAGACAAATTCTAACACGGAATCGCATGAATTCTTTGGGGAAAAAGCATTGCAGTAATGCATTGCATTGGAGTGAAAAAGTTCTTCTAACATGTCAGATGAACGAGATTCTTATGAAAATATTTGCCTTTTTTTTTGCTCAATATTATTGTGCATATTTAGAGTGTTGTGCTCTGTTAAATTTATTTGAATCAAAAAGTTTTCTAGGCGTTTGGTCATGTTTCGTTTAAGTCAGAATGCTCCCTTAGTAGGCAGCTCACTAGGTTCTGGAACAGAGCTATTGTCTAAACTGCACTGTATATATGGTGTCCTAATTAAATGTTTGTGGGTAAATCGCTAGTCTTTGATCTCTTTGATGTCTTGTTTTGCAGGCTTCAAGTAGAACACCATGACACTCTTGTGCAGCAGCTGGTGACAGAGGCTTGGAACAGACTAGAGAGGTACATGAAAAAGCTGCACATAAATGCATAATTGTATATGTGTATATACATACTGTACACATATACAATTATGCATTTGTGTGTGTGTGTGTGTATATATATATATATATATATATATATATCATTGCAAAATGACTGAAGGAGAAGCATCTAAGGATGTACGATATCACAATAACTAACATTAGCAAAGACTAATAAATTCTGTAAAAAAATAAATATATCGCTCACCATTAGTTCATTTTTGCAAATCCATTAACTAGCAACTAATGAGACCTTATAAGAAATAACACTATTGAACTATCTTATTTAACATTTATGTTTTTAACGGTTGTCTTTCTTTGATCATCATTCATAGTTACCTGCAGGGCAGTGTGTATCCATACGAGGTGACCATGCTAACCAGGGTTCTGTCTATGCTTCCTTCTCCCCGTCCTGATGAGGCCGTCCTTTCCCGGGTGAACGCCGTGATCCTGCAGTGCAACCTAAACGACCTCAACACTTATGCCACGGTCGTCGTCAAGTGGATTCGCAACGATCCCTCGTACCGGTGTTGTGCCGAATTCTGCACCCCTGCCAGATTATGCACCCCCTCGTTGAAGTCACTACAAGCTGTTTCTGGGATGCCAGGCCGCTCATGCATGACACTAGAGGGCAGCCGGTGTTGTGCCGAATTCTGCACTCCTGCCAGATTATGCACCCCCTCGTTGAAGTTACTAACTGATTGCCTAATCCCAACCCCACCCCTAATCCTAACCCCTCCCCTACACCTACTCCTAAACCTACCAATACTAGGGGGTGCATAATTTGGCAGGGTGCAAATTTCGGCACTACACCGGCACAACACCTCCAGCAAGTACGTCTGCCTGCTCCAGACCCTGAACCGCTGCAGTCGTGAGCGGCTGCACAGCTTCGAGAGTCTGGACGTGGTGCTGGAGGAAGTGAAGTGTTTGTCGGAGGAGTACTTTGATGAGATGCTGCTGGACTTTTTGGGGAAGTCGTGGCCTAATGGTTAGAGCGTCGGACTCATAACCCAAAGGCTGTGGGTTTGAGTCTCGTACCGGCAGGGATTGTAGGGGGGGGGAATGAATGTACAGCACTCTCTCCCACCTTCAATACCACGACTGAGGTGCCCTTGAGCAAGGCACCGAACCCCCAACTGCATAAATGGCTGCCCACTGCTCCGGGTGTGTGTTCACGGTTCGTGTGTGTTTGTTGTGTGTGTGCACTTTGGATGGGTAAATGCAGAGCACTAATTCCGAGTATGGGTCACCATACTTGGCCACATGTCACATGTCACTTCACATAAGAGTCTATGGTCACCATGCAGAAACTGATTGACCAGATATCCTGGACTAACGTGCATGAGCTGGGCGTTTATCTGACCAGGACTAACTACTTCTGTGCCGCGCTGATGGACTGTATCGCTAGTGTTACTACTGAAAATATGGACAAGTTGGGAGTCATCTTAAATGTTGTTTCAATACATTTTGATTATTATAATGTATTTTTGTGTATTACTTTGGATTGTTGTGTTTGCTTGTGTTGTAAAGTGCTTTGAGAAAGTACTCTTTTAAAGGCGCTATACTAAATAAAATGTATTATTATTATTATTATTATAAGGTTAATTTTTAAGGTTATATAAGGTTTCAGTTTTTTTCATTTTAGTTTAAGCTTTTGTAATTTTGCTATGTGCGCTTGTCTTTTTTTAGGTTTGTTTTAAATTATATTTAGCTTTTAATTATTACTTTTAGTATTTTAATTTATTTCAGTTAGTTCAATGCATTTTGTTTTATGTAATGTATGAATATACGTAATATATAATTCATATAATTGCTTGTTTTATTGATTGATTGATTGCCATTTAATGAAATTTACAATAAGATAAGATTAATAAGATTTTTTCAAAGAAGTCTCTCATGCTCACCAAGGCTATATTTATTTAATAAAAAAATACAGTAAAAACTGTAATATTACGAAATATTATTACAATTTAAAATAAATGTTTTCTATTTGAATATATTTTGATCACATGATCCTTCAGAAATCATTCTAATATGCTGATTTGCTGCTCAAGAAACATGATCATTATTGGTATTAATAAAAAAATGCATCAGAAACTCATGTTGTTAAAACAATTTGTATGTTTGTCTCTTCCGAACAGATTCATTATTCTGCAACCTATTCCACCTTGCTGCCTTTCGCTGTGCTAAATTATGACCCACCGAAGGCGGAGGAGTTTTTTGATGTGTGCATTCGACATTTCACGCCGTATATAAGTAAGATTCTTCCATTATGCATTTATAAAAGTTTCTAATCTGAAATACTTGAAGTTAGAATGTAACTTGTTTTTGCTGATTCAAACAGGTTCTTTTGACCCTCACCTGCTGGTTCTCTTGGCTTACGCACTGGCTTTGGCTGATTATTTCCCTGAGGAGGTGGTCCGAGAGATCTTCAATGTGGACTTTCTTGCAAAGTTGGATGCCCATCTGGAGTGTATGTCTATGTGCATTCATATGAAACTTATAGGAATAGTTCATACCAAAATGAAAATTTGGTAAAACTCTATTCACCCTCAGGCCATCGAAAAAGGACATGAGTTTGTTTCTTTTGGAGAAATGTAGCGTTACATCACTTGCTCACCAATGGATCATCTGCAGTGAATGGGTGCCGTCAGAATGAGAGTCCAAACAGCTGATAAAAACATCACAATAATCCACACCACTCCAGTCCATCAATTAACGTCTTGTGAAGCGAAAAGCTGCGTGTTTGTGAGAAACAAATCCCATTATGAAGACATTAAAGCGCCCCTATGATGGGTAGTGAAAGGGTCATATTTTGGTTTTGGGAGTCCCCAACAACAGGTTGACATGCATGCAAGGTCAAAAAACACTTTCATTGTCTTATAATATGCATTTATTTTTACCTTACTTGCTCAACGACTTCCAAACGATTCGCTTAACTATTCATTTTTCCAAACCCCTCCTTTGCGTGACGCGGTGATTGGTCGATTTCATTTCATCATGCCTGTAATGCCTGATAAAAGCAGCGTTTGTGAGCGCAGTGCTGCTTTGTGTACAGCGTTACCGGGAAAACCGCTATTTTTTAACACTCCAAAAGCTGCACCTAGTGGCAAAGAATGAATTTGCATTTTCATTCAGACCAATGCGAAAAGACCAACAAGTGGGCGGGCAATATGCTAATGTTTCATGTTGGCGTCAACATGAAACGGCTTGGGATTCGTTTTCAAAACGACTCGTTTCAATGATTCTGATTCAGAGTCAACTCTTTCTTTTGAAAGACAATAACTTTATACACGGTGCACTTTCAGATTTAAAACTTTGCAGGATATTTTTTATTCACTTAGAGCTCTGTTACACACTGCATGAAAGGTAATTTTCAAAAATCCATATTAGGGGCACTTTAACTTAATACTTCTGCTTCTGACCAAAATAGTCTATAATGCATAATAAGCTTCCTTCAGTGAAAAAGTTGCCTCGTCTGAATCAGGAGAGAAATATGCACAGATCAAGCGTCGTTTACAAGTGACAACAGCCCAAAATGGTTCTAAACAGATATGTTTGTGGATTTTGATGTGAGAGGACAACAGGAGACAGACTTTTTCACTGCAGAAAGCATTATTATGGATTATGGACTCGTGGAAGTAAAATGTCTTAA
>NW_015505400.1:0-583 GCF_001515645.1 Sinocyclocheilus grahami | reverse complement strand
TGATCCTTCAGAAATCATTCCAATATGCTGATTTGCTGCTCAAGATACAAATAACAAATAGATTTAAAAGGTTTAATGTAAGAACTAAAGTGTTTTTATTTATAAATCTTGTTTTCCACACTGTAGCCAACAGCTCCATTAGTCCAGCTCAGCAGCAGATCCATAAGATGCTTGGGGACGTCCTGGGTGGGATGAACTGTGCCAAAGTAGGAGTGCTGATGCCATACTTCTATACTGTCGGTGAGTTTTGAATCCGTGTTACATGTAAAGCAGAACATTTTGATTAGGGTTTTTTTCAGTGGCCAGTATAGTGCGGTTAAACTGACCCTAATTCAATTTTTACTTTTTAAAAACACATTGTGCACGTACACGAAATAGCCTACCTTTTCATCACAAATCCCTCTCAAAATGCTTCTCAAAATAGCTGAAAGCCATGGTTACACTGTTTCAAATTCACTTTAAATATGACACAATACAGTTTAACAATGAAATGAAATATACACAAAAGGTATTTATTTAATTTAATTTTTTATTTTACAATTTGTGACCCTGGAGCACAAAACCAGTCTTAAGTCACTTGGGT
>NW_015505399.1:1284491-1285615 GCF_001515645.1 Sinocyclocheilus grahami | reverse complement strand
ATTCTAATATGCTGATTTGCTGCTTAAGAAACATTTCTTATTCTTTTCATTGTTTATTTTTGTGGAAACCGTGATGCCGTGATTTTTTCAGAATGTATCTGTAACAGTACAGTTGTTTTACTGCCACCTTTAATCAATTGAATCAATCCTTTCTGAATAAAACTTTCAAAAAACAATCTTACTGACCTCAAACATTTGACATCCAATATTTTATTTATTGAACTGGATTTATTTTAAAGATATGACATGTTATGAGGTGTTTATACACCCATATGACACTTCAAATACAACTTTCTAAATGATAGCCTCTTTTGCAGACAAATTGGTGATATTTTTTACATTGTGCTGACGGAATAGAATAGGCTTCACACATGAATTACTGCAGTATTGCTGACAAATTAGGTTTAGGTTGTCCATCAATCACTTTCATTCCAATATTTCTCAATCTCCACATAGGTCCTGAAGGTCTGGGCTTCACTGTTGTGACCAGAGATTCTTCTGTACATGGGCCTGGTCCCATCCTTGTCAAAAACATCCTACCCAGAGGAGCTGCTGTCAAAGATGGCCGTCTGCAGTCAGGTGACAGGATCCTAGAAGTGAGTCTCTTTCTGGAGTAAGATGGAGTATTTCTAGAATAGTCCAATCATTTTCATTTCACATTAGTGTGAAGGTGCATATGAAATCCATTGGAACCGAGTGCATGTGTGTGTTCAGGTGAACGGTGTGGACATCACCGGCCGTTCTCAGGAGGAACTTGTGGCTATGTTACGCAGTACTAAGCAGGGGGACAGTGTGTGTCTGGTTGTGGCCAGACAGGAAGACATGTTCCTTCCACGTGAACTGGTAAGAGTCTTCTCTGTCTAACTACAATGCATCTAATTCAGTCTTTAGTCCCATGGCAAACACCATGTCTTATACATTTACCTCCTATCTGCTGCAAATAAACCTTTCTTAAAGTCTCTTCTTCTCTTGGTCTTTTCTTCCTTCCCACTGCATGAATTGTCTGCATGATTATGTAAATATATACAAAACATACCCATATATTCAGTTTGGGTTGCTTGTGAACAGTTTTTTTAACAGTTAATTTTAAATTATAATAATATTTTACAATTTTATAGTTTTTA
>NW_015505399.1:1282325-1282981 GCF_001515645.1 Sinocyclocheilus grahami | reverse complement strand
TTTTGGGTGAACTGTCCCTTTAAGTGTCTCATTCAAGAGCACAATGCATCATCTTTGCAGGGTCAAACCTATTGCCCTTCAGTTACCATCTCATATATCTAATCACCAAATCAAACCACCCCACATAGCTTTAAAACAATAAGCAGATTGCACAGAAGACTGTAAGGTCTGTATTTGGCAGGGTTTCTTCAGCAGGGCACTTCCTGTGCTTCAGACCAACAGGAAATGTAATGGCATGTTATTTGGGTCATCTACAGTGATATCATGTGTCTCAGTGATGCCTCTGCACTGTCATGTCTCTCTCCAATGCCCAACGGGCCTCTGTTTGCTGGCTTTGCCTTGGAAGGTCATAGTCACGCTGTAGTTCCTCAAACCTTGAGGACGGGAAGTCCTGAGCTTCCTGCCTTTGTCTCAACCCCTGTGGGACGTGTAAGTATGCTAGCTTTTGTCTGTTAGGATGTTCAGACGTCTTCACCTGTCACTCTTTCTCCCCTCGACTTTCCCTCCCTTTGTTTTTGTCCTTTTGATATTTTTCCTGATAAACCTGGCGACCCACACACCCAGCCGCCGGAGCGCTGGCCTCTCTGCACACACCCTTCTGCCCACCTTGTAGTCTGACTTCCTGTTCTTATCCCTGCTTGTTGATTCAGCGCTGG
>NW_015505399.1:1280397-1280966 GCF_001515645.1 Sinocyclocheilus grahami | reverse complement strand
GTAATGATTTTATTTGGTTAGCGAGCAATACCTGGACTTTTCAGATGACATGAATTGAGCTTTGAATTTCTAAACTGTTTGCTTGACTCAGTGACTGATGGATCGACGTCTGTGTGTGTGACTGGACTGTCTGGACTGAGATATGGTAGTCAGGGAGATTAATGTATGGGAAGAAGAGCTCACAGACAGTGAAAGATGACTGTAGATACATTTTAAGAGCAAAAGCTGAAAGAGCGAGTGATTGAAATGTAAAAAACGGGCCAAGGAGATAGAAATGCTGATAGTGGAGTGACGGATGATGAGACAAAGAGAAAAAAAAGGTAGATAGAGGCAAGCAAAGGGCTGAGAGTAGAAAAAGATGGTGACAGAAGGTAGAGAAAGCCGTCATTGTCAATCTTAGAAACAAAGCTGCAAAGAGAGGAATAAGAGACCAGTATGAGCAGAAACAATGCAAAATGCAAGGAAAAACTAAAAAATGTAAGGTTGGTAGAAGAAATTATTGAGCATAGCAAATAAATTCTATCTTTATTAGCAAATGCTGGTGGCTGCTAATGCAAGCTGAATTTTTT
>NW_015505399.1:1275669-1278998 GCF_001515645.1 Sinocyclocheilus grahami | reverse complement strand
TCTTTACGAGTAAATAAAGCCGCTTCCTGAGCGACAAGGTTACGAACGTCAATCCAGGCCCCTTAGTCTTTTACAGCGTCCTCGTCTCAATGCTTTGCTTTCATCGTCACTTAAACAGAATCCATTTACTCATGGACAGACTTTACTCTTAGCCTTTCTCACTTCCATCATAGCGATCGTAGAGACGTCTCTTTGTTTAAGAGGTTACGTGAGTGTCTGTGCTTTTACCCCTGTGTTGACTTTAATGATGCTGCGGTCTGCAAGGTGAACGGTCCTTTCCATATGCATGCGTGGGGTAAAAAGTGCACTTTAGTGTGTGTGCCGTAAGCCAAGAGGTTTATCGTACGCTGCATGAGTCTCTCATAACCGCACGAGTGGCTCTTGGAGACATCATATTTAAAGGGGAAATGTATTCGGCTCCTAGTGAAGAGGTAATTGGGCCTGATGAAAGGCACTGGGTATTTGTTGATGCACAAACCTGATTATGATCAGGGTATGTGCTCCATTTGGTGAAATGAAGTCTATACTGATGGCTTTGTCTAGTAAAAGCCAGAGAGTGGTTGCCAAATGGTGCATATTATGCACTACTACTATGTTGACTGTTTAGCATATAATCACAATCATTATTGTGGGCGATGAATTTAAGCAACATTTTAAATATTATGTTTCTTTTAATTCATTGCTTAATTCATTGAATGTATTTCATGTTCACAAATGTATCAAGCATGAGAATGATGGTTTCTCAAAAATGACTTTTCTGTACTGTTTTTCTGTTTTTTATTGTTTGAATGGGATCATCTTGCTAAGCCAGCAGTAGTGGTCTGTCTGTCTGTCTTTATTCATGTGGAAAATATGCCTATTATAAATTATTCAAAATAAGTTTCCTTGTTTATTTAATGAAAGTTCAATATTTATTTATTTATTTATCTCAAATATCAAGAAAGCTGTATTACCCAGCCCTGTCCACTACTGGCAGATCCATCAATCAGAAGGATGTTGACAGTGGAGCAGAATTAGGGATAAACCAGAGAGAAGGCTATGGGGTGAGTTTGGGATGTGCTGTGGGTGATGGTGGGTATGAGCATAATGGTGGTATGATTCTATCCCACACCTTCCTCTACCATCTGCTGCTCTCTCTTAATGCATGTACAGCATGTACTACAAAGACATATCACCATCACACACACACACGCACACACACTTTACTGTTTGATTCAACACCTGCTCACTGCTGAAAGGTGGTAGAGTGCTTCCCAAATGAAAGAATAATTTTAAAACATGCTGGAGATATAGAGCACAATGGCATGAGCTCTCTCTTGCAAGATTATTTTTCCCCCATCAGAACCGGGCCTTTGATCCACACCCAATAAAAGCATCCATGGGCCTGAATCATGTGCTTTTGAGTGTATTCACAAGATTTGATTATCAGCGCCAGCGAATCGGCATTACAGAGGATCTGCTTAGCTTTATACAAAAGCCCAACCAAGCTTTTACCATGCTTTCACTGCAGTTTGTGGTTTGGACATGAGTTTGTTTGGTTGATGTGAAAGAGATTTTCCAAACTCAGTGCTCTTGTAATGGCAATCTGGAGTGCGGTGAACTATGGTTTGCAGTTGGTATTATCAGTTCATCCTAAATCATGGAAGTGAACCCATCTGATGTCAGAATTTGCATCCTTGCATGCTCCACCTTTATTGGTTGTCTCTGAATAAATTGCCTTTGCAGAGCAGCTTGCATTTCTTACAACTCTCCGAATATATCCACAGACACATATACTGTTTAGTGAGTAAAGTTCTTGTGAGAAATCCAGTGGGACAAGAACATGAATAGATCAGTGGAGCTGGCTTCACAATTTACAATACAATTATTATATATTTTTTTAAATCATAGTATTTTATGTCTTGTTTGTTTAAATATCATTTAAAGTGAATACTTTTTTTGTCATGTCACATTTCTTCTTTTTGGGCAAATTTACTCAGACTAACATTAAAATAACATCTAATTTTGGACAACAAAAATAAAATTTTTAGTTGATGTTTGGCAAAGTTAAACCAAATATTAAAAATGTTTAAATATTAATTTATACATATAATCAGCATTCAACAAAAACATATGAATACTATCCCTGCCCGAGAACCTTATCTCTCGAAATAGCATTATGCGTTTACTGTTGGAACACAATATTGTGAATTCTTTGTTTTAGTTTTTCATTCGCAATGCATATTGACTTGTTCTGGCATCACTATGACCTCACCGGCTCAGGACGAGCAGATACCCATCTGGCCGTATGTCTCAGTGAGTTCATGTCTGACCAGTGCAGCTTGCCTACACTCCCTCGCATTAAATCCTCCTTTTCCCTGAAGATCCCCAGCATGCCGGTCGGCTCTCGGCTCTGTTTATCCAGGCTTTTGCAGTGCTTACAGACCTGCTGCAGCTAATACCAGCCCAACTGCACTCACTTATGTAGTTGTATTGTGTTTTGCGTAATATCTAATACTGTGTCAATTATAAAGAGACCGTAATAAGACTCAGGGTAATACAATATTTCTTATTTTTCTAGTTTGTGTGTGAATGACCGCACTATACTTCTTGCTGGTGGTTAATGAAATTAGTCTCAGTTGAATGTACACCTTTGTCGGATAGAAACGGAAATGCCCTCAGGCAAAGACCACTGGAATTTTCTTGCGCAGTGATACAGATGAATTTGTTGTTTGTGTGGGGAAAGTACACAATTTCCTATTTTGTTTTGTTTAATAAAGCAATGTATAATTCCTTATGTGCCATAATGCATTACGGAGATGAGATCATCCAGTATAAATGTTGGATAAAATAATGCAGTAGCTGTAGGAAAGGTTGTTTTGAGAGTACAGATCAAATAAAATATTAGTTTAAATAGACCCAAAACATTTTTAGATGGAAGATCTGCTGAATTGACCATATCCAGGACATTGGAATAATCCTCCTTTCTCTCTCGGAGTAGTAAAATATCATGACCTGTAGTGCACTTGGCTTTTTGTCCACATGCAGTTTATTGTCCACATTCCCTATATTATTTACCTGTGGGTGTGCGCACAATAAGTGTGTGTAAATGTGCCTGTGGTGTTAAAAATTGTCTGTGAATTATGCAGTTCATTGATATGGCTCCTTTGTGATGGGTTTGGTACACAGGCGTCCAGGCACCAGACGTGTCTCTGACGCAGGGTCCAAGTGAAGTCTCAAATTCCTTATGTTAATAGTTCATTAGGGGCCAAGAACCAAAAGTGGGAAGGCACCTTTTGTATCCATTAGTAGTCTTCTTTTCCTCCTCATGTGTCTTCTTTTTCTGCTGT
>NW_015505399.1:1270754-1271492 GCF_001515645.1 Sinocyclocheilus grahami | reverse complement strand
ATGTGAAGAGGGGAAAGGAAAATCTGCAGGTGTGTTTGACGCTATAGTACCTGAAGTATTTCTACCTGCCAGGTGAGCCGTTGCTCAAAGACTCTTACAACCTTTCGTCTCTCTTCAAAAGCCACACACCGAGGACCTCATGCACCCCTTACACATCCGCCCAGTGGGGGATATAGAGCTCTGTCTGCTGCTCCAGCAGGATGAAATAGTAATAGTGATATTAGATATGACTCCATGAACAAAGGAGAAAGAATGAGGACTCATTTCCTGTTCAGTTTGTAGTGTTTTTGCACAACAGAGGCAGATTAAAAATGGAGTGCGGAGCTTGTAACAAAAGACCCTCGCGCCCCTTCAAGCAGGCGGCTTTGTGTACTTCAAAACAGCCCGCTAACAATGGCACCAGGCTGGGTAATAAGGGCCTTGACAAAGCCTTATCTCTCCCAGAACTCCAGCTGTGAAGACAAGCGGTTAGCGCGTGCGATAATGCTGTTGTGACAGCGTTCCCCTCTCTTGCTCGTCCTACACAAACCGAGGAAGTCGAACCCAGCCAGGACGCTGGCCTCTGCGCTACTTAATCTCATATCCAGACCTCCTTGTTACTACCTGCATTACTTCCTCAATAAACCTTTGATGTTGGTATCACCAGCCCTCTGAAGTCTCTTGGCCCAAAAGGCCTGGTTTCCAGTCTCGGCCTCTTTACGAGTAAATAAAGCCGCTTCCTGAGCGACAAGGTTACGA
>NW_015505399.1:1258476-1270387 GCF_001515645.1 Sinocyclocheilus grahami | reverse complement strand
ATGGTTAATTATTCATATTTCCTGTTGTGAGCTAAATTGGCTACAACATCAAGAATCCGTACACCTGCAGCAGTGGAGGACTATGCCACGCAGAACTGCGGAAGAACTGATGACGGCATGGTTTGATTTTCGGCTGACCAATCAGCAGAAAGCGGCGTTTAATTCCTGCCCGTGTGTAGAAATCGAATACTCAAGTTGTTTATAAATTTTTCTACTCCTGAACGAAAAACAAAAAATTAAGCTGAATTTTGTTTCTTGGGAAAAAAAAACACGAAAAAGGAGCCGTTTTCTCATTTTTCATAAAACGAGTGAACGCTCCATTCCCGATTTCGGTTTTCTAATTTCAAAAGGAAAATCCGTTGGCCACCAAGTACATGGACCCATGCGGCTCTTATCTCAGTCTCGCACAAGGGTGGCCTTTATCAGCCCGACTGTCCCTGACAGGCCTCAGACAGGCCCACCCCTGTGTACAGTTCAGTCTGTGTGCATTGAATTTATTTAATACACGAGTTTCACAATTTGAGTTGAATTACTGAAATAAATGAACTTTTCCACGACATTCTAATTTATTGAGATGCACCTGTATATGAGGAGCTTTATAGAGACAGGCTAATGTCTCTCTTCTGTTTTTTTCCACAATTTTTTCGAAGTTTGAGGCATTACAGATTTTAGATCTTTGTCGAGATCTCCAAATAATTTTTTTGCAGCACTTTGTTTTAAAATCTGAATGATTGATTCTTTTGGAATATTAACTGAAAAGAAAAACGGAAACCTGATAGCACAAATATGTCGCCAAAATATCTATTAGATGTGTATGCAGACTACTAATATTAAAATGTTTTAGTCCGTTTTAAGTAAATACTGTCAAATAGATGTTCATTTTCACAATTTTAATGCATCTTATTTGCTATGGTTTAATACACCTACTGTAGCATTCAAGAGTTTGAGGCTAAGATTTTTTAATGTTTTTGAAAGAAGTCTAATTCACCCCAAGGATGCATTTATTTAATTAAAACACAGATTAAACAGTACTATTGTGAAATTTCAATAACTGTTTTCTATTTTAATGTAAAATATATACAAAACATACCCATATATTCAGTTTGGGTTGCTTGTGAACAGTTTTTTTAACAGTTAATTTTAAATTATAATAATATTTTACAATTTTATAGTTTTTATAGTTTTTACTTATAGGTTTAATTTAGACTTCAAAGTCCCATGACGCTGTGGTTTAAAATAGGTGTTGTAGTGCAAACTGGCAGGAGTTTTAGCTACTAATTTTCCATTATAGGGTTAGTTCACCCAAAAATGAAAATTAGTCCATAAATTACTCACCCTCAAGTCATCCTAGGTGTATATGACTCTTCTTTCAGATGAATCCAGTCGGAGTGATATTAAAAATTGTCTTTGATCTTTCAAGCTGTTCAATGCCACTCAGCGGGTGTTGCATGCATCAGTCCAAAAGAAGTAAAACAAAAAAAAAGTGCCTCACACGGCTCCGGGGGATGAACAAAGACCTCCTGTAGCGAATCGATGCATTTTTGTAAGAAAATATCCATATTCAAAACGTAATAATCACTTTAATCTAGCTTGCGCCAACAGTTGTACACAGAAGCAGTTCCGGGCGGATGACGTATGAGTTCAGTGCTGCGCATGCGCTGTTGAGTCTCGTGAAAACCAACTTTTGTTAACAGGAGTGCCTGCGTCGCATCTTTGTCAACACAAAAGCGCATTCTGTGTGAATGACACCTAGCGATATATTCTACTTATGGTCCTTCACAGTAATCACGTGCGCCGACATGCGGTTGTATTATTTTTTTCTCTTTACTGTTATCATAGGCATATTGTCAAAATGTTTAATTCTAACATTTGGTAATATTTCTATTCAAAATTGTGATTCCTCAGTTTTTAAAAAAATCAAATATGGTAAAACATTAAATTCTAATTAATAAATAAAATTGGAAAAAATTGCCAAGCCCTACTTTTTAGCAATTATAATTTCTAATGTAATTGCACTCCATCAGTCCAAATGTTATTTATTACTTTGTGGGCATATTTCATGCATATTTTCCATATAATTTCCTCATACATAATTTCCACATTTCCCTTTGTGTTGTGGTAAATGATGAGAATAAATGTCTATTTTCACCATATTAAGGCCAATTCACACTTGTTCACACATAGTTCTAGTAAATTCTCTGGTGAATTAGGCCTCTCACTGTTCAATTACGGCTCTCATGCATGCTGTGTTGAACTGCATCGTTGCCACTGATTAGTTAGTACGCAGTGGTCTGAAGCATGACTGCGACTCATTATTAGTAGTCTTCTTTTCCTCCTCATGTGTCTTCTTTTTCTGCTGTTGCTTTGGGACACAGATAGAGGACAGTCTCAACATTAACCATAGTGTGTTTGAAGTCTCTAATTCAAACCCTCTAATGCCACCAACAGCTCAGTTGCACTCATTTTTATGCTAATTGCGTTTGAACCATATGTTCTTTTTCCTCCGATTCCTTAGCTCATGCCGAGTCAAATGCATACTTAAATGTAATGGGTCAAGATTTTTCACAATTTTGAATTATCCAACAAACCTACTTTTTTTCAAACTTGTCCTAGACAGTTTGTCTTATCACCAAAATCATTTTCAGACCATGCTGACGAAAAGTAATGGAATTGACGTTGATTAGTCAAACCATTCTCGAATAACGCTTTTGACAACGAGCATGCCAAAAAGGATGTGAGGCTATATTTACGCAACATTTTAGCATATTCAAACCAAATTTGGTGTGTGTAATAACAACCATGACCTGAGGGGGTAACACTTTACAATAAGGTTTACAATGTTAGTTAACATGAACAATATTTATAAAACATTTATTCATCTTAGTCAATATTAAGTTAAAAACTTACTAATACATTATTAAAATTTAAAGTTGTATCTGTTAACATTAATGTACTGTGAACTGATATAAACATGAAGGTTTTATTAACTAACAATAACAAAAATGAATAAATGCTGTAAAATATCTTGGATATCTTTCATTGTTAGTTAATGTGTTAACTAATGTTATTAAATGAGACCTTATTGTAAAGTGTTACCCCTGGGGGCACCTGCACAGTTTCAGCACAGCGCCACCTAGTTGTCAGGAGATGTGAAAGTAATAATAATCATCATTGTGATAGTTATTATTGTTATTATTAGTAGTAGTAGTCATAATTGTAGTAGTGATAGTAGACAAATATATATATCACCAGAGCCGATATATCGCCAGATATTTGCTATTTTTTTTATTTTCATTATTAGCATCGGCTAATGTGTCAGACTTTTATTTTAACAGAATGTCAGCTACTGAGCAAAAGTTGTATCTGTTAACATTAATGTACTGTGAACTGATATAAACATGAAGGTTTTTATTAACTAACAATAACAAAAATGAATAAATGCTGTAAAATATCTTGGATATCTTTCATTGTTAGTTAATGTGTTAACTAATGTTATTAAATGAGACCTTATTGTAAAGTGTTACCCCTGGGGGCACCTGCACAGTTTCAGCACAGCGCCACCTAGTTGTCAGGAGATGTGAAAGTAATAATAATCATCATTGTGATAGTTATTATTGTTATTATTAGTAGTAGTAGTCATAATTGTAGTAGTGATAGTAGACAAATATATATCACCAGAGCCGATATATCGCCAGATATTTGCTATTTTTTTTATTTTCATTATTAGCATCGGCTAATGTGTCAGACTTTTATTTTAACAGAATGTCAGCTACTGAGCGTCAGATCTCCTGTTCTCCTTCATTAGTACACTGTTTCTGTTTAACAGTTATGTCTAATAAATTAATGAATAAATTAAGTTCTGTCTAATAAATTATTACCATAAAAAAGTCAGTATCATCCACTACTAGTTTATTCATTAATCATAACAAGCTCACTATTCTCCGAGTCTGTAATTTCTAATCCAGGTCAAATCTTGCTAACGAGTCTTAAGTTTATTTTTAGTGATTTAAGTGCAACTTGAATCATATCTTAATAATGCGTCACAGCTACAGGCCCTCAGCACTATTTGAGCAAAATGTTTACTTGGTGTATTTTTACATGGCAAGAACATCAAGAGAAACTATTCAGCTCTTGTTTAACATCGCATCATTGATTGTCCAGGAGTGTCTCTCTCACTCCCTCTTTAACAGTCTCTCTTTGTTCCTTCCTGTTACCACACTCTGATAAAACGCCTGTTTTTTGTCTTTTCAGTCTGTTCAACACTAAAGAAGCTAAAGTGACCATTAAAGCTCAGTGTGTGTTTGCTGCATTAACTGTCTGTCACAGACTCTTTCTCTGGCCTTGAGTCTTGATTTCCTGAGACCCTATGGGCAAACCAAGGGGGGGGATTTGAGCGGATCAATGACAGATAGGCTAACAGTGAAGGACGATGGCTTTGCTACCACATTTCCTCTTCCTCATCCTTCCTTTCCCCTTCCATGGGTTAAATCAAGAGGAAGTGGATGGAACAAGCACCATGACCCTGGGGTTTCCTTTTGCTAGATTTTCCTCATTTCAAGGAGGTACAAATTATCCATTTGGCATTGTTACCACTGGTATGCCTTGCATAAATACACAAGTGTTGGGAGTCTGTTATAAACTCTAGAGAGCTGCCTACCTAGACAGCATTCTAGGCATCACTGATGCACTCCAGATGAGAATTCTTTTCCAAGCTGATGTTTAAAAAAAGAAGCAGCTGACATATTGGGTTACATATTAGAGCTGTGTTTCTCAAGTGTATCCTGTTATTAACACCAAAGAAATGTTCCTGGTAGTTTATATTATAATGGGTAACATTTAGCATTATCATTAATATTGCTAGAGGGGTCATTATTCCTGCAATAAATTTTTTTTAACTAAGCTCATTTGGTACTGTCGGTGTAAAACTGACTCTCAGACTTTAATGAGACTTAATGAGAAGTTTTGACAGTTGTGGGGGCAGTCATGCAGAAACTTTCCACAAGAAAGACCTAACGGCAAATTTATTTGGAAAAGAAAATCCAGAAGGGACGTTTAACAAAAGTGAGATTGAAATATCACCCAAGCTCGACAATTGTGTACTATCACCCAGTTCAGTATCAGGTATCAGTTGTACAATATCTATAAAGAGGCTGATGTAACAGCCAATGGCAAAAACATTGTAAGATTAAATGTTTGCAGCAGAATGTTTGCAGAGTTTTATTAATGCAGAATTCTAAATGTTTATGCAATTTGAGACATATTGATTGTTATTGTGATTGAATGCTTTACCTGCATGCATTCTGTTGTCTTTCCAAGTACCACATGGTTGGAAAGATCTCTGTTAAGGTTCAGTCACATTTATCACCGTTCTGGTAATTTTGGCATGCAAAATCAATTTATTTCAATAGAGGTCCACACCATCTGGAAAAGTGCAAAATATTTTCCCACACAGATTTTGCAACAAGTTCAAGTTGGACACACGTTGACCAACAGAAAGCAACTTGGTTTGAAAGCGACTGTGAGCTGTGCTTCATACATTGTTACACTATTAACAATAGAAATTGGACCTTTTTGCCTAGGCAGGTTCAGCAAAATGTAGAATTTTTAGTTTAGCAACATGCTAACACCTGACCTTTGATACCTTGGTATCAACTGTGAATGTTAGCTGAGTCTTTCCAGTGAGGAACAGTATTTGTGTGGTGTTCAAATCGGTCGCTTCAGATCAAGGTTTTGGAACAGAATTTGTGTGTTTGTGCATTTATTTTCCTTGATCTCAAAGCTTAGATAAACCGGTGGGACGGTGTCTTGCTCTCACTCGGTCATTAGAAGCAGCAGTCGGCTCAGACTGATGAATAAGGGCATGTCAGCATTCCTGTGGCTGGCTGAGGACGACGACTGCTGAGTCTTGTAGCCCATTAAGGGGATTGATACATGGACATTCTCAGTAGGAAGTGATGAGGTTGGCTAACCCTACATGTTCATTGGTGTGAGGTAGGTGTAGCATGAGCGTGTGTTTCCAATTCTGTATGGGAACGACAGGCTTGCTCGGGATTGTGGGATTGACAGTAGAGCATCAAAATCTGGCAAATACTGAACTTGCATACGTTGAAAAACAGCTGTTGGCAGCCAGAATCTGTGTAAGATGAAGGGAAGCTAAGGTTGTGATTATTTTAGTTTGTGGCAGATATAGGGCTGGATTTTCTTAATACATACAGTATATTTGGGTCAATTACATAAGAGTGATGCCTGCAATAAATTGGTGTTATTTTAGTATCACTGAGAT
This sequence comes from Sinocyclocheilus grahami, assembly GCF_001515645.1. Classification (NCBI taxonomy): domain Eukaryota; kingdom Metazoa; phylum Chordata; class Actinopteri; order Cypriniformes; family Cyprinidae; genus Sinocyclocheilus; species Sinocyclocheilus grahami. The sequence goes on along the minus strand of NW_015505399.1, from coordinate 1,264,104 downwards.
ACTATTACAGTTTTTAATTATCAAAATTTGTAAATAAAGTTAATAAATGAATAAACATAATGAATTTAATGCATTTTAATAAATGAATTCTTTCCCTACCAGCGATGTATTATTATAATTTTTTTTAAGTTGCCAGCCACTGCCAGCATTTTTGATCAAGTTTAATGGCACCCAGAAAATGTTGTTGTTATGAATATCTAACTACGTCTGGATCAGATTCAGAACAATGATCAAAACATAGATGGAATAGATCTCTTCCATCAACACATCCAAAGCTTGCACGGTCCTATACCACTTCCTGGATCGTCATTTCATTTGGTAACATTAGGCAGTTTTGATTGATATGCTTGATGATTGCATTATTTTACATCTGCTTACATATGAAATCGCTTGTTTCTGTTTCTTCTTTGCCGTGTTTTGATCAAGACGTTCAGTACTCTTTCAAAAGATGCGTAATAGCACCTCCTACCAAACACCAGTGGCAGGGAAGCATTGTCTCACAAATGACGGAAAATGGGGAAAGAGTTAATAGATCCAAAACAGTCATGTCATTGACCTGCACATAGAATTGTCATCTTCTGTTTGTAGAACCTTGTCAATGGATGTGATCAGTTGATTGGCAAGGAATTTCCTTTAGATTTTGCAATACATTCCCACAATCCTCCCATGTCTGCATTTTCAGAACTGTTGTGGTCAAAAACGACCAATTCCTTGTCTGTGGCTTCGCAACTCCTTGATGTGGATATCTGTTCCAAACTACCGCTTTGGTTTGGCACAAGTTTCTTTTGAAAGGCGCATGCATCTGTTTTTAAACCCTTGCACGCACGTGTGTTCAGGTCGTTTGAAAAAGGCTTTGGTACATGAATAGGTTTTTGTTTTGCATGTTTGAACAGTTCTGACACGTACAAGTCGGTCACTCTGGCATTTGGAAGTTAGTTTGAGGGCATTTATGCCATCTACTCAAGGTTAAATTCCTTAAACCCTTTGCTTTTTTCCTCTCTTTGCCGATGACACACGGTCAGCGGTATTTTGCAGTCTTCACAGAAATCCTCAGAGTTGCTGAGTCGAGCGTGTGTTTGTGAGTGCGTGACACTAATACTTTCAAAACCCACAATCCCACAGTAAACGGAGATAAACCAGGCCTTGCTGACCCACACATACTCCGTCTTAGCTAGCCTTCTCAACCCTGTTCATCCCTGTAATAATATTTCATAATATTTACAGTTCTCACGGCTCCTGTCAGGTCTAGGGATTCTGTACACTACTGGTTGTGCATTACATGTCTCTCATGTGGTGCCTGGTCGGATGAGGGAATTTTTTTGCTTTTATAGCATTTTATTTTTTTCTCCCCCTCTGAATTCCATTTATAATGTTTGCCAAAATGTATTATACATTGTTTTACAAAACCATTTTCCATCCTCTGAATTAAACAGCCTGTTTTTGCTACTTTACCTTTAAGACTATCTGTTTACGTTATATGTATGTACAGTGTTGGGGAGTAACTAGTTATATGTAACGGAAATACGTTATTTAATTACAAAATAAATATAACTGTAATCTGTTAGTTACTGAGAAAAAATGTGTAATTAAATTAGTTAATTATGAAAATGTTAAAGATTACAAAGGGGCTTATATCAGAGTATTTTCACAAACATACAGATTTTATTGATTTCTTTCCCAAATTGCATTGACTGCTCTAAAATATGAGACACCAATGTTTCAGAAGTTTAGGACACAGAATAGGACATGCTTATTTGATAACCACTTTATTTCCTATTTGGGTTTGTGTATGTTTTCTTTTTTAAGATTAACTGTTTTTTTCCAAAGCACTGTTAGATTCAAGTGTTTCCTGTCATAGCTATGCAAAGATTTGATTTAAAAAAAACATCATATAGCTATTAAACTATTTCCTATGATTTTAAATAAGTATTTAACCTCAGAACAATATCAAGTAAAAAGAGGTGCTGAAGTGTGATTTTGTGGTGGATGTGCTTTAAAATTTAATTATTATAAATAATATTTAAAGCAAGGACAATCCTGTTTTTGAAGATATAATAAAGCTTATTGGAGAAAGGCTTGAGCTGGAGACATATGTCTCACACAGGGGTACATGCTGACTGATAAACCCTTTCTAGCCTGCGAAAATGGCTGAAGGAAATGCGATGTGGCATTTCGATTTAGAGTGGGGTCCTGGCAGGGGGCTCGGCTGTGAAATATCACGACTGTTAGCATACAGGAGCGCTGCTAGCTGTACACACAGCAGGCTTTAGCCCTGTGATTTCCTCAGCTGATAGACTAGCTTTGTCTTCATTCAGAACCTCACACGGCTGGTTTTGCGGTCGTTCGTTTGGGTTTAGTTACTCAAACACATTTGGTTGGTTAGTCAGATAAAGCTCGCACGTGTGTTCAGGTCGTTTGAAAAAGGCTTTGGTACATGAATAGGTTTTTGTTTTGCATGTTTGAACAGTTCTGACACGTACAAGTCGGTCACTCTGGCATTTGGAAGTTAGTTTGAGGGCATTTATGCCATCTACTCAAGGTTAAATTCCTTAAACCCTTTGCTTTTTTCCTCTCTTTGCCGATGACACACGGTCAGCGGTATTTTGCAGTCTTCACAGAAATCCTCAGAGTTGCTGAGTCGAGCGTGTGTTTGTGAGTGCGTGACACTAATACTTTCAAAACCCACAATCCCACAGTAAACGGAGATAAACCAGGCCTTGCTGACCCACACATACTCCGTCTTAGCTAGCCTTCTCAACCCTGTTCATCCCTGTAATAATATTTCATAATATTTACAGTTCTCACGGCTCCTGTCAGGTCTAGGGATTCTGTACACTACTGGTTGTGCATTACATGTCTCTCATGTGGTGCCTGGTCGGATGAGGGAATTTTTTTGCTTTTATAGCATTTTATTTTTTTCTCCCCCTCTGAATTCCATTTATAATGTTTGCCAAAATGTATTATACATTGTTTTACAAAACCATTTTCCATCCTCTGAATTAAACAGCCTGTTTTTGCTACTTTACCTTTAAGACTATCTGTTTACGTTATATGTATGTACAGTGTTGGGGAGTAACTAGTTATATGTAACGGAAATACGTTATTTAATTACAAAATAAATATAACTGTAATCTGTTAGTTACTGAGAAAAAATGTGTAATTAAATTAGTTAATTATGAAAATGTTAAAGATTACAAAGGGGCTTATATCAGAGTATTTTCACAAACATACAGATTTTATTGATTTCTTTCCCAAATTGCATTGACTGCTCTAAAATATGAGACACCAATGTTTCAGAAGTTTAGGACACAGAATAGGACATGCTTATTTGATAACCACTTTATTTCCTATTTGGGTTTGTGTATGTTTTCTTTTTTAAGATTAACTGTTTTTTTCCAAAGCACTGTTAGATTCAAGTGTTTCCTGTCATAGCTATGCAAAGATTTGATTTAAAAAAAACATCATATAGCTATTAAACTATTTCCTATGATTTTAAATAAGTATTTAACCTCAGAACAATATCAAGTAAAAAGAGGTGCTGAAGTGTGATTTTGTGGTGGATGTGCTTTAAAATTTAATTATTATAAATAATATTTAAAGCAAGGACAATCCTGTTTTTGAAGATATGTCCCACTGAATGTGCATCAGGATGCTCAGACAAAGAGTATGATGTTTAACTTGTACCATTAAAACACTTTGGTGTCAACATCTCTCTCTCTCTCTCTCTCTCTCTCATTGTGTCTTTCTAGTAGACATTATGCCATTATATAGATCAAATACATACTACTTTTAGACTTTTTTAAACCCATTTTCTCCTTCATTTGCTCTCCTTCATTCTTCTCTGCAAAGAAAGCCTGTTCCCGTGGCAACATAAAAATAATTTTTACCACGCAGATATAATAATGTCATTTTTTCCACTCCCTTTTTATTAACATTCATTTTAAAACAAACTTTTGCTGAAGAGATGCACAGGTAATTTTAGCGTCATTATGGAAAGAGAACAGACAAAGAGAAAAAGAAAGGAAATATGGAAAAGCGGGAGGGAGAATGCAGCGGGGAGCTGAGTGTGTGGACTCCATAATGGAGAATGGATTATGTTTCTAAATGACCCCATTGCCATCACAGGCAGAAAAGAGGCATGAAAAGGTTGAGCTATTCTCTGCTAAAATAGTAGGCTTTTTATGTTCGAATGGAATGACCTGTCTTCTTCCTCGTCTCATTCTCTTCCGTCATTGTTGTTTTCCCATCAGAAAGAGGAGCAGGCCCGCTTGCTACTGTCTGAGGAAGGGAAGGAGCAGCTGATGTTTGAGGTCCCTCTCAATGATTCGGGCTCAGCTGGGTTAGGGGTCAGCCTGAAGGGTAATAAGTCCCGTGAGACCGGCGAGGACCTGGGTATCTTCATCAAGTCCATCATCCACGGAGGAGCAGCTTTTAAGGTAGCATATCACCTATACATTTGGGTGTGTTTGTAACTTATATAATGATTTGAACTTTTTTGGTGAAATAAAATATTGTCTGTGAAACAATAATCCTGCAATCAATAAATCCACCCCAACTTTCATTTCATTAGGTAATGTCAAAACATTCATGACACTTGTCAACAGCACTGATCCATAAAAAAACATTACAGTTGCCCTAATTGAATTTCATTACATACATAACAGTATGGTCCCACACTGAGCATTTTTTTTAATTCAGCAAGGATCATTTAAATTGATCAGTAAAGACTTTTGCATTGTTGCAAACGATTATTATTTAAAGGTGCCATAGAATGGAAAACTGTATTTATCTTGGCATAGTTAAATAATAACAGTTCTGTACATGGAAATGACATACCGTGAGCCTCAAACACCATTGTTTCCTCCTTCTTATGTAAATCTCGTGCATGCAAAAGACCACTGAAAAATAGGCGAATCAGAACATAACACCGACTGTGACGTTACAGTGGGGATCACTAATAGTTATGCCCCTAACATCTGTATATATCCACCCATGTTCGAGGCCAGCACAGCCAAATCATCAGAAATTCTGCAGGTATTGTGAAGAAACAAGCGAGGACAACAGCGAAAATGGCAGATTATGGAAATAAATGTTATGTTCTAGGCTGTGCAGGGATGGGTTGGTGTCTGTATTCAGAAAGGCACGGAAAGCAAATAACACGCATTCTAATAAAACAACAAGAGCCACTAAAGGGACATGATTAGCTGCATGCTAGCGGTAGCCTGTTACATTACAGTACATAAGATTCACTTACCACATAAACAGAGTAAGGAGAGATAACTGAGGAGGATGGCGAATGATTTACAGATCCTGAGCACCACTGACTAGCATCTGATCTTGTAAAATGTGTGGTAAGTACTGCCGCTGTAGTTTACACAGAGCACATGCGATCGCAAATCTCAAAAGTGAAAGTAAAACGAGATTGTGCATTCGAAAACTGTTTCAATGCCCTGCATATTAATAGCGGCTCCCTGATTGTCCGCATTTTATATACAGTATAATTACCCAACGATATAACTGCGAGAGAAAGTATTGAAATATATATTTTCCCTTTGTTTCCTTCCTGCTGTGTGAGCTACTGAAATGAGCCGCACTGTGAAACAGCCAATCAGAGCAGAGCTCAACATT
>NW_015505399.1:1258155-1258405 GCF_001515645.1 Sinocyclocheilus grahami | reverse complement strand
CCCTATTGTCCGCATTTTATATACAGTATAATTACCCAACGATATAACTGCGAGAGAAAGTATTGAAATATATATTTTCCCTGTGTTTCCTTCCTGCTGTGTGAGCTACTGAAATGAGCCGCACTGTGAAACAGCCAATCAGAGCAGAGCTCAACATTATTATTCATGACCCTTCCAAATAAGGTAAAAACAGACTGATGAGTGGGGCCGAGAGCCGTGGGAACGGAGCGAGACCGGTGGAGTAAGTGAT
>NW_015505399.1:1243776-1257489 GCF_001515645.1 Sinocyclocheilus grahami | reverse complement strand
CACATAAACAGAGTAAGGAGAGATGACTGAGGATGATGGCGAATGATTTACAGATCCTGAGCACCACTGACTAGCATCTGATCTTGTAAAATGTGTGGTAAGTACTGCCGCTGTAGTTTACACAGAGCACATGCGATCGCAAATCTCAAAAGTGAAAGTAAAACGAGATTGTGCATTCGAAAACAGTTTCAATGCCCTGCATATTAATAGCGGCTCCCTGATTGTCCGCATTTTATATACAGTATAATTACCCAACGATATAACTGCGAGAGAAAGTATTGAAATATATATTTTCCCTGTGTTTCCTTCCTGCTGTGTGAGCTACTGAAATGAGCCGCACTGTGAAACAGCCAATCAGAGCAGAGCTCAACATTATTATTGATGACCCTTCCAAATAAGGTAAAAACATACCATTTCATTCTAGGGACAAATCCTAGGGTTGTAAATGGACAAATAAAACAGTTTCTGGAGATTTTTTGCCCTTACCTAAGCCACATACCTTCTATTACAGCTAACCATTTAAAATATTGTATTAATGCATTCTATGGCACCTTTAAATCAAATGCTCTTGTTTTTAACTTTCTAAAAATGCTCTTATTTTCCATCTTCCTTTGGTTTCTTAAGAAAAATTCAAGCAAGCAAATTCTGCTTTGCCATCACAGGTGACATTACATTTTAAAATATATTAAAACAAATTAACTATTAATTTTATTTTGTAACAATATTTCACAGTATTGCTGTTTTTATTGAATTTTTTATTAAATAAATGCAGTCTTGGTGAGAATAAGAGACTTATTTCAAAAACATAAACATGAATGAATGAATGAACAGATTCCGAAATTTTTAACAGTAGTCTACTTTTTGTCTTAATTTTGAACACTAATTATGGTTTAGTAAAAAAGAAAATGAAAGCTATTTTTAAGTATAGCTTAAGTGTTCAAATACTTTTTGGGCCATCATCACTTAAGAGGTCAGAGGACAACTTCAGAAGAATAGCATCATTCATAAAATGAGAGCAGTACTAAGATGTGTTGATAAGTAAAATATGCTTTTGAAATGTTTTTTCATTGCTCATGAAGATCTATTAGATATCCTCACAGTGTTAAACATAGCTTCAGGGTTGAGTTGAGACTGTAAAAGGTCACGATCCCTGTTAGCTATTCTTGGCATGTGTTTTGGTTCCCTTGACCTCTGTCCCCTCTACCGAATAGGGTTTCATTTGACCTTAACAGACGGGATCAGGATTGTCAGCAGGGGTGCTTAGTGGACCCTTCTTGAGTATTTCTATAGGCTCATCTTTCTGTCTGTACTAGCATGTTTTTCTCCAGCTGCACCTGTTCGTTTTCCAATTTCACATTTGGTCACATGGTATTGATGACAGATTGGGTGTTTGTAACCCAATGGTTAAATAACATTAATCTCGATTATATGGATTTTTGCAGGTGTTCAGATGTTTGGAAATCTGCACTCTGCGTTTTTTTCCCTTCACCACAGGATAAGTGACATGATGTCTATACATGAATGACTCAATGGGCTGCACATATTTCATGTGAACCAGTCTCAGTAAAATTCTTCCATCTACTGCTTTGCTCAGCCAAGTGAAAATGTGCTTGTCAGACATGTGGATTTGTGTGTGTGCGTCTGCCCAAAGCATTCACATTCATGTGCGCGGGTGTGTGAAGTTTACTTGTGAAGATAAGGGTTTGATTTGCACCTGACAGAAGCATCTCCTAGCTCTTCTTTGTCAGGCCTTTTGCTTGGAAACGCTGCTTTTGGGTTTCGGAGGTTGTGTAGCATGAAAAGAACTTCATAAATCTCTATCATTCTGAATTGAGAGGGGGGTAGAGGGAGCCATGGCAAGGTGATGCACGTGAGTTCTCATACTTGAGTCTCAGTACAGTGGAACTCTGGGTAACTCAATGGGCTGCACATATTTCATGTGAACCAGTCTCAGTAAAATTCTTCCATCTACTGCTTTGCTCAGCCAAGTGAAATTGTGCTTGTCAGACATGTGGATTTGTGTGTGTGCGTCTGCCCAAAGCATTCACATTTATGTGCGCGGGTGTGTGAAGTTTACTTGTGAAGATAAGGGTTTGATTTGCACCTGACAGAAGCATCTCCTAGCTCTTCTTTGTCAGGCCTTTTGCTTGGAAACGCTGCTTTTGGGTTTCGGAGGTTGTGTAGCATGAAAAGAACTTCATAAATCTCTATCATTCTGAATTGAGAGGGGGGTAGAGGGAGCCATGGCAAGGTGATGCACGTGAGTTCTCATACTTGAGTCTCAGTACAGTGGAACTCTGGGTAACACGTTTCTAATTCCCCATCCAGTCCCCAGTGAGAGAGTTCAGAAACGGTAGAGCACTGCCTGTGTTAGCTTCAGCACATTAATGCTAATTAAAAACTCTCCAAGCCCATGCTAATGAGTTGGAAGCATCCCGAGTCTGTGGGTGGGATGCATCTTCTCCCCAGAGTCGAAGTTGGAAGGCAAGAAGAGGGTAGGGTGAATGGAAGCGTCTACTTGCAAAGTTATTGTTAGCTTGCACTTACAAAACTGAGGGAAATGCCATGTGGCAAAAGTTATATTATGTACTGAACATGTCCTACAGTTGTTTATCCTCTTGTACTTCCATTGATTTGGCCTTGGGCTCATTTCAGCAGATAAACTGTTTTCAAATCTGGTTAGGTTTTTGTTTCAGAGGAGTTAGGCCCCGATCAAAAAATAAGTAAGCAAAATAAACCATGGTTACATTTCCTGAAGGAAACAGTGTAAGGCTGAACATTTGTATGGGCTCTGTATGTTAAGTAATTCAGGCTGAATTAATTGTAGAAGTTTAATACTTAACGTCAGAGGTTTGAAACAAACCCTAAGCAGAATGATTGAGGAGTCAATCAATACAGTACTGCCTCTATTAAATGGTTATGTAAGTGGTAAAAGAATGTGAGACAGATGTACTCATTTGAAAACAACACCGCAAACTGCAGACGGATTGTGTGATTTCACAGAATCAAGTTAGAAAATTAGATCATGGCTGTAATAAGGATCCCTAATTCTCTGTGACTCATGGTGTCACGAGGACAGGACATCTTTTCACCCAAAGGCCTCGGTAATGAAAGCACATCTCCTTCATTTATAGAGAGCAAGGGCACAGAGTGCACGCTGCCAGGGTTTAGAGAGTCTGTGGGTGTGTGTTATTTCAGTAAACTGTGATTAACCGTGTGGCACTCTTTTACCTCGATAGGGCACAACAGTTAGGAAGTAAAAATCACATTCCTTTTCTCCATAGAGAAATTATGATGACACATGCTGTAAATAGTTCAAGGCACTTATCTCCAGCTCTGTGGTTTTTAATCGATGTTATATCCTGGATATAAAATGTTGTATTGTATGAGTCATTGTTTTGTATTGTACTGTCATTTTATATTTATGTCATTTGCGATGTTTCATAGGATGAGATAAATGGGAAACCAAAACCAAGAACTTCCAGAACCAAGACCACTAAAATTTTTACATTTTGCTATATAGGAAGTAATAATAAGACTTCATTATGTTTTACTTGATATCCAACATTGTTTTCAGTGTACTTCATCATTTTTAGTTTGTACAGTTCGTTAATGATCAGCATTTTTGTCTATATATCTGAGGCGTTTTGCAAGTTCTTGCATTAACCCTCATATGTCTCTGAGCTCTCTCTCTCGCCTGGAGACAGAGGAAGCAGATCAGAGGCCTCTGCAGTGAAAACACTAATTAATATTAATTGTAATGAACTTTAGGGCTTTTATATGCCATGTAATATGCATGTCTTATAATGTGCTTATACAGTACCAGAGAGACGGAGCTGCTGGATTGTGGGAAATTTACTCCTTGACAGAATGCCCCTGCAGACTCAACTGAGGATAATACGCCTGTGGAAAGCAGAGAGTTCTCGCAGAATATGAGGAAATACATTAGAGATTAGAGAAAGTAGGACATGGTCAAGGTCTTCTGATAGATAAAAAGCCCCAAAAACAGATGTACATAGATCTGGTCATGGTCCAGTGTAGTTAAAGAGATAGTTCACCAAAAAATGAAGTTGTGAACTCACCTGCGTGAATTACTTAATTATGTTGAAAAACTTCATTGGGTCACACTTTATTTTAAGGTCCAATTCTCACTATCAAAAAACCATTAACTATGACCATTGCCTCATTAAACTCCTAATTTGCTGCTTATTAATAGATAAGGTAGTTGTTAAAGGGTTAGTTCACCCAAAAATGAAAATTCTGTCGTTAATTACTCACCCTCATGTCGTTCCACACCCCTAAGACGTTCGTTCATCTTCAGAACACAAATTAAGATATTTTTGATCAAATCCGCTCAGAGAGGCCTCCATTGACCGCAAAGCCACCCAAACTTTCAAGATCCATAAAGGTACTAAAGACATCGTTAAAACAGTCGATGTGACTACAGTGGTTCTACAATTATTTTATAAAGAGACGAGAATACTTTTTGTGCGCAAAAACAATGACAGTCATGGGTTCCAATGTAGGGTAACATTTTAGTATAGGGACAAATTCTCACTATTAACTAGTTGCTTATTAGCATGCCTATTAACATATTGACTATTTATTAGTACTTATGAAGCACATATAGTGCACGAAAATGTTACGCTACATTGGAACCCATGACTTTCATTGTACTGTCAAAACATTGCAACATTTCTCAAAATATCTTTTTTGGTGTTCCGCAGAAGGAAGAATGTCTTACAGGTTTAGAAAGACATGAGAGTTAGAACATTTTGGGTGAACTATCCTTTGGAGCTCAGGGCTGGTAACTAAAAGATTGCTCATTTGATTCACCAATGTGGAAGTCGCTGACAGAAATCAAAACTCAAACCATTGGTAATGGTCTTGTGACACTAAATAGAGATTCTGATTGTCTTTTTTGTTTAGGATGGGCGTCTATGTGTCAATGACCAGCTGATTGCTGTTAATGGTGAGACACTTTTGGGGAAGTCCAACCATGAGGCCATGGAGACCCTGCGGAGATCCATGTCCATGGAGGGGAACCTGAGAGGAATGATCCAGTTGGTTGTACTCCGTGCTCTAGCACCACCTACCCAAGTATGTACTTATCTATAGAAAACATTAATTTTGTCCTAGCACTCTTCTTTCCTCTTCCTGCCTAAAACCAGCTTTGGTGTTTACTGGTTTTGTATGTTCCTAACTGGTCCATGCTGGTTTAAGTGGTTGATTAGGTGGACTCCCCTCAAACGTAGAAGAGCCAATGGCAGTCGAGTATCAGTTGCACAAGGAGTGGAACTCGGACATCTTTAGGTTTCAGCGCCATAGAGAAACATTGGAAGAGCCGAAGCACTCATCGGTTTGATGGTGTTTATGCTACAAAAATGGAAAAACGATGTGCCTGGGGTACTTGTAACACTGAGGCAATATAATAAATTTTATTACATTTCCTAAACCCAAACAAAACAGAGCAAAATGTCCCTAAGCATTCATCCCCAATCCCAATGAAGACAAAAACGTTCATTTTCTGGTTGTCATACCCTCATTAAGTTACAATTTTCATCTGCTCAAGCAGAACGTTAATGTCATCTTGTATTTCAGCAAGGTGTCTCTGGCTAACGCTAGCTAACGTTAAAGTTTTGAGTCCATGCTAATGTACAAACCTAAATAGCGGACTGTTCTCACGTCATGTAAGTTACAGTGTTGGTCAAAAACACATAAACGAGGGAGCAACAAGTAACTAAGGGGGGCAGAGCTTACCGATTGGTCAGTTGGTGGGGGCAAGACTGACCTAGTAGAGCAGGGGTGTCAAACTCAGCTCCTGGAGGGCCACTCTGTCCTGCAGAGTTAAGGTCATTGCACACCGAGTCCGAAAGTTCTTTTTTTTTTCGTATTCGTTATCATAAAAATTCGTCACACACTGAAACCTTGCACACTGAGTCTGATGCATATTAATTAATCTTTTGCGAAAAAATTAGCAAAACAGTACTAAATGGAGTCTTCAATCAGTGAGGATGATTTTGTTGTCTTCTTGCTTCTTAAAAAGACAAAAAGAAAGGAAATATTGGGTCCACCCAACCCTGAGATACAGAGAAGAAAGAAGAGTTCCCCCTCCTTATTAAGGAGCAGCGAGATTATCACAGGCGATTCAAAGTTTACTTCAGGATGTCAGTGGCTCAGTTTGATGCTTTGCTAGCGATACTAGAGCCACATATTAAAAAGAAGACCACCAATTTCTGTGAACTCAGTGTGCAAGGATCTTTACGGTGCTTTGTGCTGCGAGACGAAGTGGATGAACTTGACAATAGCCATTCTGGATTTTGGCGTTCGCTTGTACGGTGGATCTGAATTGTCAAAACACCTCTCAAAATGCTTGCTATGGATGCGAAAAATGCAGGAAACTTACAGGGAGCTTTGTTGGAGTTGATTTGAGCTAAACTCTGCGGGACAGCGACTGAGTTTGACTGAGTTAAGCCAAACTGGTGGGGATCTGGTTGAACCGGTTAACCATAACACAGTATGAACTTTCAGTCTTTTTTTAGCTCACAGGTGTTCAGCATATGCATAGTCATATTTTTTCCACCAAGATGACTGATATTCTTCTTGACTGTTTACACAGCAGCAGAATGCATTTTTCAGTTTTGATTTAGAGTGGTAAATACACAGTTTTGTTATGAACGAGAGTGACAACTGCATTCTTTAACCAAACAACCAAACAATTTTTAGAACTTATACCACATTTTGAGAGTGAATTCAGATAATCTGTAATGTGTAAATGCAACAGCAGTGAATGACTTGTCACATCATGCAGTGTTGCGTTATGTGACCCTGGACCACAAAACCAGTCATAAGGGTCAATTTTTCGAAATTGAGATTTATTCATAATCTGAAAGCTGAATAAATAAGTTATAAATGGTTTGTTAGGATAGGATATTATTTGGCCAAGATACAACTATTTGAAAATCTGGAATCTGAGGGTGCAGAAAAATCAAAATATTGAGAAAATCGCCTTTAAAATTGTCCAAATGAAGTTCTTAGCAATGCATATTACTAATCAAAAATTAAGTTTTAATATATTTACAGTAGGAAATTTACAAAATATCTTCATGGAACATGATCTTTACTTAATATCCTAATGATTTTTGACATAAAAGAAAAATGTATAATTTTGACCCATACAGTGTATTTTTGGCTATTGCTACAAATATACCCCAGCGACTTAAGACTGGTTTTGTGGTCCAGGGTCACATATTGTATGCTGTGGACATGTATGTGTTATGGTTTTTCATGTGGGGTATTTAAAATCAAGTATTTAAAGCCAATCTGGGTTAATTTTGCCAGTTGTGCTCAAGAATTCAGGCCTCTCATAACAAAAAAGCTTCCCAATATTTTGATATTGTTTTCTTATATAAAATCTTTGTGCAGTACAGGGTGTGCTGTTCATTCACAAGCTACAGAGACAGTAAAGAGCTGCTTTGTGGCTTACAAATGTTTCTACAATGGATTGTATGTAAATATCTACCTCATCCAGCGCTCTTTTTCTGTCTGTACCATTTTGTTATGAGAAACCACTATTTCGCTATTCCATTACTATTTTGTTTTGAGATACTGGTGCAGATAATTCAGTGCCTGAATCAAACTGAATCACAAACAATTTCATCTTTACATTTTTACATACCCGTTTGACCAATTCAATCAAAAGAGTTATTCATTCCCAAATATGACATTTATAGTTGACACACCTGACATGATTGCTAATAAATATCACGGAAAATGATTCTTAGGTTGGCGTATGGTAATCTCCAATTTCCAACAAGGGTTTATCAGTAATGTTTTCCACAGTCGCAGTGATTTTTGCTGTTATATACAGTATGCTTTTCATAGAAAAATTGGCTTTCATTTTGGTTATTTATTCATACAAACAGTATTCAAGCTTCTACTGTAAGCTTTTGTACGGACAGGACAGTTTGAGAGTCAGACTTGTTAGTAAATATGAATGTCAAACCTAATCACAGACTTTCTGAGAGTCAGACTTGTTAGTAAATGCGAATGTCAAACCTAATCACTGACGTTTTGGCTGAGGTCAGTGCTCTACCTCTTTGTTCTATGAGTTATCATGGCCATGTGGTTCATTTATATTTGTGAATTAAGAGTTAAGTGATGGATGTGGTTGTGCTTGTTCATTTTGGATTGATTCCTGTTCTTCTTCCAGTTTTTTTTTTTTTTTTACATACCTACTAGCATCAGAAGATTTTGCAGGGCCGCAGATCCACAATAAAGTTGAAATCACTGTCACTCCAACTCACTGGCACATTGATACTACCATGCTAATATCACTATAAAGTAGTTCCAGTAATTTGAACAATTGTGGTACGCCAGTCTAGTCCAAAATCATGCATGATCCTGTTTTTATGACTTCTACTTGACAAGCGTATGTCGGTTTAAGACCGGGTGCAGACAGATGCTTGAAATGCCATAAAAGCTGGTCAGAATAGCTGGCAATTGCCATTAGTACTCCACATCCTTTAACTTTCTCCATCATTTCCTCAGAGCTGGTGGAATTCGCCTCCAGCGGGATGTTTTAGCCTTTTCTCCTCCCCTGCACCTGGGTTCGAGAGCAGCCATATGCTCACCCCAGGATTCCCTCTATATCTCACACATGCACACACACGCGCTGACACACTCCACCCCAAGGCCTCCAACTGCTCTAAAGTGGTGTGTAATTAGGCTGCACAATGGAGCAGCCCCTCTGGCCGCATGGATTGATGGATACTGAGGGCTCTTTGTGAGGACTGACAGGCTGGGATGGACGGGCACGGCCAGGCCAGGGTGTTATTGTTCTCATAAAATAAAGATTCATGTTCATTATGCTTTATGGGCTGTGGATGCCCCTGTCATGGTTGCCAATGGGGCGCAAAATGGAGTGAGGGCCAATGGGATGCCATTGACCCTCGTGTTTAGAGGTGGGATGAGATGCTAGTTGGTGGACAGATGAAAGGAGAAAAGCATGAATGGATGGGGGACAGATTGTGACTTTGTATTGGACCAGAGAGCTTGTCGCTGGGTTCAGATCAATAGATCATGTAAGCCAGATACAGGAGATTGAAAATTTGGTCCTGAGGTGAAACTAACGGTAAAATATTGCTCAGCATGCCTTTAGTACCACAAATAAGAGCTTTATCCTGTAATAAATGGAAGATTAGTTTCTACACCCACAAGGCACTAAGAGAATGTTTTCTTGAAGCTTTTATTTCTTTATATTATGCGGTTTGTACTTAATGAATTTCAACCTATTGTAGCGTTCCAATTCTTTCTAGCTCTAATAAATAAAGTCTAAAAAGTTATCTTCAGGCCCGGAGCCAGTTTTAATTCTTTGCAGACTTACTTTTTTTGTAAGCCTGTTCTCCAGAGTCTCAGTGAGCTTCTGGGAATACACATGCTGATGTGTTCTTGCTTGAATCTGCTGTGTGTCCATGTCTCCTGACCTAACTTTGCTAATTATGGGCACTTTCTTAGACATCAAAGACTGACTTCACACACATACTCTGAATCCCTGTCCAGTTTTGGCTAATTCTCTAAAAATCCATGAAAAAGGAGACAAACTGTTGAAGAGGAAGGGAGGAGGAGCAAAGCAAAGGAGATAAAAAACAGATTCTGCCTGGTTTGAAAGCTCTTGGAACAGTTTTTGTGGCTTTCTTCTCAATAAAAGTACCTAAAAGCTTTTTTGGACTTGGTAGCTTTTTTGGTACCAGGTAGTGTTGGGTGATGTATTGAATATTCACCCTATATTCGAGACGGTTGTGCTGACAATTTAAAAATAAGAGACATGGGGAAAATAGCAATGATTTTAATGGGCTTTTTATTTGGCCATTAAATAGTTTTTGCGATCCCTCATGAGTATTGAGAATGTTAACACAGACATGTTATTAACATCTTTAGTTTAAGCTTCAGTTTCGTTGAGTTGGCAAATGCATTTTCATGTCTCTGAATCTGTTCAGTCTTTCTGCTTTTAAGAAATTATTCAGAATTAGAAACAAATGCATGTTACTGTTTTTTTTAACTATATATTTTTATGTTGGTGTGTATTGAGTCTGTGTTTACATGCATACATACATTTATTTGTAATATTTATTTAATATTATATATATATATATATATATATATATATACAGTATATATATAGAAAGAGAGAGAGAGAGTTTCGATTCTGTAATATAGAATCTAAAAATATATATTTTGAGCCATATCACCCCTCACTGGTACCACGGTATATACTGTTACTGGTAATAATGTTTTTATGGAGATGTACCATGGCAGTGCCATCTCTCTTCTCTCTGCAGACTAAACACTATTATAGCAGAGTCTGATCTAATCAATCCTTCTCACCGTTTCCCTCAGACAGCCATCTAAACAGTGCTGTCATAATCTCATTACAACGTGGGCATTAATAATGAAAAGTAGCCCATGGAGAGCCCACATGATCTGTGCCCTGGAGACTGTTTCCTCCTCCTCTTGTGCCAGAGGAGCGCTGGGAGGTTTGCTCTGGTGCTGCATGCAGTCGTACTGACCTGCCAGGCCGCTTTTGTCTTTAACAGCAGGTTGAACTGTACGCTTTGTGATGCTGATTAAGATGTAAGTGGAGTCTGAGGAGATATTTTTGGATGGCACCTCAAGCAGAGAAGTGTAGATGAGGCTAACGGACAGAAAGAGCAGTGTTTGAGGATGGAGGACGCATGGAGAGAGAAGCTAGGGGAAACAGCATACCTCTGACCGGTGTCTTTTTGTGTCATTCTCAATCTGAAATGCTGAAAACCTTGTTGACCTCTCGTCACAAAAGCCTATAGAGGGACTATAAATACAGACAGAATGTTGTCTAAATTCATAATGGTGATATCGTTGGAATCACTTGATGAAAAACACTCATATCAGTTGATGAAAAACACTAACAGCCAATCAGAATCCACCCAACTTTAAAGAATTCAAATATTTAAAGCCTCAGATTGCAGCGTACTCTTATATATAATAATAAAGATAATATTATCGTCCATTTGGAGGCCAGTATAGTTATCGTTATCTTTGTACTTATTGATCTTAGTGTGAACGAGCCTTACGAATGTCCTCCTTTTCATTGTGTAAGTATGAATGTGAATTAAACTGGCCACACCCAATATGAAGTTTAGTAAGAATGACAAAGTCAAAAAAAATAATTTACTAAACAACATGCAACAAAGGAATTTCATTAGATTTGCTAAAAAACATTAATAAGTTGTGCTTTCCCTAGTGAAAAAATTTTTTCATTGTGTAAGTATGAATGTGAATTAAACTGGCCACACCCAATATGAAGTTTAGTAAGAATGACAGTCAAAAAAAATAATTTACTAAACAACATGCAACAAAGGAATTTCATTAGATTTGCTAAAAAACATTAATAAGTTGTGCTTTCCCTAGTGAAAAAATAGTATACTTAAGCACAATTTATTTGTATGTACTTTAGTATAACTAAATGTATTTGTGGCACACTATAAATTGGTATACTTAAAGTCTTAAAGACTTAAATGCATTTTAGTTGTGCCAAAGCAGTGCTCAAGTTCAACTAAAGTTGTAATAAGTATACTTGTTTGTGCTAAAGTGGAACTATTTTAAGTATACTTAAGTACACTTTAAATATCCCTTCTTGTATTTAAGTTTTAAAATGCAGAATTCACTCAGCATAAACTTCAAATGTATTTGTTGACAATTCAATTACACTTTAAGAATGTTGAACATACATTAATATTATACTAATAACAAACTGATGTCACACTATCCTTTACTTTTAGTAACTTTAAAACGCATTGCAATGGCATTCCAAGTAAACTTGAAGTGTGCTAATAGCATCGTTATTGTGTGCTTCTAATGCAATTCATTAATCTTTATAAATTATGGCACAGCTTTACAATTCGTCTTTTACTAACATTCCCAGCATTCCAGCCAACTCACTCACCCAGAGAACATCAGTGACAGACATTAGAACAATGAATGTAGGAAACATTGCTGACTGGATTCGAACCCAAGTCGCTGCGATACAAGCACACTCGCTTTACCATTTGCACCACCAAAGCAGACATGCACTATGCAAAACTGCGGTTACTTTGTGGTCTTTTTATACTGTTACAAGTACTACTATAAGTAAACAGACGTTGTCCATCAATGACAGCACAAATTATAAGGATTTAAAGACTATGATCTTAATACAGCGCAGTAAGCGCTTCGTGAAAATAAACCTGAAACGGCCTGTATAGAACACGAAAGTGCGTTAAACCTGAAACTGTTCAAGACAAGCCAGTGCACACAAAATAAATATCATCTGCAGAATGTTTTGTTTCCCTTTTACCTGACACGATCTGTCATTAACGCTGCAGGAAACGGTTGCATAAACTGGCATAACATTAGTTTTATTTTTGTGCACGCACTAAAACACAGACAGTTCCGTTAGTTGGTGGAAGAATGTGAACTGCTTATGTTTCAGTGCATGCAAATGGAGTAAAACCATCCGTAACATTTCTCTGCGCGCTTCAACTCTGTGTTTCTAATGTAAAACGCAATGAAACGATTTAGAGGTTTGACTAACTCGAGTACGCTGCCGATTTAAATGTGATACATTGTTACTTTTCATGCAGTTAACGTCTCTGAAGTTATTTGACATTTACATTTTTTGTGTAATTTTAAGGGCTGATCAGGATCATTTTTAATAATTTGTTTAATAATTCATAATATTTTGACAGGCCAAAGGGCTGCAGTACACATTTCAAAGTACAATGTTGCTGTTGTCTGTACGGGACATTAAAGAACCATAAATGGAGAAAAAGTAATAAACCTTCTGTTCAAGTACGTGAATGTCTTTCACCATTTCAAGCTGACTCGCTATACAGTCAAACCAAAATTTATTCAGACACCTTCAACATTTCTCACATTATCACAGTTTATTTGCTATAGTTTAGAAAATGGTAATAAAATATGACAAGAACTCAGAGTTAAACTGTGTCAGAACAAATTAATCTTGATAATGTCAGATAACTTTGATAGAAAAGTAATGTAATGGATTACAATCAACCAAAATGATTAAGCTGTTAAATTTAAGTACACAATTATTTAATACCAATTTAGGGCAACAAATTACCAAGCAATGCTTAATTTTGTTCAGTCTGTGGTGTAAAAAGTTCACATTAGCAATTAAAGAAAAAAACAACTTAAGCAAAACATGGTCAGGTCAAAGTGTCCCAAATGTTTAGCATTTTTCTGGTAGTCCACTCTATGAATAATTTTTGGGTATAATATATCACATTTCACTTTATTTTGCTATCCTCACTTACATAAATGAACTATAGTGTCCTAACCCGCTAGTAAAAAAATATCAAAAATTATATCTGGTGTCTGAATAATTTTTGGTTTGACTATATGTTGTTTACATATTGTAACTACTTTCTGTATGTATGTAAAGCTGCTTTGCAATCATGCAAAATTGTGAAAAACACCAAATTTGAAGTGTGGTTAAATTATTTAAAAATGAAAGGTCATAATTATTTAAAAATATATATATACTGATTCATTGTGAATTATTATTATTATATAACTCAAAACATTTATTTTTATCTATACTATTTTTATACTCAACAAGTAGAACTCAAATACAGTGTATTGTATTGTACATTCATACCTCTCATTTTCTTAGGT
>NW_015505399.1:1242167-1242580 GCF_001515645.1 Sinocyclocheilus grahami | reverse complement strand
TTTGCCCCCCCCCCCCCCCCCCCCAAAAAAAAGTCTCAATGAAAAAATTACACCGCATCATCTTAAAATAATTAAATTCTTCTCAGATTTTAAAATACATGGTGAGACTTGTGTCTTTAGCTGGAATGAGTTTCTAGACTTTAAAGGTTTCTTCAGAAAAATGTGCCAAATCAGCAACACAGATTCCCAATAGTGTGCACTCTAGTGAGTTCAGATGTTAAGCAAAAGTACATCAAAACTGATTGTTGGTGAATTTCACAGCTCATGAAAGTTAGGTGAGGAGAAACTGACTTATCAAGCCCTTTTCACTGAACATACTGTCGTCTATATTTAGGCCGATGTTAAAATCACGTTATTACAATACTTAAGACACTTTTAAGGGGCGAAGGAACAAACAAATATCAATACACAGA
>NW_015505399.1:1211533-1242136 GCF_001515645.1 Sinocyclocheilus grahami | reverse complement strand
TACCTAATGAAAAATAAAAATACTTAATAGTATATATAATATATATATATATATATATATATATATATATTATAAATGCAATTAAGTATATTTATTTTTCATTAGGGTTATTACAATTAATAATAGGGATGCACCGAATTTTCGGCCGCTGAAAATGGATGCCACGCCGCACCGCCCGGCAGTGTTCAGCACGCAGTTTTCACTCTCCCTCTTTGTTTTGAAAACATTGAGAACATTGAAAACATTGTTTTCAGATACTACAACTTTATAAAATACATTACACATTTTTGTATAGTATGTAAGGATTGTAAAAGTGTATCAGAAACTTCCCTAATATCCTGTTACAGCAGTGTTGTGGATTTATTTATACTTAATTTCATTTTAAATCAGCTTCCTTGCACTTAAATTCTCTAAATGTTGGTTCTTGATTGCTTTTTTAATTCAATTTAAAAAGTATTTTGTTTTCATAACATCACACTGGATAGCCCCATCCACCCCGCTCACCATTGCTTCAAAATACCACTCTAAATAACTGTATGTTAAACATTTAAATATGATTTTCACACCACACATTGACAGTTGTTCCAGCTGGGTGTATTCTGGCCTTCACTGAAGAACTGTCTAGATGACGGAGGAAGTAAATAGCCAGGCTACCAGAACCTTTGTGCTCCTGGTTAAACTGCAGTTCAGCAACATTTCCATCCCAGCATCCCTCCATCCACTGCACGAACCTCCTAAAACACTCTACACTACACTTTTTACACTCCCTCGTCCCACTGCCAACATTTCCTGTTAATTTTTATTGATTCAGCTGCGTTTTCAGAGTCTCATCCTCTCAAAATTGCAAGCTCTATGTCCTCCTTTTTTTACTCTGATAAATATTATAAGGGAAATGGAAAAGTTGGCTGGGGAATCCTCATTGATCCCCTCCTGTAATCTCATTTAGTCCCAGTCACTGTTTCCTCTCCTGGCAGCCTGCGTTCTGTTCCCCACAGGCCACCCCTCCATAGGCCTGCTCTTACTGACGTTAACATTAAAAGGACCACATTATACACTTCTGTAGCATTTTGTTTTTCCCCAAAGTCCACTTCAAGTCAAGCCTTCTTGCACCAAAACCACTCCCAATTTAGTTATACACCACTGTTTTCCACTATCTATTAGGCTTGCCGCCATTGATACCGGTGTTAAGCCGCAAAACACCGGTTACGTCACTTGCCCACCGCGTCACCAACCAAAGCTTTCTTACTCATTTTGCTAATAAACGTTCTACGTTTCGTATTTATTTGGTTATATATTATACATGTTTACTTAGCCTATTTCCAGTTTTGTATACCTATTTAAACTTTATGTAAGTTATTTGTTATTTTATATTAGGCATAGCCTGCCCTATAGCATGGTGTATTTGTTTTGTTAATAAAAGTTCTGTTTTATATATACGCTAAAGTGAGTGTGACGTTGTATTTTGTTGTTGCATTCAAGCAATTGACGCCGAACTGCTGCTAATTCCAAGCGGCAGTTCGAATGCTTTTAAGCTATTTAAAAGCGAAGGAAAGCGAGGAAAAGAGGAAAATTCAAACGAACTAAAAATGAACAATTGCTTTACTCCGAATTGCCGCTATTTGAAAGTGAAAGTAAAATGCGCACACAGCTTTCGCAAGCTATTTAAAAGCAGAGGAAAGCAGGAAAAGAGGGAACGCCCCCGCCCCCACGGTGATACCGGTATTATCAGTGTTGTCACACGTCGATCAGGGACGATTCCTCACCGTCACGACCCTACTATCTATCTCTGCCTTTAAATTAAACAGAGTGTTTCTGCTACTGTACCTTTTAAGACTTAAAAACACTTAAGGACTTTTGTACAGATAATCGCCTTGATTTACTCTGTACGCTGGATGAGTCTGTGCTAATTGTTGAAATTGACAGATTTCACAGAAAATCGCAGTGTATAATGGCCAATTTTTTTTACCTCACAGACTGAGTTGGAGGACATCAAACATGCTTGATATTTTTAGACGTTTTTAGAACAAATTTTCTCGGTTCAAAATCGCAAACTGTCTAGTACATACTACATTTGGTTTGAAACCTACAACCGGCAAAAAAGTACTAAAAGTTCTATATATTTTCAATATCCTACATTAAATTACATCACATTACATTTAGTCATTTAGCAGACGCTTTTATCCAAAGCAACTTACAAATGAGGACAATGGAAGCAATCAAAATCAACAAAAGAGCAATGATATGCAAGTGCTATAACAAGTCTCAGTTAGCTTAACGCCGTACACGTAGCAAGGATTTTTATTTTAAATTATATAATAAAAAAAAAGAAAACTGATAGAATAAAAAAAAGAATAGAGCAAGCTAGTGTTAGAGGCCTTTTTTGCTTTTGTTAATTGTATAATAAATAAAAAGATAAATAGATAGAATACAAAAAGATTAGAGAAGCTAGTGTTTTTTTTAATAAGAAAACAAGCAGTTAGTAATTGAATAGAGTGCAAGTCTAAAAGGGGTACGTTTTTTTTCTAAGAATAGAATTAGAGTAGAGAGTGCTAGAGTTAGAGGGTCAAATAAAGATGGAAGAGATGTGTTTTTAGCCGATTCTTGAAGATGGCTAAGGATTCAGCTGCTCGGATTGAGTTGGGCAGGTCATTCCACCAGGAGGGAACAGTTAATGTAAAAGTCTGTGAAAGTGATTGTGTGTCTCTTTGGGATGGCACAATAAAGCTACGTTCACTTGCAGAAAGCAAGCTTCTAGAGGGCACATAAATCTGAAGTAATGAATTTAGGTAAAGGGGTGCAGAGCCAGTCACATGACCTACCAGTGTCAGTTGTGTCGCTTTACTGCCGTTCACAAATTCGCTCCCATGGCTTCATGGGATAGAAGTCTCCATCAAATGTGCACTTGAGAATCTCTGCACTGAAGTAGTATGACATCCGGCTACTTTCCGCCTACTGTTTGTCAAATACTATGAAT
Organism: Sinocyclocheilus grahami; assembly: GCF_001515645.1. Lineage (NCBI taxonomy): Eukaryota > Metazoa > Chordata > Actinopteri > Cypriniformes > Cyprinidae > Sinocyclocheilus > Sinocyclocheilus grahami. Next base: position 1,239,162 of record NW_015505399.1, on the reverse strand, counting down.
TTGGACACACTATTCTTTTGCTGTGCTGTTTTTTTACATACTATTTAATATTTGGACGAAGCAATTCTTTTAATTTGTCATGCATCTCGTAACAGCACATGAGTTTGTGTTCAGTGCTACTTGAAAATCAGGTAGTGGTTGATACTCAGTCATTTAGTGTATGATGCCCGGTTATTCTCTAACCATTTATAATGTCAATATGTGTATGATGCCTAGTATTTTCAAATCTATTCAGATTTTTTTTGTGTATTCCAGCCTTTAGTGTGCTACATATTGGCTGGTCACATCAGGCAAATATTAACATTAAAACATGAATGTTTAAACATAACAATGCTGAACAGGTGCCCCCTATTCCAGTGGAGACACGACTTCTTGGCCCTCTCCATAATTACTGTTTTCAGACCTTCAGACACTCAGGGGCTCAAAAAATAACACACACACACATACACCTTGATTTACAATATTTTATGCGAGCGGTTTGCTTTCCTAATGATCCAGAGTTAACCGAATGCGGGCAGCATGTGCAGTATACGAACAGGCCATTAGAAGACCCATCTGATGCGCTGCACCCTGAATCTCTCCAGCATTTGAAACCTGCCAATCGAATTAACATATTTCATAGTGGCGCTTCAGGCCTGGGGGCAAGATAATGAAATGAATTACCATTCTGTCTTTCTCTCTGGGGAAAATCTGTAACATCTGTGTGAGTGGCTTAAATCCTTCATGCCACTGACATCTAGACTAATCAGATGAATTAAGAGCACTTCCAGGAGCAGATTCTTGCACTGTTTTCATCTCTCGTTCTCTTCCTTCCTCCAAAACACGAGTCTCAATGTGGTATTTGTTTTGTGATGAATGTCGAAGCCGGCGTAACGATCCGCCTGCTATTTGAAAGTCTTTACCTATCCCGGCACTCTGATTTGCCTCTTCTGTTTCCATAATTCACAAACAGAATCGATACAGTGACACGACTTCTCTCATTTTCTCTCGCAGGAGTTCCAGGAAGCACGGCGAATTCTCAATCGATCCTTTGATAGCTGTGTGGGGCAGGCGGGGCACCTCGGCCAATCAGATGGCAGCACTCAGCCCCCCATGGTGATGAACAGCATCTACGAGCGATGTGCGGGTGAGTGATGGGCTCGCTGTGTCTTTATCTCACAGTCGGTCCGTGCCGCAATGAGACGTTCAAGGAGAAGGCCACACAGATATCTAGTGCTAATATATTTCTGTCGTCTGCGGCGCATTTGCTTGCAGATTGCCTTTTCATCAGCTAGACTGATAAAGTTTGACTCTTCATTTTGACTTAAAGGCAGTAGAAACAAAACAAATAGTACATTTGACGTCTAAACACAAAATTATTTTTTGTTGAATGAAAAACAAACCACATAATGTACGAGTAGACAAAGGTTTTTTTCAAATGGATGTTGTTTTTATAACTTTATCCATCAAAAAATCCAGAAAAAAGTTTTTTTTAACATTGACAGTAAGAAATATTACTTGAGCAGCAAATCAGTATATTAAAAGTCTCATGTGACATTGAAGACTGGCTGCTGAAAATTCAGCATTGCCATCACAGTAATACATTTAATTTTAATTTTTAAATGAATAGAAAACATTTATTTGAAATTGTAACAATTTTTATCTTTTTTTTTAACTATACTACTATACCTTTTTTCTTTAATCAAATGAATGGAGTCTTTCTGAGAGAATTATCTAATGCTCAGCAGGACTCCATTTATTTGATCAAAGAAAAAAGTACAGTAAAAAAAAAGTAAAAATTATTTGTTTCACTATCTTACATTTGTTTTAAATTCAATTCAATAATTCAAGGAGTAATTAGTTAATAAGACTGTTAACTAATTAACAGTCGTGGGGGAAGTCGTGGCCTAATGGTTAGAGAGTCGGACTCATAACCCAAAGGTTGCAGGTTCGAGTCTCGTACCGGCAGGGATTGTAGGTGGGGGGAGTGAATGTACAGCGCTCTCTCCCACCTTCAATACCACGACAAGGTGCCCTTGAGCAAGGCACCGAACCCCCAACTGCTCCCCGGGCGCCGCAGCATAAATGGCTGCCCACTGCTCCGGGTGTGTGTTCACGGTTTGTGTGTGTTCACTGCTGTGTGTGTGCACTTTGGATGGAGAGCACTAATTCCGAGTATGGGTTCACCATACTTGGCCACATGTCACTTCACTTCACTTCATAGCCATGACAGAGCAGACTGAGAGTTCAGAGGTTGGCACCACCTCTGGAAGTCCTGCAGCGTACGCCGCCACCTCTGGAGGCACTGTAGCAGACTCAGGGACTTGACAGAGATGCATTGACAGGAGAGGTCTCTGAGGCAGACTCATGGACAGAAGAGACCTCTGAGACAGACTCATGGACAGGAGAGGTCTCTGGAGCACAGTGTGCCGCCCACACGCTCAAAATGGCTTGAGGGCACCGAATCTACGTGGCTAGGGAGCGTTGAGACTACGTGGCTTGGGGGCGCAGAATCTGTGTGGATCGGGAGCGTAGAATCTACACTGGATGCTAGTCTCGAATAACCTGGGCCTGACTTAATGGCTCTGGGCATGGTCGACATGACGTGAGGTGTCACTGGAATGGTGGCCATGACTGAACGAGACTCTGGAACGGCAGCCATTTTGTACAAAGTCTCTACTCTGGTAGCCATTTTATGTACAGTCTCTGGGTTGGCAGCCATTACGGGACGAGACTCATGCGTGGCGGCCTTCTTGGCCGGGAAATCAGGTGTGGCGGCCATCTTGTGAAGAGGCTCTTGAGTGAAAATCTGTAACATCTGTGTGAGTGGCTTAAATCCTTCATGCCACTGACATCTAGACTAATCAGATGAATTAAGAGCACTTCCAGGAGCAGATTCTTGTGCTGTTTTCATCTCTCGTTCTTTTCTTTCCTCCAAAACCCGAGTCTTAATGTGGTATTTGTTTTGTGATGAATCCCGAAGCCGGCGTAACGATCTGCCTGCTATTTGAAAGTCTTTACCTATCCCAGCGCTCAGATTTGCCTCTTCTGTTTCCATAATTCACAAACAGAATCGATACAGTGACACGACTTCTCTCATTTTCTCTCGCAGGAGTTCCAGGAAGCACGGCAAATTCTCAATCGATCCTTTGATAGCTGTGTGGGGCAGGCGGGGCACCTCGGCCAATCAGATGGCAGCACTCAGCCCCCCATGGTGATGAACAGCATCTACGAGCGATGGGCGGGTGAGTGATGGGCTCGCTGTGTCTTTATCTCACTGTCGGTCCGTGCCGCAATGAGATGTTCAAGGAGAAGGCCACACAGATATCTAGTGCTAATATATTTCTGTCGTCTGCGGCGCATTTGCTTGCAGATTGCCTTTTCATCAGCTAGACTGATAAAGTTTGACTCTTCATTTTGACTTAAAGGCAGTAGAAACAAAACAAATAGTACATTTGACGTCTAAACACAAAATTATTTTTTGTTGAATGAAAAACAAACCACATAATGTACGAGTAGACAAAGGTTTTTTTCAAATGGATGTTGTTTTTATAACTTTATCCATCAAAAAATCCAGAAAAAAGTTTTTTTTAACATTGACAGTAAGAAATATTACTTGAGCAGCAAATCAGTATATTAAAAGTCTCATGTGACATTGAAGACTGGCTGCTGAAAATTCAGCATTGCCATCACAGTAATACATTTAATTTTAATTTTTAAATGAATAGAAAACATTTATTTGAAATTGTAACAATTTTTATCTTTTTTTTTAACTATACTACTATACCTTTTTTCTTTAATCAAATGAATGGAGTCTTTCTGAGAGAATTATCTAATGCTCAGCAGGACTGAAAAAAGTACAGTAAAAAAAAGTAAAAATTATTTGTTTCACTATCTTACATTTGTTTTAAATTCAATTCAATAATTCAAGGAGTAATTAGTTAATAAGACTGTTAACTAATTAACAGTCGTGGGGGAAGTCGTGGCCTAATGGTTAGAGAGTCGGACTCATAACCCAAAGGTTGCAGGTTCGAGTCTCGTACCGGCAGGGATTGTAGGTGGGGGGAGTGAATGTACAGCGCTCTCTCCCACCTTCAATACCACGACAAGGTGCCCTTGAGCAAGGCACCGAACCCCCAACTGCTCCCCGGGCGCCGCAGCATAAATGGCTGCCCACTGCTCCGGGTGTGTGTTCACGGTTTGTGTGTGTTCACTGCTGTGTGTGTGCACTTTGGATGGAGAGCACTAATTCCGAGTATGGGTTCACCATACTTGGCCACATGTCACTTCACTTCTTAAATGTAATCTTTAGCAAATCTTAAGTATGTCTATTTTTCATACCGTTCTGTCGTCTGCGGCGCATTTGCTTGCAGATTGCCTTTTCATCAGCTAGACTGATAAAGTTTGACTCTTCATTTTGACTTAAAGGCAGTAGAAACAAAACAAATAGTACATTTGACGTCTAAACACAAAATTATTTTTTGTTGAATGAAAAACAAACCACATAATGTACGAGTAGACAAAGGTTTTTTTCAAATGGATGTTGTTTTTATAACTTTATCCATCAAAAAATCCAGAAAAAAGTTTTTTTTAACATTGACAGTAAGAAATATTACTTGAGCAGCAAATCAGTATATTAAAAGTCTCATGTGACATTGAAGACTGGCTGCTGAAAATTCAGCATTGCCATCACAGTAATACATTTAATTTTAATTTTTAAATGAATAGAAAACATTTATTTGAAATTGTAACAATTTTTATCTTTTTTTTTAACTATACTACTATACCTTTTTTCTTTAATCAAATGAATGGAGTCTTTCTGAGAGAATTATCTAATGCTCAGCAGGACTCCATTTATTTGATCAAAGAAAAAAGTACAGTAAAAAAAAAGTAAAAATTATTTGTTTCACTATCTTACATTTGTTTTAAATTCAATTCAATAATTCAAGGAGTAATTAGTTAATAAGACTGTTAACTAATTAACAGTCGTGGGGGAAGTCGTGGCCTAATGGTTAGAGAGTCGGACTCATAACCCAAAGGTTGCAGGTTCGAGTCTCGTACCGGCAGGGATTGTAGGTGGGGGGAGTGAATGTACAGCGCTCTCTCCCACCTTCAATACCACGACAAGGTGCCCTTGAGCAAGGCACCGAACCCCCAACTGCTCCCCGGGCGCCGCAGCATAAATGGCTGCCCACTGCTCCGGGTGTGTGTTCACGGTTTGTGTGTGTTCACTGCTGTGTGTGTGCACTTTGGATGGAGAGCACTAATTCCGAGTATGGGTTCACCATACTTGGCCACATGTCACTTCACTTCTTTCTTCACTTCACTTCACGGATCAGTCTTTAGCAAATCTTAAGTATGTCTATTTTTCATACCGTACGTTATAATATTATGAGGCTTAATTGTTTTTAAATCTGTTCAGAGAGAATAAATTAGAATTGTTATATCATTGTTCATTCATCGGTTATCAGACAACATAAAAACAATTATCAGCTTACAAATGTCCTATCAGTGCTTCCCTAATATTATTGATAGAATTTAATATCAGTTTTATTCCACATGGAATTGTCTGCCTTATGGAGACAAGTATACTATATTGAGACATTTTAAACACTGCTAACTGGGTTTTGTAAATGTTTTCTGTTCACGTGCCATACTGGAAATCTGTTTGTACATGAATGTCTGTCACTATCGATGCAGTGTGCTTGTCATACATATGCTATCTTTCTTTGTCTCTCTTTCATGCCTAGAAAGACTCTTTTATCACAGCTGTATTAGAAACTGGAAGTTTAACTCGTCTGAGAATTGGAGCACATTTGCAATTCTTTTCATGTGAAATGCCTGTGTGCATAGCCTGTCGTGTGGACCATCCTTTTAACCGAACATGAAAGAGTAACACTCCTCCTCCAGGATTTCAACACAACCAGATCCGAGAGAGGGGCTTAAAATGGAGCTGCCTGCTTCACGCGTCTGAAGCTTTTCCCGTTTCGCACACACTGTACTCATTGGGATTCCCTTTAAGTGGGAGAACTTGCACAATTGGTGGCTGACTAAATACTTTTTTGCCCCACTGTAAGCAAAGAAAGTATGACTGCAAAGAAGGCAGAAAAAAGGAAGCCAAGCCCTCCCCTCGTGTTGTGATTGTGTGTTTGTGTTGGTTTCTCTTGCCCTGACCTTGAAATCATTAAGTTGACGTGCGCTTTATCTAGGCCATGTTTCCAAAGGCGCAACAGTAATGCGGTCCGCTCGTAACGTAGTGTAGCAAACACTTTAAAATGCATAATGCCCTCATTAAGAGAGTGCTGAATTTTTTAGCGTGGCATAGCCATTTGGGCTGAGGGAAGTAATTTACTGGTAGTTGTTTGAGCTGTAAATGAAAGCTAATGATTTCGTACATATGTATGTGTATTGTGTTTGCTTTTGAAGTGGTGCTCCTCGGGAGAATCGCTCTAATTATAACCCTGTATAACAGTGGGCTGGGAGCTGAGGAGAAGGGCGGAAGTGTGGGATGGTATGAATATTACTGTTTCTGAACTCTGTCCATCTCTGGTGTGGGACGGGTTTTTCTCTACCCTCTAACGCCTTCATGAGAAGATGAACTTTGAGTTCTGTGGAGTTTAAATTAAGAGTATTTTTGTTTATTTTATTTGTTTCAGACCTTTTTTGCTATCATTTACAAAAAAGCACTGTGGTACATGGTACAGGGTCAAATTCAATGATGTATCAAACGATAATGCTATGGTTCTTTACATATACCATGGTACTGAATGATTGCTGTATTCATATATCATAGTATTTACATAATATTTAGTGCTGTCAAACGATTGATCGCATCCAAAATAAAAGTTTTAGTTTACATAATATATGTGTGTGGACTGTGTATATTTATTATGCATATATAAATACACACACATGCATGTATGTATTTCAGAAAAAGATGTTGTTTATATATTAAATATATTTATTTATAATATCAATTATATTAATATAAATATAGACATGTAAATGTAAATATTTTCAAAATATATACTGCAAACAAAAACTTTTATTTTGTATGCGATTAATCGTTTGACAGCACTAATAATATTACAAGGTACTTCAAAAAATAGCATGGTATTCCATAGTGCATGTACAAAAACATGGTATTATGGTGGTACATGTCCGAGACTGCAATGATACTTAAGTTATTTTTATTGAGAGGAAAGCAAAAAGAAAATGAGAGATAGGAAAATTATGTGTTGCGTGTTGAACGCATGGGCAGCTAAATTCGTTAGCGCATATGTGCTAACCACAAGGCCACAGCTATTATAAACACTCAAAGAAAAGCTGGAAAGGTTCACTTATCTCTAGTTCCCAGCATGCTTTCTGTTGAAACTAGCTATTTGTGGTGACATCTGTCAAAGTCTTGAAGAGCATCTCACTCGACGCCCATCTTGACTATGTTCCTCAGCGGTTATTTCTAGTCATGCTGGTGGTCCAGCTCCTATCTGTTTGAATTGGAAAAGACTGTAAGATTGAAATATCTAAAACAGTCAGCATTATTTTTTGGTAACATCCTGATAGCACATGTAAATTGCAGAGGCGTTTTCATGTTTTCATCAAGAAGACAATGCAATACATCTCTAAGATGTTTCCTGTCAGATGTTAAATATACATTTAAAAAATGTTTTTGATTTAGAATGCCTTTTTTACGTTTATCAAATGTTTGTTCACATCAAATTGTTTCCAGAGGTATCTCAAATCATGCTAAAAACAGTATTTTTCATTAGTATTAGTTCCAGCTAATGCACATGTGTGTTGTAGAGTAATTCAGACTGAAGTAATTACAGTAATTTGATGACTTTGCCAAGGCAATTGGGCTTTTAACTCAAAGATGGTACTTCAGTTCCCACAGCTGCCATACTGAGAGTGTTGCAATTTCTCCCATTCATTTTTCTACAATATATACTGTTTTTTTTGTGTGTGTGTAACACAATATTTTCATTACAGGAAATGCCTCATGTTCTCATAGCAATACTCTTGCAGCCAAGCCTCCCCTGTTCCTCTCACTGTCATTATGAATATTGTACACAGATGTGAAATATTATATCTGTCCAGTGTCTGTGATAATAGATTCATACCCAACCCTCTTGCAGAGAAACATGGCTTTTATTTCTGTTAATGTTTTACATAAGGAGGTGTTTTGCTAGTGCAGGCGAGAGGTCTGGTAGCACACACCGTTTGGGATTAATAACCCTGTTTTAGCTGGAAGAGCCATTGATCCATCATCTTCTGAAGGAACAGCTTATTTCATTTTGACTACGCCACACTTTAGCAGATAAATAATTGTGAGTGTGTGCGGCTGCGAATGTGTGTACGTGCGTTTGTATGCAACACACATCCATTTTTTCATTCACTCCGGCATCAGTTCATCTCTCAAGTGTGTGTGTGTGTGTGTGTGTGTGTTCACGCGTGTGTGCGAGCATGCATGTATGCGTCTGTGTGCTTGATGTATTATGGCAGTTGTGCAGCACACAAACAGATGAGATATATAATACTAATAAGCAGTCATCCCAGTGCAGTCTGATGAGTAATGATGAAGTTCTGCTGGGTGGAGCGCACTGATCTATGTGATTGTCAGGCCCGATATCCAGCTCCACTCCGCCAAAACACAGACACTCCATCAAGAAGACAGAGAACAACGTGCTATCCATATCCCAGCAACCCACAGGAAGAAGTTAAAAATCTTATGGTTTTGTATTTTATTGAAATTTTTTTCTTTCTAAAGTTCACCGAAATCAAGCTATGCTATGTCAAGTTCACATGACAACATTCAGAGAAAAAAAGTGTGTCTGTGCAATAAACTATCTATAGGCTATGTATTCATATGGTTGCTGATGAACATGATGCAGGACGAGGGCTGAATTTGTGATGTAGCCTATAAAATGCAGTTATGTGCTCCCGAAATTGAAGATAAGAGGGCAAAAATGCCACTGTATGTTTTTTTTTTGTCATATATTTCTATTATATGATGTACAGTAGATTAGTAATTTCACACAAGCTAGAGTGCTCTTTTCCCTAATATGTGCATGACTGCAAATGTGATATTGATTTTATACAATAGTTTAATAAACAATAAATTAATACTGTGTTGCATTTTAGACACAATATTGTCAATATAGTCTGTTCTGATAAATTTTACAAATGAAAATAGTTCCAAAAAAAGCCACAGCAGAACGGTTGTGCGTCTTCGAGCGAGGTGCAGCGGTATTTCGTGTGAATACCAATAATTTATTGGCCCATTCATAAAGAAAATCACATTTTAACGAATCAGTTGAATGACTGACTGAATGACTCACTCATTAAAGTGCCCCTATTATGGGTAATGAAAAAGATTCATATTTGGTTTTGGGAGTTCCCAACAACAGACTGGCATGCATGCAAGGTCAAAAAACACTTTTATTGTTTTATAATATGCATTTATTTTTACCTTATTTGCTCAACAACTCCCAAACGATTCGTTTAACGATTCATTTTTCCAAACCCCTCCTTTGCGTGACGCTAATCTGCGGTGATTGGTCCGATTGGTCTCATTTTAATGTCATCTTGCCTGTAATCCCTGATAAAGCAGCGTTTGTGAGCTCAGTGCTGCTTTGTGTGCGGCATTACCGGGGAATCCGCTATTTTTACCGCTCCAAATGCACCACATAGTGGCAAAGAATTCATTTGCATTTTCATTCAGGCCAACGCGAAAAGAGAGCGGGCAATATGCTAATGTTTCATGTTGACATCAACATGAAACGGCTTGGGATTCGTTTTAAAAACGACTCAGATTCAGTTTCGTTTGACACCAAACGATTCAGAGTCGACTCTTTCATTTAAGAGACGATAACTTTATACACGGTGCACTTTCAGATTTAAAATTTTGCAAGATGTGTACATTCACTTAGAGCTGTTACACACTGCATGAAGGTAATTTTCAAAAATCCATAATAGGGGCATTTTAAGTCAGTGACTTTCTGTCGTCTTCGGGCAGTTTTAGTTTAAGTTTTAGAGTATCATTTAATTAAAAACATGTAATTTCAATGTTTAATTACAAAAACATTAATAACCATGTGTTATCATTCTTTTTGCAATGTTGAATCAAAACATTTCTCTCTAAAGGCATGTTTTTTGTAATATATTCAATGATTTTCTCATTTAACACAATAACGACTTTCTATTTGGGAGGGTTGGTGATTTCTCTGCCAAAGTTAATTAGTCATTAATTAAATTAATTATATGCATTTCACATTTACTTGACAGCGAATATATGTTTTAACAGCGTTTTGTGTGTGTGTTTGCTATTTTTAAATGTATATTTTTCATTTTAGATTTATAATAAATTTTTTATAAAGTTAATTTATGATGTTTATTCATTAATTTTATTCAAAAAAAAATCCACAGCCAACAACTGCTGTAGCAGCTGTCATAAGCAGTTGACTCTGCTAAAGGAAATGGTTTAGGAAATGATTACAAGGGTTCAGTCTATATCTGGAACTGTTCATACTGTAGATTGCTTATAAAATGCATTCGCTAAGTGTCTGGGAATCTGAAGCATTCATTTTCAATTGTGCGTTGTTGGCCTTTAGACAAAGACCTCCAGCCTTTGTTTTGGTTCTGCACTATTTGGCCTAACAGACATTAATGAGGTCTTTGTCATGTGGGGCTCCAGACACAGTTGTTGAAAACATCAACTAAATAATAAAGGAGAATTCTGGATAAATGCTCATAAACTGCCCTTGAGTTAATACACACACTTAGAAACAGCTCATTGTGTCTTTGTTTCTGCAGCAGGTGGTTTAAAGCTTCTGTGTTGACTAGCGAGAACCAGGCAACAGTAGTGTGTAGTCTCTTTAGGCGAATGAGACATGAACCGAGTACACAGTCACTGCATCATCCTGCTAACTGCGCTTCCTGTCTTTCATCTCCTCAATACACATTCTGTTGGGCTGTTGGTTTCATCCTTCTTAACCTACTAAGACTTTATACTGTATATATCATACAAACAAACAAATATATATATATATATATATATATATATATATAATGTTCAGATTAATACAGTATGCTTTATTGACATTAAATACATTTACCTACTGTACATACTGAGAAAACAGGGCTATGTATATTTATTTTTAGGCTGCACTTTTTTTATTTACACTACTGTTCAAAATTAATTAATTAATTAAAGTATTAAATTCATATTTTTATTCAGTAAGTACGCATTAAATTGTGACATTAATAATGTGATAAGTTTTCTGTTCATCAAAGGATCTTGAAAAAAATTCACTGTTTCCACAAAAGCATTAAGTAGACAAATGTCTACTTGTTTCTTGAGATGCAAATGATTTCTGAAGGATCATGTGGCACTGAAGACTGAAGTAATGGCTGCTGAAATTTCAGCTTTGCGTCGCAGGAATAAATTACACTTTAAAATATATTAAATGGTATGAACAGTAATGTATACATATAAAACAAAGAAGTAATTTTTTGTGGTCTACACTGTTGTTCTACACTGTTGTATCTCAGAGAAATAACAAACTAGTAAATAATAAATGGAGTTACAATAAACATTACTAATTAAGAATATAGCAGACTAATCATACCAATAATAGTGTTAATAACATATGTTTAGTTATAGAGACAAAGTCTGTCAGACGCACATACATGCACACTCTTACAAGCTTAACCAAGCTTAGAGGGGGAAAAATCAAGTCAATCCGAGACCCCAGTCCTATTATCATAGGAGTGAAAGATCATTAAAGGTGAGTGGAGATTGCAGTGTGTTGGAGCTGATAATGGTCTCTGTCTCTGCCTGTCTGCCTCAGACTGTCACCCTTCTCCACCGCTGGCCTGACCCCAGCAGACCCCTCTTAAATGAGCCTGCATAATATTTCCTCAGAGCTCTAATGATTGCTTTTCTCTCTCTGTGGTTTGCCCGTTCTCTCACAGTTTCAAATGGGGGATACAGTCACATGGAAGAGGGGGATGATGAAGGCTTTGCTGCTAATCCTCATAGACAGGACAGCCTGACACTCCAGCAGAGGTAACATGGATTTGCCTTGGACCGAAATTGACAAACATGTCTCTTTTTCCATGTTGGGGTTGCACGGCTAGTTAATTATTTTTGACACCAGTTGGTCACATGACTTGAGTATTTGTCTGCACTTGGCAAAATCAGGAGGACAGTTCCTCTGACCACAAACTGTAACCCAGTGTAGCTAAATTATCTGACATTAGTTTTGTATTGTAAATGCCAAATATATGGCTTGAGATGATCTGAGTTTGTAGTGTTTACAAACCAGAAATCTTTTAAACCATCGTGAACATAGTAAAGTGTCAATGAATGAGCAAGTGGAACATGAGTATTTTATGGTGATTGATTTTCATGAGTTAAACACTAATCCCACTGACTGTTTTTCTGTCAGACTAGTAAAAAACAAGTTGTCGTGCAAACCCGTGCAATATTTTGTTCTGTGACTTAAAACTATTTAATAAAAATAATAAAGAAATGCATGTTTGCCCTGTTTGTGTGTGTGTGTCCAGTCTGAGTTCAGGTCTTCGTTCAGCTGACGCTTCTTTGACTGACGGAGGTCAGCAGGGTCATATGGAGCAGAATCATGTGAAGTCATCTAAGAGCATGGATCTGGGTAAGTCATTCACATTATTGTCTGATGTCTGCCTTCTCTCTGTGTTGTCCTATCAATGGAAATGGAAAAGTATAACATTTTGAGCAAACATAGCTTTACAGAGAATAAAGACATCCAGAGTTAACCTGGAGATGATCAAATAAATTGTTAAAACCAAGTGAACAGATGTGCTACTATTCACAGTACCATTCAAAAGTTTGGGGTCTGAACGTTTTTATTTTTTATTTTATCTTTTTTTTTATCTAATACTTTAGATGCATTAAATTTATCAAAAGTGACAGTAAATGAATTGATAATGTTACAGAAAATTAATCTTTTAAATGAATGCTTTTATTTTGAACTTTCTTTACATCAAAGGATTCTGAAAAAAAAATCACATACTTATACTATATCCACAAAAATATTGAGGAGCTTTTAAAATGTTCAATTTTCTAAATTAATGGTATTAAGAAATGTTTTTAAAAAAGCACTAAATCAGCACATAAGAATGATTTCGAAAGGATCATGTGACACTGGAGTCTAAAGTAATGGCTGCTGAAAATTCAGCTTTGCATCAGAAGAATAAATTACATTTTAAAATATGTTCAAATTGTAAACAGCTTAAATTGTACAAATATTTTACAGTATTAATGTTTATATTGTATTTTTGATGTTTGAAAAGACTTCTTTTAAAAAAGTAATATAATTATAAAAATCTTACTGACCCCAAACTTTTGAACAGTGGTGTATATATTACTTTGATTCTATATTTTTGACACAAATCTAATTCCATTATGCACCTGTGAGTGGATCTCATATATATACAAACAGTATTTAGAATATATCATATTAAGAGGAGTGGAAACCATCCATGTTCTAGCAGTCTCTTCAATGTGAAATGTGGGCTGACTTGTCTAAGTGCATGCTGGGGGATAAATCAATGCTCCTCCTCACTGTAACACAATTAATCTCTCGTGTTCCAACATTACCTTGGAAATCTAATCAGCGGCGCTCTATATCTGATACATCAGCCACGGCTACAGACCAAATCTGTGTCACATGATGGCTTTTTTAAAAAACAATAGTGAAAGTATTGAAGAGCTCAATATGACGGGGGTGGACGGGGGCTGCTCTCTGGTGACCGTGGCGACTGTAGCTATGGTGGGCGGCACAATGGCCAGCCTGAGCGAGCCCCGCGGTCCAATTCAACCATGAATAAAAACCCACTGTAATTTGGTTCCAAGTGCTGGATATGAAATTGGATCATCTTTGATACGAGCGCTAGGATATTAATAATACATAACCAATAAAGAGAGCCCCCTTTAGTTCATGAATAATAGAAAGTTTGAATAGTTTTTTTAATTGAAATTTTTTGGTGTACGCTCATATTCACCTGGGCGTAGGCACATTTAAAAGGAAAAAAATCGAGTGAATTATGCCACCCTCCTTCTCTCTGGATCCCCTCAGAGGCATGAATAGCTGTGAGAATGTAAACCTGTATGCTAGATTTAGGTTTACAGCTGCTGTAATGGCTTTGTTTTGATTACTGTGTATGCGCTGATATGACTGCTTTAGTGGCGATTTGTTTTCCTGGCCGGTTGGCAGGCAAGTAACTTTGTTAATGATGAGTGCAGGAAGTACACCAGTGTTGTTTTGTTACTGTTGATGGGGTTATAAAGTAAATCGTACTGATTTACATCATCCATTGAAAATTCAATAACTGTGTTGGAATAGCTGAGCGGTTGGATGAATTTCTCAAAACCTATCAAGAGCAAATTAATTGGGGAAAAAAGAGATCGAATTAGAAGAATGTATATATTTATATTTTAATATACACTGACGTAAAAAAGATTGGGATCAGTAAGATTTGTAATGTTTTTAATGGAGTCTCTTGTGCTCATCAAGGCTGTATTTATTTGATCAAAAATACAGAAAAAAAACTTTCTGTGATGCAGCACTGAATTTTCATCAGCCATTACACCAGACTTCAGTGTTACACGATCCTTCAGAAATCATTCTAATATTCTTATTTATTATCAGTGTTGAAACTGTTGTGCTGCTTAATATTTTTTGAAATCTGTGATAGTTTTTTCTTTGATTCATTGATGAATGAAAAGTAAAAAAGAGAGCAGCGTTTATTCAAAATAGAAATATTTTCTAACAGTATAGGTCTTTACTATCTTTACTATTTACTTTTTATCCATTTAACACATCCTTGCTGAACAAAAGTATTACTTTCTTAAAAAAAGAAAGAAATTACTAAATTTGACTAAAATTGACCATTTCTATATTGAATAAATACTGTTCTTTTTAACTGTTTTTATTTATCAAATAATCCTGAAAAAAGTATTACAGGTCCCAAAAAATATTAAGCAGCACATCTGTTTCCAACATTAATCAAAAATCAGCATATTAGAATGATTTCTGAAGGATCATGTGACACTGAAGACTGAAGTAATGATGCTGAAAATGCTGCTTTGCTTCACAGGAATAAATTATACTTTAAAGTATATTAAAATAGAAAACTGTTATTTTAAATTGCAATAATATTTCACAAAATTAGTTTTTTTTCTGTATTTTTGATCAAATAGATACAGCCTTAGTGAGCATAAGAAAATTCTTTAAAATATATATATACATAAAGAAAGTGACAAGTTTTTTTCATAAAAATTGTCATTACGGTAATACAGAACAATTGATTTTCATAAGAAAACAATTTGGAAAAAATTAAAGTGTACTACAGCACTGAGAATGTAATAAGAATCACCACTGATCGTTTTACTTATTTTATACTTATTTAATTATGATTTAACAAACGTGTGCACATGTACACCATCAAGTTGCATACTTTGGTTACAATGTGTGCTCTTGTGGGGGACCATAACTTCTATTCAAACGTCTTATATAATTCTCTGATCATGTCCTACCCTTTATTCTTCTCTCAGCTCTGCCTACAATAAAGGCTTAAAAGATAAGAGACTAGCTTTATGATACCCATACTTGCAGCAAATATTCAGACGGGGCCTCTGCAGCGCTCCACAGAGCAGTTTAAGGGAGTCCATCGGTTTGTGTCTTAGCAAGGAGAGCCGCAGGGGAGAACGATGACAGACTTCTCCCACCTTTCCTCCCTCAGGACGGAGACAGGAAAGAAAAGGAGTAATGAGAGTGAGAGAGGAGATTATAGAGGTGCAGATGAGAAGAGAGAGATGTTGTGAGCGAGGAAGAGGGTCCACTGGATGACTGCCTCTGAGGAATGGAGGGATCACTAAAACAGAAATGAGATGGCCGCTTTTGCAAGTCATTTTCTGTGCAGGCGTGATGGGTGCGACGGCTCTAAAAATTGAACGCTCACCATGAGAATTGAACAGTGCAGCACATTTCCACACATTAGCTAAGGATGACCCTATTAGCTCGGCTTTTTTCCATAACACACTGAATGAGAAATATTTCACTCTCTTAAAACGCTGGATGCAGCAGAATTTCAATTACACTTCATTAGTTTTCCATATTTGGTTCTCGCAAAGTAATGTTTCGGTGGCAGCAATCGACTATGCCAACAATTGATTGGCTTTCATTTTCGTGATAGTATAAGAGTGTGTGTGTTTCTAATAGTCACACGGCAAAATACCTTTTCCTCATTCAAAACAACCTTTTTTTGCTAGTTTCTATGACTTAATGAGGGAGCATAATGGATGTAGAGCTATTTTTTATCTCTCTGACCTCATCATAGGTGTCAGTTGACCCTTCGCAAACCCCCCATTAGTTACTGTTGCTATGTCCGACAAGCCTTGGCACTCTCACGCCACACATCATGTTCTCACAAAATACATTGTGGAGCAAAGAGGAAACTGACAACATGTGTGTATTATTAGCAGGACATGAATGTCGTTCAGATCTCAGTCATAATGCATATGTTTTGCTCATTTTATACACTTTGGTTAGACAACACACCATCTTTATTTTCACCTTCACATGTTATTTGTATGTATTTGCTAAGGCAGTACATTTTGTCAATGGCCTGGTTTTTATTTCTGCTGTTATCCTCGGTAACTCCATCCACTAAAATTTCATTGGCCTAGAATCACACTTGGCGTAACTCGTCCCACACATTTTGTGCTACGGACATGAATGATACTTAAACTCCAAAATTTACATTCTGTCATTTACTCACCCTCATGACATTTTTCTAAATTTCTTCCATTATGTTTCACAGAAAAAATTAAATCATACCGTTGTGATTAGTCGATGATAAATTAGTCTAACCAGTCTTTTTGGCCATAAAGTCTTACGCCATATATAGAAAACAGAATATCATAAAGATTTAGAGATGGGCCAGTTAGTAACTACCTTTTAACATTTTCAACATAGCCACTGTTATTGAACTGAATTGAATCAGTGTCTTTCTGGAGAAGCATTATTCATTGACCTATTTTGTATTGTTTTAACCCTCTCTGTGGAATCAGAATTAGATTTGTAATGCGGGAAAACAACCATTATCTACATTCTGTTTTAGGAACGAGTTGAATTGAAAAACAGGAAATAATTGTTCATAAGAGATGGACATCGTGCAATGTACAACTGGTTTGTTGTGTGTGTATTATTAGCAGGACATGAATGTCGTTCAGATCTCAGTCATAATGCATATGTTTTGCTCATTTTATACACTTTGGTTAGACAACACACCATCTTTATTTTCACCTTCACATGTTATTTGTATGTATTTGCTAAGGCAGTACATTTTGTCAATGGCCTGGTTTTTATTTCTGCTGTTATCCTCGGTAACTCCATCCACTAAAATTTCATTGGCCTAGAATCACACTTGGCGTAACTCGTCCCACACATTTTGTGCTACGGACATGAATGATACTTAAACTCCAAAATTTACATTCTGTCATTTACTCACCCTCATGACATTTTTCTAAATTTCTTCCATTATGTTTCACAGAAAAAATAAAATCATACCGTTGTGATTAGTCGATGATAAATTAGTCTAACCAGTCTTTTTGGCCATAAAGTCTTACGCCATATATAGAAAACAGAATATCATAAAGATTTAGAGATGGGCCAGTTAGTAACTACCTTTTAGCGTTTTCAACATAGCCACTGTTATTGAACTGAATTGAATCAACATTGAACTGACTTGACCTGAAAATACACTTTTGCCTTGAATTGAATTGAACCCGTTTCATAATTGATGAACTTTTCAACATTCACAGTTGAACTGAATTGAAACATTGAACTAAACTGATATGAATAATCACACTATTGTCTTCTGTAGAGCTGAATTCATTTAATTATTTTTTCATTTTATAACAGCAATACTGATGCTTTCCTTTTTATTAATGAGAATCTGCTTTGAAACCATCTGTATTGTAAAAAGCGCTGTATAAATAAATATGACTTGACATATCTTATTCATTTTATTCACTATTAATTTATTCTAACTGTATTTTAATGCTTCTGCAACAATGCAATTTTTCATGCCAATTAAGCTTATTTGTCTCTGAGAGAAATTAAATCATACCGTTGTGATTAGTCGATGATAAATTAGTCTAACCAGTCTTTTTGGCCATAAAGTCTTACGCCATATATAGAAAACAGAATATCATAAAGATTTAGAGATGGGCCAGTTAGTAACTACCTTTTAGCGTTTTCAACATAGCCACTGTTATTGAACTGAATTGAATCAACATTGAACTGACTTGACCTGAAAATACACTTTTGCCTTGAATTGAATTGAACCCGTTTCATAATTGATGAACTTTTCAACATTCACAGTTGAACTGAATTGAAACATTGAACTAAACTGATATGAATAATCACACTATTGTCTTCTGTAGAGCTGAATTCATTTAATAATTTTTTCATTTTATAACAGCAATACTGATGCTTTCCTTTTTATTAATGAGAATCTGCTTTGAAACCATCTGTATTGTAAAAAGCGCTGTATAAATAAATATGACTTGACATATCTTATTCATTTTATTCACTATGAATTTATTCTAACTGTATTTTAATGCTTCTGCAACAATGCAATTTTTCATGCCAATTAAGCTTATTTGTCTCTGAGAGAAAGAAACATTTCACTCATAAATTGAGTTTGGGTGAAAACTCAAGTTCTGTGGGACGTGACATTGGATTCTCTAAGCTGATTGGCTAAAACTCCCTGCACATCATTGTCAGGACAAAGGATAAGCCAATTTTTCCACACAATAGCACATTGTTTCAAACCCAGAATCGCTGGTGCCAGCCAGCACACACAACATCTTCAACTTATACTTGCTGCTGAGTCAATAAGCTTTCACACATTTGAAACAGACAATTATGAAATAATTACACACACTCATGCCCACAGCTGTGTCCGGTCTGACTCCAGTGCCCTGCTGATAGACTTGTTCCGTTGTGCTTGTGTCTGATGGATTGGCCCCTGAGGGCCCCGTGTAGACCCCTGTAAGAGAGCATACAGGCCGTATGGGTCTGGAAAGCTGAGAGAGTGATGTGCATAGGAGGAGACCAAAGGGTTTCATAGGTAATATCTTGATATTATTAATATTATTATTAGTATCCACCATGTGTACAGCCTGAAGCTTGGTGTGGATGATGGTAAAACATCACAAACACTGCCTCTCCTTTAAAGAAAATCCATTACAGTCTTTGTCAAGGAGCTCTCACTGACATAGTGAAACCTAATGCAAACCAGTGAAAGATGTGGTTTAACCTGTAGTTTATTCTAGTGTACTGTTTAATGGATGTTAGATTCTGGCCTACACTGAAAAAAAAAAAAGATCCTGCATTTCATTTGTAAGGCAAGTAACACATTGAATTAAACATGAAATTTTGAAGTAGAAAGAGTGAAATAGTACTTTCTTGTAAAATGAATTCCACTGATCTTTGTATTATTTACAACTCCATAAAATAGGGTTTATAGGAATTTTTTTGCATGCCGTTTTCTCAAAATTATCTTTTATATTATATATATATATTTTTTTTTTCACATTACACCTTTGTATGTGTGTATTGCTAAGGCTTTCTCAGAACCAAGTGAACCTTTCTAAGCAGCTTTATTTGGTTTCATAGTCTTATCTATGAGTGAGTCTTATGCCCAAAAATGCTTTTTATGTAGGCAACTTACTAGATTTTGAGGCAGCCCAGTAGTAAGTGGAACAAAAACGTGTGTGTGGCCCATGAGACGATGGAACATGTTTCCACCAGATGCTCTCTACGTCCCAATGCCTACTCCCTTCATCCCTCTGTGCTCCTCTCCACACCCTCCCACTCTTCCTCCATAGTGTGACCCTCAGTTCAGTTACAGTGAAATGAGTGAGATGATATTGGGCCAGGGGTCTTTCAGCTCGCATCTTTCTTTCTCACTCTATCCTCATTCATTCTATACTTTTGGAGAGCATCGCTCTCATATGGGACTCCCACAGAGAACACATGTGACCTCTGACCTGTTGAGGAGTTATAAGCTGTGTTCCATTCAAAGTCGGATGTGGGACATTTCTACTTGATATCTCCAGCTTCCGACCATTAAACGTTTCATCGTCTGAATTGTGCAAGATGACACAAAGCAGAAAAGCAATGCTAGCATTTGTTTTGCAGGTGTGCAATTATCCGTGGAGATGGAGTGGGAGTTTTTGCACCGATTTCATTGTTTACAGTTTTAATTCCTTTAGAAATCTGCTAAAGAAAACAGTGTACTGTTTGAATGCTCAATACTGAAATTGAAGAAAATAACTCATTAAGAAATTAATTGAAGAACCGAAGAAAATAACTCCTTTTAATAGAGGGACCTTTAGTATGCTGGTTAGTCTTTGGAAAAACTCTGCTTAGAGAAGAGAGCTACAGCTACAGGCTCACACTAATGGCAATTTCCTTCACCGTCCGTGTTTTGACTTCTTTCACTATTGAAAGTTAATGTTAAATAGAGAGAAGAAAATGACTCATTTTTTTAAATGTTAACTTCTAGTGTATTCTCAATCTTGGACCTCATTTTTTTATGCACAATTTGAAGCACCAAAAGCAGCCCACACTCTCCAAGTTCTCTGTAATTGAAAAATATGCATTTCTTTAATTCATTCATAGGGTTGCAGTAATGTAGTTATTTTAGTTCAAATTTGTACGTTTTTTATTTTTGGGTGAACTATCCCATTAAGCTTCTGACAACTCTTTCCATATTTATATAAAACGTGCAAGTTGAAAAGTTTCAGTAGGAACAGTTTACAAGGTCGTGGGTGTAAACTAGACTGTAAAAGCAGACTAGTGAGTAGATGAGTGAAGGAAATAATGCATTATTTATCGGCTTTAAGATATCGGCCAAATTTTCTTATCAGGCCGATACCGATAACAGAAAAAATGATCATTTATCGGCCGATACCGATATGGTGGCCGATATATCGTGCATCCCTAGTTTTCTGTTTGGTGTGATGGCGTTTAATGTCTCCAACAACCTTCCATTTAGCAACTGCCTTTCTCAAGACATGTGAAATCACAAATGGGGTATTACTGATGTATTTTATGCTGTAGTAAAATACGTGAGAAAGTGTCTTTAGGAAGTACACGCAAAGGGTTATATTTTTTGTCGTTTACATGTTAGTGCTAGATGATGAAAAGTTTTAAAGGTGTCATTGAATGGAAAACTGTATTTACCTTGGCATAGTTGAATAATAAGCGCTCTGTCTATGGAAGTGGCATACTGTGAGCCTCAAACACCATTGTTTCCTTATGTAAATCTTGTACGTGCAAAAGACCACTGAAAAATAGGCGAATCCCAACATAACACCAACTGTGACGTTACAGTCGGGATCATTAATGTTTACGCCCCCAACATTTGCATAACGTATACCAGCCCATGTTCTAGTCCAACCAGACCTGCACAGCCGAATCATCGATGCAGTGTTGCCAGATATTGCTATTAAAACAAACAAAAACCGATAAATAAATAAAAATAACCCAAAATTATTTCAGATCTTTTGCAATTAAGATAAGATAAAGATATCGCTGACCCTAAACTGCAGCGTCCTACTTTATTAACTTTCTAAAGTGTCAAAATAGTGGAAAAGACAAGTCCAAAAAACGCTTATAACAGCTGGATCTGGCAACACATAGGCTGCGTCCGCGCCCCCACTCACAACTCTCTCTCAAGCCTCGTTCACTCCACCAATGTCTCGCAGCGATCATGCTCATACCACGGACGCTAAACATTCTTGCAAAATCTCTCAAATCTGTATCTTTGTCTGATACAGGCTCAAACATATAAGGTTGGATGCCTAATCCCTCCATCGTTCACGCCGGACAGTAGAGATCTGTTTGCAGTGTGAGCTACTGAAATGAGCCACGCTGTGAAACAGCCAATCAGAGCAGAGCTCAACATTATTATTCATGACCCTTCCAAATAAGGTAATAACAGACCATTTAATTCTAGGGACAAATCCTAGGGTTGTAAATGGACATGTAAAACAGTTTCTGGAGAATTTTTGCCCTTACTTAAGCCACATACCTTCTGTGTCAGAGAACAATTTAAAATATTATATCAATGCATTCTATGGCACCTTTAAAATGACTTGAATAGAGTACATGTACAATACAGCACTTCTTTATCGTCAAGTCAGATTTTGGCCCGAGCTTGCAAATAAGGATGTCTGAGATCAAGTAATATTTTTTTACACTTTTCCAAGTAGTAGGTTGTAAATTCAAACTTTCCAAGTTGAACTGAACACAGCAATAGGGCTTACATGCCTGTTGAATATGTCACCATAGACCACAGTGGCCTTTTCAGATTTAGTTATTTGGGTTATTTGCCATCCGTGTGTGTGTGTGTGTGTGTGTGTCAGTGCTTTTGTCGTGTGGTGTGAGGCAGCGAATATTGACTGTCTTTTGGCATGTGCCATTTTTTTCTGTAGAGAGACTGTAGTAAAAAAGGGATTGGTAATACGTTTAATAAACCAATCCATTTTGTGGATGTTTAAATGATGCCCAGACTAATGTTTATTGACAAGATGTGAAGGCTTTGCTGACTAGGTGGGTTTGGTAAAGCTTGGCTCTGGGAAAAGGCCCCAATGTGTCTTTATGAGCTTTGACATATTTAATTAGCAGGATGGTCTTAAGAGCCCCTCGCTCTGGACTTTTAATCTCCCTAAAACCTTCTCGGCGCTGGGTTCCCTTTCTCCTCCCTGCTTTCTCTCACGTTGTGCTCTCTCTGTCTCTCCATCACTCCTCATATTCCTCCCTCTTTCTGTGCCCCAGCCTCTCTTGGCAGCCGTGGTCCCACCCACACGTGATTCCTAGCCTCAGAATCCAATTCCCATCAAAATTGTGTTACACCTCCGGCTCCAAGAGCTCCCATAACTCTCTCTGGCCAAGCAGCTCAAGGCAATAATCTGCATCCAGCCACCAGATGCGGGACACAGTCCAACACAATAAGGAGAGCGTTTTCTCTTTACAAGTTTTGATTCCCTGTGCTTAATAACATATAGGATGGTAGCCAATATGATCCTGTATCCATTGCGGTGGTCCTGATTTGCCACACCCAGCAATAACCAAACCTGAACCCGAGCGTTCCAGTGAATCTTAAGTGTAATGCTGCAGAATGTCCTTCTGCTGTATTTGTCTTTTTGGTGTGTATTTGGTCTATGTATTTGTTTACTAGATAGCAATTTAAAGTGCATTTCCACCCCAAAGTCTGTTTCAAAAGGTAGGGAGCAACATATGATTCCGTCTAAGAGACCTAATTTTGGCCAAATTTTAAAGGTGCGGTCACATTTACTATTGTTCAGCGAACTTTCACAGGTGAAATCTAGTCATTCCAATAGGAATCCACACAAGCGGTAATATTTTATTAGGGCTAAAGATTTCCCCATGCAGTTTTTGCATTGAGTTCAAGTTGGTCACAGATTGCAATAACCAATAATAAGCTACTTGGTTTGAAAGTAACTTCTGTGTGAACTGTGCCTTTGGACCTTTTTGCTTTTGAAATTGTCCTAATGTTCTCATAAATGCTATGTATGGTATGTGTCTGTGTGTTTTGATGTTTATTAGTGAATCTGACTTTTAGCTTAGCAACTTGCTAATGTTTAATCTGATTGGACTCAATCGAGAATCGCATCTCTTGTGTGATTTTGTGAGTACAACTACTTTTGTATGCCAGTTGAATTTTATGCTTATGAAGAGAGTCCCGAATCAGTCGCTTCTGATGTAAATTTTCACATATTCGAAGCCATATCGTCAGAGATAAGCCCAGACAGGCAGGTTTTTGGACAGTTCCCCAGACACCAGCTCTCTTTTCTCCCTCAAACGCTGTTTCTCTCCCCCTCTCTGTCTGTCTGCATCTGAGTGTATGAGGGTAGTTGAATCCACTTCCTCTGAGTGGCCACTTCGTTCCTCCTTCTCCTTCCTCCTTAATTGCAGTGAAGTGCAGATGAAAGAGTGGAGAGAAGGAACATGAGATTTCTTTCTCTTTAAAGCCTCAGCTCTTGAGCGCTGTAGCCGAGTCTTGCTTTCTATTATCAGACTCTGCATGCGTGTATGTGTGTGTGTGTCAGGCAGATGAGGTCTTTTGCCAGCAGTGCTGGGAGAGCATAATGTAAGAGCAAAGCACCCTGGGAAACCTATTCTCCTTCTGCTTTGGCCTGAATACAGAGACCACAGGTCCCTCCACACCCCAATACCACAGCAGCCTTTGGTCCAGAACAAACACTCCAACTTTCCTTCTCAAGTCATGGAAAAACCCTCTGTTGCCAAAGGAAAATTTGAATGTTAGATATTGTGTTCTCTTATGATTTCATATATGCCGGGGATATGAAGCCACGTCATGAAGCGTCATACACAGAGTTTGTGAGAGGTATGCCATCTGAAGCAGTTGTGATGAAAGACAAGTTTATGCTTTCGCAAAAGTAAGGAAATTGTTGTTATTCAGTGTGAAATAAATCATATGAGAGGGATTACTAGAGCTGGCCTTGAGAGTGCATGTTTTATCTTAAAGGAATAGTGAGTAGTCAGTGATCACACTGCTTTTTCCCATACTACAAAACTGTAGTGAGCGTGGATGTCTTAAAAGCCCCATAGGATTATAATACACACTAGTTAGGCTAGTCTAAGACTTTTGAAGCAATATGATTGATTTGTGCAAGGCTCTGCATTAAATATGGCATGCTGGCCTGGGGCCAGTGCGAGAGAGTTTCAGGCCAGTTGACAGAACTCTCATTTGTCCTTTTGTACCAGTGCTGTGATGAAAGTGTATGTTTACAGATCTTGTGCATCCATTTTTATGCTTTGCAAAATCTGTGGTGTACACTACTATTTGAAAGTTTGGGGTCAGTAAATTTTTTGAAAGAAATTAATACTTTTATTCAGTAGGGACATATGAAATTGATCAAAAGTGCCAGTAAAGTAAAAAAAGATTTAAAAAAAAAAATGCTGTTCATTTGATCGTTCTGTTCATCAATGAATCCTGAAAAAATATCACAGTTTCCACAAAAATATGAGGCAGCACAACTGTTTTTGAATTTGATTAAAAAAAGAAAAAAAAAGTGATTTTAAGTTGTTAATATTTAATTATAATAATATTTAATAATGTGATAATATTTCACAATGCAGCTGAGTTTATACTGTGTTCATTCTACATTCTAAAGAAAACATTTTGAAAAAATTGTAAAGATTATTTATTTATTTATTTATTTTCCCCAAAAAATCTTTTTGGGCCAGTGAATGTTTTGGCAGACAAAATGAAAACTACTGGCCTGACTGGACTAGCAGAAAACATCCTGACTATTAGGAAGAGAAGACTGAGGTTTTAATCGTCATTCATTGTTAATCTAACATATATTGTCTAACAGATCTCATCGTTTCTGATTTGTGAATGTTCGAGGTTTTGTTTGATTACAAAGCAACCAATGGCGTTTGTGTTGTCAACCTGGCATGATGGGTAGAAACAGTAATTGTACAGTAAATTACTAGAAGAAATGTGGTTCATTAAAAAATAAAATATAATTTAGTCTATCTCTCTCAGAAATTAAAAAGTGTTCTTCTCTGCTCAAGATCAAGCCTGAGACCAGGAGTTTTTATTGCACAGCGGTGTGTATCAAAGTAATATCCAGCACCTGCTCAAGGCAACACTAAACAGAATTGTTGCGCCTGTGAGTTTGACTCCTCATCCATCTCTGTCTAAAGAGCTTAGGGCTAAACCACTCAAACTCTGCACTCATCCAGACCCTCGCTGAGACATGGAAGGTCACACACTGCACCAGTCAGAAACCAGTGAAAATACGATTCTCCTCTCTCCAAACTAAAGCTATCAATTTTTGCCTCTAATATCTAGTATTTTATGTCCCTGTTTTGCAGAATTATTCTTATCGAACAGTTGTCCTTGTAATCTGATCATCTTCAGATGTGTGAAATGCCACTAGTGTCAAACAGGCCTGAGTGAGCGTGTCAGACAGACAATAGAAATTGAAACAACATGTCAGAGATCTCGCTGACTGAATGTGCTTTCCCTTTCTGCTAATGAGCCACATACTGTACCCAGAAACTGCTGTCATACTTAAATAACACAGGATGTCGTGCCAGACCTCCTGCTTTTATAATTCAAGTTCGATAAATATGATACATTCAGTGACAAACAAAGTAAATACTGGTTGCAACTTGCAAAACTCTACACTGAGAGGAGCAACATGATTGGACGAATTGTTTCTCTTAACTGTGATTGGGCAGTATTTATGCAGCTGTCAGTGTCTAGCTGCATTTTAGAGGTTTGTCGTAAATCTTTTACCATCAAACAGCTTGTTTTATTCTCTTAGCAAAGTCAAAATCGCTGACAAAACCCGAGCAGAGAGCTCGCAGATGCGTTTCCTTGCTTTTGTTTTTCTTTGCAGATCCAGACAGAGGAAAAACATTGGATATCTGTCTGAGGTTTTAACCGTTATGCCAAGAACATAAACAGAAACAGACCAGGAAATGTAGTGGAATTAAATTGCAAGAATGAAAGCTTGATGCAGGCTGTGTGCACAAGTTTGTCATCATTTGTATTCAGATGGAGGAGATGTCAACATTTCAGATGTTGTCTGTGCTGCAGTGTGATTTTCTTAGTTTTTTGCTAAGTATATAAGAACAGTGCTTCTCCAGTTGGCCATGACTAAAACAGATTTTGCCAATAAGGTATCTTATAATTACAATAAAAGTCCTGAGCATTCTAATCACATTATAGTCAGGTAATAATAAAAACCTTCATTTAAAAACTGCATGTTGTGTTTACTTGTGTTATCTTTGACTAATATTTAAATTTGTTTGATGATCTGAAACATTAAAGTGTGACAAACATGCAAAAAAATAAGAAATCAGGAAGGGGGCCAACACTATTTCACACCACTGTATGTTGTAAATCTAAAGATATATTTATACATCCAAACATAAAGTTAACGAATATGTCCCGAATATGAATAAATATTTATAAATCCTAAATAAATGTTATAAAGCAGAATATGAATCCTATCTAAATCTGAGTATATATTTAAAGTTCCTAAAAATTCCTAAAATATTTTTTTAGGTAAAATCTGTCTTTTACTAAATACACAATATAAACCTTGGATATAAAATAGATAATGAGTTTTAATGATTATTTTTAAAGACTTAAATAAAACTTCTAAATATGTACAGTAAACTAATTTGGTTAGGCTGTTTAGGTGTAATATTGTCATAGTCTCATTCTTGAAGCACAAAAACAGTGGAGAAGCACTGTATTATGTAAATGTTTTTTTAGGGCATGTGTGCTGAACAGGCACTTTCAAACCGTGTGTGTTTGTGTCTCCTCACCTCCAGCACCTCTAAATGTTCAAAGACTGAGTCAGGAGATTTCTCTCGCTCGCTCTCTCTCTCTCTCACACACACACGGAGTAACAGACAGGCAGGTGTGTTGATTGAGAGACAGATAAATGCTTACTGTCTAAAACAAAGATCTCTCTCTCTCTCTCCCTCTCTCTCTCTCTCTCTCTCTCTCTCTCTCTCTCT
>NW_015505399.1:1200653-1211357 GCF_001515645.1 Sinocyclocheilus grahami | reverse complement strand
ATCCTCCATCCAGAGCTCCCTCTATGAGGAAACTGTATTTCTGCGGAGACCGCCAGCCCGACCCAGCTAACTGCCCGTTTGGTACAGTTCTGGAGTTCCTGCAGGCCTGTTTATCCGCAGGGTTGACCCACTCCACCCTAGAGGGCTTCGTGGCGGCCATTGCGGCCTACCACGCCCCTCTTGGTGTCTTCTGATCATCTTCAGATGTGTAAAATGTCACTCGTTTCAAACAGGCCTGAGTGAGCATGTTAGACAGACAATACAAATTAAAACAAGATGTCGGAGATGATGCGATCTCGCTGACTGAATGTGCTTTCTCTTTCTACTAATAAGACACATACTGTATGCAGAAACTGCTGTCATACTCAAATAACATAGGACATCGTGCCAAACCTCCTGCCTTCAGGAGGAAATGTTTATTCAGATTCGATAAATATGATGCATTCAATGTCAAACAATGGAAATATTGGTTGCAACTTGATCGGTTTGTCTTTAACCTTGGGAAAACTCTACACTGAGAAGAGCAATATGATTGGACAAATTGTTTCTCTTAACCATGATTGGTCAGTATTTATGCAACTATCAGTGTCTAGCTGTGTTTGAAAGATTTGTCGTAAATCTTTTACCATGAAACAGCTTGTTTTATTCAGTCATTCATCTAACAGCAAAGTTAAAAACGCTGACAAGACCCGAGCGAGGAGCTCGCAGATGCGTTTCCTTGCTTTTGTTTTTCTTTGCCGATCCAGACAGAGGAAAAACACTGGATATCTGTCTGGGGTTTAACCGTTATGCCAAGAACATAAACAGAAACAGACCAGGAAATTTAGTGGAATTAAATTGGCAAGAATGAAAACTTGATGCAGGCTGTGTGCACGAGTGTGTTATCATTTGTATTGCAGATGGAGGAGAAGTCAACATTTCAGATGATGTCTGTGCTGTGCTGTGATGTGATGTATCTAAGCGTGTTTTCTTTGTTGTTTATAACAAAGAAGTATAACAACAGTGGTTCTCAAGTTGGCCACGACTAAAACAGATTTTGCCAACAAGGTTTGTGGACAGCAAGGAGGAAAAAAAGCTAAATTTAAATAATAATAAATGCAATTATTTAAATGGCCGCACTTTAAAAAGACTTGAAAAATAATGACTGAAGTAATAAAAAAAGAAACATTGATCAGAAAAAAGTACAATAATGTGTAATATCGTCATAGTTTGATTCTTGAAGAAAAAACAATTGAGAAGCACTGTGTTATACAGTATTGCAAATGCTTTTAGGGCATGTGTGCTGAACAGGCGCTTTCAAACTCTGTTTCCTCACCTCCAGCACCTCTAAATGTTCAAAGACTGAGTCAGGAGATTTCTCTCGCTCGCTCTCTCTCTCTCTCTCACACACACGGAGTACATGGACTATAAGGTTGTCCAGTGGCCAGATGAGTTTCAATCCCTGCTTTCCAGCATCCTGTCACTCATGTGAAATGATTGCAACAATTAGCATCCAATCAATTCCCAATAGACAAGTTTCAGAAAATACTCAAATCATTAACCTTGAGCAGATGTGTACCCTGTTTGTGCATAAGTCCTCTGAAGTTTGGCTGTGGTGAGCACGACTGTGCTGCTTATTGTCTGATGTGTCTCTTGTGTGATTTTGACTTTGAAAACATACAAGTCGCTGCCAAGCTCTGGCCTGTTGAGAGCCCTGATGCCACACTGTTCTCTCTCTCTCTCTGTCTCATTCGCGTGTTCCCGCACACTAATCTCTGTACACGATTGAGAGGGAGTTTGTTGTTGATTCAAGTTGAAAGCTGCCATATTTCACTGATTGGAATTGATAGATTAATTTGCGCTGTAGAAAGCCATCTGTTTGTTTCTCTGTGTGTGCTAGTGCATTTCCCTAGGTGTACTTGGATGAATTTAGACACGTCCAAATAAATGATGAAGTCACCTCTTCTGATGTAACTTTTATTCGCTCATCTTTGTTAGTCTCAGTGGATTGCAAAGGTGCTGCAGTGTTTTGTGTTCATATGATTGTTCAGTTATGTTTGCAGCAGACTGTGACTGAAAAGATCAGAAATAGACCAAGCGCTTTCAGCAACAATTTGTTACTGTTAGTCAGCGACCAAAACTTCAGTTTGAATCTGAATGTGTGGTGAATCATTAATTAATCACATCTTTATAGTCGCAAGCTAAGACTTTGTATTCAGTGCACTGAAGTGCTCGTCTAATTTTAATTGTTATTTTTTGTGGTTATTTTCAGTGGTTGTCAACTTGACTAAGTGTCCAAAATATTCAAAGGTTCCATGACTTCTTTTGTTTGTGATTACTAGATTTTTTTTTTAAAGAAAAACTGTACACTATCGTTAAAACATTTCGGGGCAGTAAGATTTTTTTTTAAAACATTTTTGCAAGATGTTTCTCAAACTCACTAAGACAGCATTTATTTGATCAAAAATAAAATAAAAAGAGTAAAATTATTAAATATTATTGCTATTTAAAATATTTTCTTTTAATATTTAATTTATTCCTGTGATGGAAATTTTCAGCAGCCATTACTACAGTCTTCCGTGTCACATGATCCTTTAGAGTTCATTGTAATATGCTGATTTGCTGCTCAAGCAACATTTCTTATTATTATCATTTTCTCATTTTCTATTTTATCTTTTTTTTTTTGTCAAAACCACAATGATGCACTTTTTTCAGGATTATTTTTGATGAAAAGAAAACAAAAAAACAGCATTTGATATTATATATTTTATGTGTGTAGAAGGTGTATAGTATTTAAAATGTATATAGAATATTTTATTTATTAATGTCCTTGCTGAATAAAAGAGTTAATTTCTTAAAATAAAATAAAAAACACTAACCATACACTAAACTGAATGGTACTGTATATTCATTACAAAAGTATACATGTAAATTTACATTTTCTTAATTTGTGACTTTTCCAGCTCTGGAAATTATACCTTATATATTCAGTTTTTTCAAGACCTTGGTTCTTCAAAAAAATGTTGTTGAGGAGGTTAATTAAAATGAGAAATATCTTGATTTGTAGGTATTTTGGCCTATTTTAATGCCTGTTTTGTCTTATTTTAAATCATTTTAAGTCATCTTGTGGCCCTCTTGGAAGTTTTCCAAGACCCCTATTGGGCCCCGGGCCCCTGGTTGAGAAGCACTGATCTAGAGTCCTGTCATATGTGTTCCCCCACTTGTACTTCTGTTCATGACGTGTTCAGTCAGCTCAGCTCATGGTCACAGATCTGTGGGGCCTGACACTCACGCTCACACATTCAAAACCAGCCCTGCCTACAGTGATCGGGCTCATAATGAGTTTCTGATTGATCGATACAATCTTTATTACATCAAAATAAGATGAAAGCTCTGGCTGGGAGGGTTTCTCTGTCTCGTGCTGGTATGAGGGCGAGCTTTAATGGTGTGTGCTGGTTACCAGTGCAAGTGACCATCCATCACCCTGCACTCAAAATGTGACAGACCCCTCCACCCACAGCCATCAGTCTCTGAAAGCCAGCGACCCCTGCTACACCCCCTTACACACGCTAACCCAATAAAGGTGAACCGTAATTATGAGATGCCTTTTAAAAGTCTGCCGTAGGCAATTATCAAAGCCATACATCTCCTGCTGCGAAATATCATAATAGTGCAGGATTGCAGGTTTTTAATACCTGCTGTGGTGATGGATGCCAGACGGGCCGGCAGAGAACAGGTTTACTGTGTGAAGGATGTCACAGAGTGTCTGAACTGTTACTGGCGTATGTGTCTCTATCCTCTCTTCCTGCCTGAATACACCATCGAGTTTGACTGACAGACTCGGGGACATGAGGTATGTAGGAGTATAACTTGCAGAAAGCTGCTTCCTGAACCCTGCACTTATGAACCGAGAGTAAGTGTTTCTGAGTGTGACAGGAGAATACAAGTGACACTGAGACAGCTGACCTTTCCGATTATACGCTCCACATTTCTCTTCTCCTAACTTCCACCACAGGAGATTCATCTTTGGCGTGACAGACTCCAAATGGCCCTCTCTTTACAGTGTCTGTTAAACGGGATTTGAAATAAAGTTAGTTAAAGTTGTAAAGTCATCTTGGTATGTACTGTTACCAGCTATACCACATACTTTTTAGAATGTAGTATGACAGTCCTCTGGTACTTTGATATTCTACAAGTGTTATAATTTTTGTCTTATACTGATACCTAAATGTAAAAATCTATATTTTGAGATGTTTATTTCAAAATATAGTGCCTTAGTGCCTCACCACCTACGGTTCATTCATTCATTTATGATAGATGGATGGGTCAATCTCCATCATTCTTAGCTAACTTGATGCTAAAATTACATTGACTTTTATGCACTGACAAAAAAAAATCAGCTTTATAATGATTTAATTCATATGCATTCTATGAAATTATTATTATAAAAAAAAATTTAATTGATTATTTATTTATTTATTTATTTTAATCCAAACTGTTAGATGATATTATTTAATTGTTGGCTATCAATTTAAAAAAAAAAATGAAAGTGGCCTCTAAAGATTCTAAACAAGTGAGAATTTTAAGAGATTTTTTAAAATAGTTATAATATACAATATTATAAAATGTATTAGTTATTAATTTTTTTAAATAATTTCCCCCCTTTTTTGTCTTTTAAAAATATTACTCTAAAGAGCATGCAGCATTTATACTTCGAAAATCTTCAAAAGTCGTATACTTGCATGCACTGTACATTTGACAACAGGCTATTATTTGTGATCTAGTAGGATACTAAATTAATTGTTAATTGGGATGTAGCTCTAGCCTCTATTTTTGTTTCCTGTGAGAAGATGAATTTAAAGTCCACACTCACATCTGACTTCTCCTTAAATCAGGTGACGACTACAATTAATAGCCCCTCCCCTTTTTCAATATGTATGTGGGTCTGATTAAAGCACGCTGCTATCCCGAGACACACATTTAGACTCTCATCTTCAAGCCAAAAGTGTTTTGGAGACCTCCAGAGAGCAGGCCTCTCAAAAGCTGCTTAATTTCATCAGCAGGCCGTGGGACAGAAGTAATTACGTTTGTGACACGAACTGTGCTTGTATAGAGAACATTTCAGTCACGCTGGCTGGTGCATCAGTGGCCTGCTATTTATAAACCTTCTCTCACACAAATCCAGCCCTGCAATGAGCTGCAGCAGACCTCTCCTACATACCGATGCTCCATACTGCTGTTAATGAACATTTCCCTATGATCCACCACCACCATGTACTTGAAAGTCCAATTTAAGAGTGGTTTGCTTTGGTCGTTTCTGGTGAAATTTCAGGATGAGCCCTTGATGAGTTAAACTTGCTTTTTCAAACTAATTCTTAAACCACAAATGTCAGATGTTTTCAGGGCTGTGGCCCGGTACTTAGTGCTCATTTTCAAACTTAAAGGGGTACTCCACCCAAAAATGAAAATGATCTCATCATTTACTCACGCTCATGCCATCCCAGATTTGTATCACTCTTTTTTTTTTTTCAGAAGAACATGAAGATTTTTTTCATCTCTGAGAGTCCATATAATGCAAGAGTATGGGACCTCCAAAGTTGACACTTTAAAAACACACAAAGTGAACACAATGGTAATCCATACAACCCATGTGATGAATCAATGTTTTATCAAAAATACACATTTTTTTTTTACTTTTTTTAAACATCACTTCTGGCCAACTGTCACACATGGGCTAATAAGTTTACACTTGATCTGAACGTCAGCACGTTGTGAAGCATGATGTAAGTGTGTTCCAAAGCTAACATGAGAAGTGATGCTGAAACACTGTGGACTGTCATTTCTCACACGAGTTTCACAACACTTATATCAGGATTTACAATGTGCTGACGTTAACGTCAATCGTGGACTCATATGACAGTTAGCTGAACGTGATAGTTTATTGTCATTTCTAAAGTGCCATTCTTCAGCTAGAAGACTAACACACTGTGACAATGTAATGTACATGAATTGGTTCTATACCAAATCAGCAGATTAGAATGATTTCTGAAGGATCATGTGACACTGAAGACTGGAGTAATGGCTGCAGAAAATTCAGCTTTGCCTCCCCAGGAATAAATTACAATTTAAAATACATTAAAATTTAAAATTGAACAATATTACTGTTTTTACTTTATTTTTGATCAAATAAATTCAGCCTTGGTGAGCATTAGATACTTATTTCAAAAGCGTTAAATACATTTACTTTTATGCACTACAATACATAAATAATTATTAGTGCATAAATAATTAATCTATACAATTTTTGAATACAGTTTTTTATTTATTTATTT
Source organism: Sinocyclocheilus grahami (assembly GCF_001515645.1). Taxonomy (NCBI): domain Eukaryota; kingdom Metazoa; phylum Chordata; class Actinopteri; order Cypriniformes; family Cyprinidae; genus Sinocyclocheilus; species Sinocyclocheilus grahami. The sequence continues at coordinate 1,205,046 of NW_015505399.1, read as the reverse complement.
ATTTTTACATTGCTCTTGCTCTTTGTATGTGCCTACTCAATATGTCACATACATATGCACATTGTCATCCTTTGAACTTCCATGAACTTTCATTTCTCGTCAAACTTCAAGGTGTGGCATCTGTTGTGATGCTATATAAAGACCCTCTCATCCAGCTGTGTCCTCATCTCCGTTCACCCTCCCTGTCTCTCAGCGCTCTCTCTTTCTCTCTCTGTACCACATCCCAAATTACATGTGCATAAATTTCTCTCGTGTCATAATCCTGAGAGCAGAAACCGTGCAGCTGGGCCGGGTTGGGCTCATCTTGTCTGGCCTTCTCTGGCAGTTTGGAGGCCACACAGATTAAACGACTGATCCCACTTCCACTTTCATTTAAACGACCATTAGCCAAACAAAAAAAGGGGCCGGTGCCGGCAGCAGGCCAGGCTGATTGGAATTCCAGTGAGGCGCACCACCTGTCGATACGATGATTTCCTGATTCATGAATGCATTCTGGGAGCTGCAGCGCTTTAGCTAATGATTGTGGGTGTAGGAGTTGTTTGGAGAAGGGTGGGGTCGACCAATGCGAGGATGGAGGTATGCAGAGATGGAAAGGAGGGAGATAAAGAGAGAGAGAGATGGTGCTTCTGATTGATGGAGAAACGAGTCCCGGGATTGAGCTCTCATCCATCATTCCCTGTGGAGGCGCATGTTTAAAAAGTCATTTTCATTAGAGGAGAGAGAGTGTTTACAATTTCACACACACTCACATACATGCTCAGGCTTATAAAGATCCACCTTTGGTAGTTCAAACATTATTAACGTTTTGCTTTGTCTTCTTCCCAGAATGCATTTGGAAATGCTCCAGTGGTCTCTATTGACCCACCATCTTTGATTAGCACCGAAACAAATTTTTCATAAAGCGCTGATGCTAGAATTAAGTTTCCTAATACCAGTGATTGCTAGGCAGCAAAAAGATAGATTTAAAGTTCAAGTTTAGGTTAATGTCTTTGTTTTTGCACAAATTACAAATGCAAAAAGAAAAAAGAAATGTAGTATGCAAACGGTATGATGACAGTATGAATAACATTTTTTCAATACAAGTTCAAGAAATATTCCAGGTTCAGAAGTCAACAGCATTTGTGGCAAAATGTTGATTAACTTTTTAAGTTTAGCCACAAAACATAAAATGCATGTGTTAACACATGTAGAAAAATCACTCACTTATATTTTCAGTGTAATATTATAAAATCGACTTTAAGTCTGTTTTTGTGGCAATAATATTATGCCACAAATGCTGACAATTTTGATTAACTTATTAGTATAAGTATATTGCTTCAATGACAGATGTTCAAACTTAAAGGGATAGTTCATCCCAAAATAAAAATTAATTATAGTCATTAATTACTCACCCTCATGTCATTTGAAACCCAGAAGACCTCCGTTCATCTTCGCAACACAAATTAAGATATTTTTGATGAGATCAGAGAGCTCTCTGACCCTGCATAGACAGTAGCACAATTGCAATGTTCCCAGACCTAGAATTTCCCCAGAAGAACGCGCACAAAAAGTATTCTCGTAGCTTCGCAAAATTAAATTTGAGCCACTTATGTCGCATGGACTGTTTTACCGATGTCCTTACTACGTTTCTGGGCCTGGGAACATTTCAGTTGTGTTGCTGTCTATGCAGGGTCAGAGAGCTCCCAGATTTCATCAAAAATATCTTAATTTGTGTTCCGAAGATAAACTAAGGTCTTACAGGTTTGGAGCAGCATGAGGGTGAGTAATTAATGACAGAATTTTCATTTTGGGGTGAACTATCCCTTTAAATCCAAAATTTCTTAATTTTAAATGTACAAAAACATCACATTGATTGAAATGATCTAAACACAAACTTCAAATGGAGTCTGAATGTTTCATTTTATTTGAATTAACTGCAAAAATGTGTGGAGAAGATGTTTGGCAAGCACTGTAATAAAGTGTCATTATGTGGTTTTATTTTCCCTCTTTGTCCTTTCTCAGTGAGTGGAGGGGTGGAGTTGGGACCCACGCTAGGCCTGAAAAAGTCCAGTTCTCTAGAGAGTCTTCAGACTGCCATGACAGAGGCCAAGAGGAATGAGCTGCTGCCCTTCCATAGGCCCCGCCCACACATGGTAAGAGGGCGTGGCTGCAATGAGAGCTTCCGGGCAGCAATCGACAAATCATACGACGGCCCGCCAGAGGAGGATGATGGTGAGCACCCACAATAACTTGATTTGAAGGTGCAATGTGTAATTTCTGTAATAAAAAAAAGAAAGAAATATGAAATAACTAGGAAAAAGTAAGTTGTGGCCCCTTTAAAGAAATTGGTAGTTGCTATATTCCACATATCACTTTGATTCCTATAGACTCCCGTAAGTCTACATCAGTATTTGTAGTTATTGTGGATGTGTGTGAGTGAAGTCAGTGACTGCTGAGGGAGAGTAATTGAGAGTAAAGTGTTTGGCTTTGTCCCTGTCATGTGCTTCCTCTTCCCACACACCAGCCTAATTGGCCCTTCCGTGAGACGACAGACTACAGACATGTGGCGAAAGAAGGAGAGAGTGTGAGAGAGGAGAGGGGTTGTTCATTATGGTCAGTGCGAACAGATACAGCACAGCTGAAGACTTAAGATCCCGTCTCATGCACACACACACATCCCAAAGCAGTATCTAACTTCCCTATTCGTGGAGATCAAGATAAAACCAGAGCTCGTCATTGTAAGCTTTTCCCTGAAATTTTAAACTGAGATGTGGTTCAATGGTGCAACTCAGGATGACCAAGTGATGAGTTCGTAGCTTCAAAACAAACTCATTAACACAAATTATCAGGTTATTTACTCACTTGCTCAACGACGTGTGATTACATCTGCTGTTTACCTCGACGTGGAGATGCCACACACACATCTTCTGGTCAAGAAAACAGCGGCAGCTTATTACTAATTACTAAGAACAGTAATTAGGCACACAGCGTTCCTCTCACTTCTCATTACCGTCCCTGTTGTGGGATGATATTCTGCCTGTGTTCAGAGAAAAGAGTTTAAACATCACATTCTAACAAGCCACTCTGTGTATGTGGGGGAGAGAGAAAGATTATATACTTAAAATACGTTTGTTTATCAATCTATTCATGCATACCCTTGTGAAAGAGCAGCATACATGTAAAAAGAGTACTATAAAGGAAAAATATATACTTAAAAAAAAAAATACTGAATGTATCACTTTGATTCCTATAGACAAGTTTAAGAAATCATGAAAGTCATGAATTCAGTTGCATTTTGTTTCGTTATATTATTTAGAGTTCCCCCCCCCTCATTTTTTAGCATTTGAAATAAAATTCAATGCACATTCAGTGCAATTAAGCACACTTATTTTTCGCTAGGGTATGTCACACTTAAATATTTCCATCTTTTTTTTTCTTTTCTTTTTTTGTCCTTGCACCCTTATATGATCATGTTGGAACTGGTTTTAACAGCTTAGATTAGAATCTTTATTTATGGTAGATTTTGTTTATGTGACATTCACACAGTGCCACTATTGAATGACATGAACCATTGGCTTATTACAGGAACAAATCCCCCTGGAGCAACCTGGGGTCAAGTGCCCTGCTCAAGGGCACAATGGTGATATTCTCAGTCAGCACATCCACGACAGCCCACAGTACATTCCGATGTATATTGTATACAAAATAGCAAGAGATGACTTTGCCAGAAAATTGCCAGTTACAGTCTGATTGGCTGCTACACAACTTCAGGAGCCAAAGTAATTAGATCAGTCTATCAAGAAACAGTCTGCTAGAAAATGTTGTGCTGCTTAAATTTTCAGTTTTGAGGAAAAGCTAGATATGCCAAAGTTTGCAAGGTTTATAGGAATCAGATATTTACAAAATATTTAAAATAGATACTAAATTATATATTCATGGTCAGAATCAAACATTCTGCTTTTATTTTATATCAGTGTGTTAAACTCAGTCAAGTATGACAGTCTTGAAAAAAATGAAAGCACAATCAAATTAGGCCAAAATATATAGATAGAACCTGTAACTTCCAGTTGCAGGTCTTGAGTCTTAACCACTACACCACCACCCCAAGGAGAAAATTAAGAGGATGCATTCTTCTCACATAAAGAAGAAACCATATAAATATCAAAGGCCATACATTAGTGAGGATGATAAACAGAGGCATTTAAGGAAGGGATTTATTTCCCTTTGAAATGGTTTCCATTATTTCACTTTGAACTCACAGCAGTGTCATTATAGTTTTATTATGTAAGGCTTTCAGAGCATAGGTACTGCTCTCTAAGTCCTCAAGTCCTGCTCTTTTAAAGCGTTTTCATATTGAGACGTGAGCATGATGAGAAATATCTCCCCTTTTTTCTTTATCCTTTCTCACCACCCC
>NW_015505399.1:1180379-1199923 GCF_001515645.1 Sinocyclocheilus grahami | reverse complement strand
TTCTCCCCCCCCCCCCCCCCCCCCCCTCCCCCCGGCGTTCAGCATTGTGTTCAGCGGATTGATATTTACAATAAGCCTTTGCGCTGGTCCGAACAAAAGAGTTTTCAGATGCATATTAGAGAAGTGGGAGCTAGAGCAGGCCTTTGAGGTTCCTCTGTGTCTCTGAATAATAGGGCGGCTGTACAGTCATTACCGAGCCACCCGCTTCAATGCTAGCTTAAACAGCGGATCGGCATTTGTTTGTGTAGAAATCAGGCCATGGGGAAACGGATGCTGCTGTTGGCCTTGGACTAAGCCTCAGAAGAACCGACTTGTCCTCGAACCCGATAGTTGAAGTTTGTGTAGGCGAGGCTCAGAGAGAGTTTTGCATGCTTTTCTTTTTGTTTTATTTTGTTTATCTCTGTCATTCAAGAGGGAACTGGTTCAGAGTCATATTGAATGTAATGTATTCTGTATCACCAGCTAACCAAAGCAAGGGGAGTTTATTTTTCAAGACTTTCCTGTTCCTCATTGGAGGTTAATGCCATGTGATATTATATACCAGGGTTCCTCAAATCTTGCCCTGGAGGTCCAATGCGCTGCAGAGTTTAGCTCCAACCCTGATCAAACTCACCTACCTATATATATATATATGATGTCAGTTTAATCTTTATTTTTGTTTTTGTTTTTTTCATAATTTTCATTAGGATTGTTAACATAAGTAAATTTAAATCGGGCCCTATGGAAGTTTGCTGAGGCCCCCTGGTTGGGAAATACTTTTAAATAATACTAAAACAGAAAATGGTGGTAAAATATTTCATTTCTTAATTTTATTTAACATATTTGATTGTAATTGTAAATGTAGTTTTTACAATTCTGTGTACCATTTGTCAATGCATGTCTATATATGATCTACACATCAATATCGGCCATTGAAAACCGTATTGGTCGACCACTATTTGCAAGCTTTCGGTTACAAGCCCAGATCTCTCTTGTCTCTTCCCTCACTAATTTCTTTGTCTTTTCCCTTGTCATATTTTGGCCTGTAAGATACAACTATCCATCAATAAATCGCAGTGTACAGGGCTGTCGGGACCTTCCCCTGAGCTACAAGTGGAGGGTTAGTAGGATGGCCGCTGTGAGGCTTATGAAAGACTGATGCTTTTTCGCACGTCTCCTCGTCTCTCTTTTAACACACTCTCTGAGGCAGCCTGGTAAACGTACATCTGTTCCCAGCACCGCCGCTACCATCTGACAAACCTCAGAGCGCAGACACATAATGCAGCTAAACAGAGCGGTCAGCTCCAGCTCCATATGGCACGCCGTCTCGGCGTCACAGTCTTCACACCGCGCCAGTGCCAGGCCTAATTTGCATCACGGTGGGCACCTGTGCCAACCCCTGCCCATCTGCCTGTCGATCGGCCAGCACTGGCTCCAGCACCGGCACCATCAAGACCAGGCGGCTCCATCACAGTGGAGGATGGACCCGCATGAGTGATTCTACAAATCAGAGCATAGACGCCCCGGCAGGCTCCACCTAACGGGCAATTAGCTCTATAATTGTTTTAATTTGGATGACTGCCGGGAAAACTGAAAGGCACACCATGCTGTTACAGCAACACGTGGAATATTCCAGCAGAGAGAGAGAAACAGAAACAGCGGAGTGAGGAAAACAGCCGGGAAACTTGATTCAGCTGGTGTCTTTCTCAAGGTGAACCGTTTTGACTCGTCAGGAAATGCAGGCTACGATACAGCTCTTGCTTCTGTTAATCCGACTCGGTCTGACTCGGCCTGATCCCACTGTTTTTCCTCTTCCGTGTGTCTGCCGAGAGTCTGCCAGTGCGCCCACTGTGGCCAGCTCTCCTCCCGCGCCCATGCAATCATTCTAATGTGCACCGTTGTTCTGAGGAGATAAGCGTTTATGTGTTGGCTTGTCAGCGGTTGATGGGGTGAGGGATGTAAAGGTTATTGAATACCACCGTAGTTTTATTTATTTATATTTAGCAGGCAGCAGGGATTAGAGATGTGGGTTCGAGAGCTGTGCGGTGACGCTGCTCGCCACAGAATGTGACACAGCCTTCACTCAAAACTGACGTAACCCAGAATCTTTTGCCGTGAGATTGCCCTGTCACCCTGAGCAGGCCAAATATCCACAGATTAAATGGACTGAAAATGTGTAAAATTCTCCACAAGTCAACTTTTTCAAGGTCCAGGGAATGTGAACACTCTTGCATAGCTGGGGTAACTGATGAGTCCTTGCTTAACCTGACCTTTATTGTAAGCTTGTGCATCTACATAAACCCACCCAAATCCCTTTATTCTTTGGGACTGTCAGGGAGTTAACTTTAAGGCCTGTTCATACATTACCAGTCAAAAGTTTGGAATTAAGATTGATTTATTCATTTCTTTATTTTTGTAAGCTGTTTCTTATGTATAGGGTAATATTAACAAACAAACAAACAAACAAAAAAAGAAATTAATGCTCACTTTTATTCAACACGTATGGAGTAAATTAATCAAAATAGAAAAGATTAAAGATATTTTGAATGTTGAAAAGAATTTCTATTTATTTTTTTATTTTTTTTACTTCATATTCATCAAAGAATCCTGAAAAAAATATATTACAATCTCCACTGGAGTAGACTGGAGTAATGGCTGCTTAAAATTAAGGAATAAATTAAATGTGAAAATATATAACAATAGAAAATTGTTCTTTTAATTTGTAATATTTCACAATATTACTGTACAATATTATTTTTTACTGTATTTTGATCACATATTAGCATAACTTTTAGCACTTTATTTACTTTTTTTTTTTTTTTTTGGTCACAACATAATTTTAAAACGAAACAAAGCATCCCCATTGACTTTAGATATTCACGTCCAAACAAATTCCCTTTAAGACAAGTCAGGTTACTCTGTTGCAATTTTGGTAACACCCCCAGGAAGCTTGATTTTTTTTTTTTTTTGAAGGTGAACTAGAAAGCACCTTGAGACAGTCTCATTTAAACATTGTCCTGAATCAGCTGATTCAGGATGAATAAGCTATAAAAAATTTTCCCAGGAGAATAATCTCTACCAATTGCACATTTGTGTTGTGGCCTCCTCTTTTTGTGTTATTTTAGTTGGTTTAACTCTAGGCCAGTGTTTCCCAACCTTTTTTAGTCGCGGCACCCTTTGGAAATTTTAACAAACTTGTGGCACCCTACAAAATTTATTTTGTCACAATATTTGAAAATATATATATTTGAATATTTGTGCTCTCGACAGACGGCACCCCGGTTGGGAAACACTGCTCTAGGCTACATAGTTCATTTTGATATTCTGCTTTAAGTGGCCTGCTCTTGATAATATTGAGGGTTTCTCACCTTTTTTCACGTTTTTTTTTTTCTTTTTATCCCTTCACATATTCCTCTCATGTGTCCTCATAATTATATATTTTTTTTCCTGCAACCAGGGACTGAAGCATCTCAAGCATTCTGTAGATCGATAGAAAAATATTGACTGCCCTTTTCAATTAGCATTATGTGTGTTTGGGATGTCTGACCTCAAAGGTTAAGAGCAGGTGAAGTACAGACTAGCTGAGATGCCCCTTGAGAAACATGGCCTCTAACCCCACCGACTGTAAATCTGAATTTCCAAGTGCTTAAAATGTCTCTCATTGAAGAAACAGTCTTCATTTAGAGCTTTTAAAGGGGTTTAAACCTTTATGTTCTTACAGGCATGGTTGCTGTTAATTTACAAACTCCAAAATGAACCAAAGACTTTTTGGAATGAATAAAATGCGCAATTTTCATTTTTGGCTGAACTAGTCCTGTAATTCAGGAGAGGCTGAGGGGAGGCATTTCAGCCTGAATTTACCATCAAATGAAGATTTGTTAAACTGAATGTCAGCTATCTTGTTTTAAAGTGAGCCAGTATGGCTACAGACACCATTCGGGTTCTCTGATACTGAACACAAATCTCTTATTTGAGGTCAGAAACCCTACACATTGTCACTGTCTAGATGAATTATTTATTTTCTGACTCCGTTTCCTCCTCTGTTTTCCATCTCAATGTTATATGTGCCTGTTAAATCTTTAGCTGGCCAGTGCGGATGGTATTTTGTTCTTTGCCTGGCTCAGATTCAGTGTTATTGGCCACTATTTAGTGCCCAGTGGGAGTCACTGGCTAGTGTCCATTCTGCTGATAGTGGCCGTGTTGATCTGGTGGTAGCTGTGTCTATGGGTCAGAGCAGTGCTGCAAATCTGGGACATTAAGCCAGGATATGGCCCTGCAGCTCAATGATAAACATATGACAAAAGAGGAAAATCAACTTTTATGTCTCACTGTTTCTCAGTCCTTAGCATTCAAAGGCCAGATGTTTACATCAAGCCCTTCCTTTCAAAATCTTGTAACAGGTTACTGAGTCATACAATAACACTCGTATTTTCTGTTACATTCTGTTGTTTTAGCACACCCTTTATTAAGTAGCGCATTGTCTCTTAGCATTTTCTGATGCACTGTAAAACCAAAAAATTAACAATAACATGATTTTTTGTATTTTTTATGAATGCTATATTTAAATACTGCCATGTTAATGTTGCATCTTAAAAATAATACATAGTTGCCATTACATGTAAAGCTTTTCTTGCCATTTTTCCGCTTGTCATGTGTAGCAATTTTCATACAAGAGAAGCCGGACGTGTAAACAGTTGCTGTGATACAGTAGCTTGAAATATGCTGACTTGTTAACAATTTTTTATTTGAGGAATTCTGCTATTAGGTTTGTACTTTTTGGTCCGATTTTACCAAGTGCTTGTGTCTACAATGTGAGTTTATGCTCACTTAGAGTATCACATGTTTAGACTTCATTGGAATCACTTGTGAGTTGAGTTCCCTTTGTGTTTCACCATGTTCTATGTGTGTGTACAGCACATTGTTTAGTATTGTTAGAGTGTATAAATACATGTGTTTGTGAAGTTTAGTGGTACATTACTAGTATAGTGTGTTTGTGTGACAAACTGATGATTTAGCACCACAGGAGATCCTTATAGCTTGTGTGTGTGTGACAGAGAGACGGAGTAGCTCTATGGGAGGGTAAGGTATAGCCTCAGGTGGAGGATGGGACCCATTAGGATGTTTTACATCTTGCAGACAGATGGAGGCCCGTGTGGACTGCCAAATGCCCCTCATTCTGCTGCTGTGATACACACAAACACACACACTTAACAACAGATATTACACTGAATAACACACACAGTCCTGTGAAACCTACTGCAGCAAATGTAACCGCACACAGTAATAAGCCACAAGGCTGTGAATTACAGTGATTTTACGCATAGAAATAAGCATGTACCTACATTTTACAGTGTCTTTTTTTCCAAATTTAGAGTTGAAAGTGTCTGCTTTATTTTATTTTATTTTTACCCATAATATGCAGTAATCTTCCTCTGTCCTGAAGTCAGATCTGAGCCACTTCAGTGGAACTACACAGTGTTGAACACTTCCAAACTACCCATTAGGATGTTTTACATCTTGCAGACAGATGGAGGCCCGTGTGGACTGCCAAATGCCCCTCATTCTGCTGCTGTGATACACACACTTAACAACAGATATTACACTGAATAACACACACAGTCCTGTGAAACCTACTGCAGCAAATGTAACCGCACACAGTAATAAGCCACAAGGCTGTGAATTACAGTGATTTTACGCATAGAAATAAGCATGTACCTACATTTTACAGTGTCTTTTTTTCCAAATTTAGAGTTGAAAGTGTCTGCTTGATTTTATTTTATTTTTACCCATAATATGCAGTAATCTTCCTCTGTCCTGAAGTCAGATCTGAGCCACTTCAAACGTCCCTCAGTGAGTTGAACACTTCCAAACTTCACTTTTCTCATCAACCCGGCTACTTTTTATCAGAAATGAAATATTACATAATTAACCTTAATGTGGAGCAATTCAGCAAAATTGCAGTTCCTCAAAACCTCTTGGCTTTGTGACCGAACATATGACTGTCTCCCATTAGAGGCGATGGAGAAATGCAGCTTTCAGCTTTACCTTGTAAGGCAAGAGATTAACAGGATCTTTTAAGTCAGCCATGTTTGATAAACAGTTTTGAAGGCAACGCTGTACCATGTTGAAGAAAAAAACAACAACAGTTCAAACCAAACTGAGATGGTCGGCTGGTCTACCAGCTAAAACCACCAAACCACCTTTAAGATTTATTTTTTCAGCAGGATACGTGATGATGGATAGCTGAAGGACTGGAGGGGTGAAATGAAAGAGAAAGAAAGAAAAAGTTCCTGTGTGTGTGTAATGATGGTGTTGCTCTCTCTGCGGATGTTTATGTAGTGCAGAGAGAGTGAGAACAAATGTTCACTTCTCCTGCTACTGCCATTAACAGAGACTGCAGCAGGCCCACTCCCTCCGTTCTGTCACCAGCTGTCCTCTTTTCTTTCTCGCTCTTCTGCTTCTCTCCTCTCATTTATCCTCACATCTCTTGGCCATTTTGCCTTCCAGCGAATTCCACCACAGCTGCCATGATAATGGACCTTTTCTTTATGAAAAGTTTTTGGTAACACAAATAAGACTTAAAACAAAGCAAATAAATAGTATTAAAGCAATTTGTGAATCTGTTCAATTGATTAATTTAAACCTGCTTGTTCATAAGAGTTATTCATTTGAACTGTAGGGACTGATTTGTGAATCTGTTCAGCTGATTCATAAAAATTAACTAGTTCATAAAAGTTAGTCATCTGTGAATAGAACTTTAGAGACTGATCTGTGAATCTGTTCAACTAATTCTTTACAACACATTGGTTCATAAGAATTATTGATTTGTGGAAAGAGCTTTTGAGACAAATTTGTGAATCTCTTCATCTGATTCATTAAAACAAACTGGTTCATAAGAGTATTCAAACCCACCAGCTCATAAGATTATGCATTCACAAATTTGACGTCACCGATTGTGCCATTCATTGTTGCGTGTAGCAAAGATGACTCAACTAAAAGAAGCCAAATAGTGATGAAGGAAACTCTGCTATGTACTTTAAGAGGGTGTTCACATGTATTCTTGTTCTTGCGTTTGAAAACAGATAGATGAAATGGTCTTGAGTTAAAGCATGATAAAGTGTCTTGAAAATACAGTGCTCTTTGCACAAGATGGCGAGAAAATTTAGGCACATTGCTAAGGTCAAAGAAGCCTTAGCGCATGTTTACATTGACCAATAGAAACTCTACGTACACTCTGTGACGTTTCAGATTAACAACTGTATTTAAATGCATGCTTTTCCCGAACCGCAAATATTTGGCATGTTGGTGACCACAGCAAAGTTTTGGCATCTCTTGGCTGTGAACAAAAACATAATTCCAATCAGTTTAACCCAATAGACCTCACTATTCTTGACTAAGGTAATATTAGTTAACAAAGATTTGTTATGTCCATTATTGACGTTGGTGCTGTGTTTTATGCTCAGAAGGCTGCTTCACAAAGCGTGCTCCTGTAGTGTTGCCATGTCCACTTATAAGCCTATTTGGGCTTGTTGTCTGAGCTTCGCTCATAAAGTGAGCCACTATATGGAGTTAATAAAGTGTACCTCTGTGGGTATTTTTCCAATTATAACGCATTTGGACTTATTTAGGTTCATTTTGGGCTTATTTGGGCTTCTTTTTTGCTGTTTTTTCTAACAAGATCTGGCAAACATATCCCTGATGCATGTTTAAGTATGTCATTAACAAGTGGTTTCGTACACACTGCATATAATTTTGGTGAATTAATTTGTAGTTAGTTGTAGAATGCGGTTGCCACTTCTTTAAATCTCTGCATGTGAACAAAACCAGACTGATCACTAAATATTGAAGTGACAAAAACATTTTGCTGTACTGTGTAGTTGACTTACAGTATGCATGATAAAAATAGAGCAGGAAAAATATTGTGTGAATATCCCCGAGATGTAACTACTAACAATTCCTTACTAATCTTTCATTTCCCTGCCTTTATTTTAAATAGTCACACATTTTTATTTATTTATCTATTTATTGTCACATTTTTTAGCATTTTCGTCACAGTCTGCAGCACTGTTGAGTCATATTCATGTTTTACTGTTGTCTTTCAAGGGCACTGTTACACCATGATGATGCTCAGTGAGGTTGACAGGTACATGCTGGCTGCATCCTTAACTCTTCTCGTCATATTCATATTTAGCCCGACTGAGGTTGATTTATTGTGTATCTGCATCTTTTTGTAAATCAGTGTTTATTTATATGTGAAAATGTTTGTATGCATGTGTGTGTGTGTGTGTGTGTTTGAGCACTGGTGTGTGACCTTTAGTGAGTGTGCTAATGGCCTCTAAAAGCTTCTGAAACAAGTGTCAGAGTCACAGATGGTGCAGCTTACCTCACCCCTTCCTCACAGACCTGCTGACGGAGTGACGGCCCCCCTTGTTCCTCGTCTCTCTCAATTAACACATTTCCAAATGTCTTTCCTGCTGTGTGTTTGTATGTTTGATCAAGTCAGCAACCAAGTCTGATGCTCATCAGCAAAAAGCCTTTGGATAGGATGTGACATCACTTCGCCCCGCACAGCAGGGCAGAAGCAGAGACACGTGGTGGTCTATATAGAAGCCCCAAAAACAATTTGGACACTAGATTAGTCACACTTAAAAATGTATGAATGTCAGTTCATTATAAAACAAAATATCAGAACAACTGGCATTTATTTTCAAGCATAACATTTCACAAAATTATATTTGTTAGGTTTTAAATTACCGTATTGGCCCGAATATAAGACAACCCTGATTATAAGACGACCCCCCTTTTTCCAGATGTACCTTTTGGAAAAAGGATTTTTAAAAAACAAATCTTGTTTGTTCTCAGTTAAACACATTTTGTCTTCAATTATTTTCATATTGCATATTTTTCCTATTTTAATTTTTGTTTTGAAAGTATGGTAAAAACTGGTCAAATGTACCAACAATCACATTTAAAAAATATACAACTTTTTGATATACCATTAAAAAAAAAAAAAAACAGGTAGCAACATCTGAATTGGGACATTTAGGCTATACATCTAATAGTAGCCCACCAAAATCTTATTAACAGTAGAAGTTAAATCTTACTGTAGTCTTCGAATCTGGGTACTGTCTTACGTTTTAAAATCACAAAGGGAGTTTGGTCCCATCAGGCTAACGTGACAGTCACGACTCATGCAGCTGTAAGGTTTTCTTTTTCTTTAGTTTTTACTCACGATCTTTACAACACGCATTACATTACGTATTTCATGGCACACTCGTTTTATGCGTATTTGGCGCCACATATTGTTGTGGGTGTATTATTGACATGTCAAAGTCTAGACCCTGAATATAAGACGACCGCGTTTTTTCAGATGTATTTCCAAGACAAAAACTTTGTCTTATATTCGGGTCAATACGGTAAGAGGAAAAGTAGTGAGACATTTTATCTGTCAAACGTTGGTAGATGTTCATAGGTAATGTGATTTAAACTACACATGTTTATGCCTTATTTCAGATGCCTATTTTTTTTTTATTAATGAAATTAAATTTTAAGTGTCGCTTAAGTGTCCAAAAACCTTTAAATGTGAGAAACATTGTGGGTCTTTCTTTATCAGATGTAGGGTGTCTACGATTTAGATCAAGGACCAGCCTCCCTCTCCTAAACCCCAGTTTGACTCTCTACTAGGAGTATAAAATGGCTCATGTCAGTCATCAGTGGTGACAGCTGCCCACACCGGCGCCCAGCTCACCTTTACAAGCGCTGTGATCTGGAGATAGGTTTATTTCTGTGAAAGGGTATGGTCGTCTCAGTCTTCGGTTCACCATGGTAACGGTATCATGGGGAGGTGCGTGCGGTTCGAGTGGAGGTATACAGTAGCTAACTGGCCACCGCTGTTCTCCCCTCCATCTACATATGAATCACTAAAAGGCCTCTTTAATGGAAGTTCAATCATCTCCCCTTTGATTCCCAAGATGCAATGTTCTGATTAAGGTGATTGGATGAATGGAAAATGGCATGAATATGTGATTGGGTCTATGTGTCCCACCGCTCAATGGGTCTTTTCTTTTTCATTGTCTTTTTTTTTCTTCATCTGTAGCGCCTCTGTGCTAAGGCTCTTGTTCCGACTTATCCTTTTTTTCAAAACAGGCCTGTTCCTGCCTTTGATTACATTAAAGAGTGAAGATGTGGCAGGCTTGCTTAGACCAGGCTCTGAAAGGTAACAATCAGCACGAGAATATGGTAGATTTGAGCGGAAATGGATGGGAACAGCTAAATAGGAGCTGCAGGAACAGTGCTTTCCTTTTCTTTCTGGAAGTCGTTTAATAATCATATGCAACATGTGTGTGCAGTATAGAATATACTGTTTATTTTATGTTTACTGGCTGGTGACAAGCGATTCTTATTCTGACCCAATTTGTCTGTGTTTACAGGATGCAGACTGTTCTGATTTTGTGTGTGTGTTTGTGTGTGTGTGTAGGGGACGTATCATGAAAAACTGGATTTTTCTCTCTTTCTGCTCTTGTGAATAAGAGTTCACATTTATCATTGATTACATTTAATGACATGTCATTAATTCATGCAATACAATTGCCATCCTAACTGATCCATTGATCAGTATTTCATTCAGATCCGTTGAGTTCAGGGTAAATACACTATTGTATAGTTACGAAAAAGTTTGAGGTTAGTAAGAATTTTTTTTTTTAAATAATTATTATTATTCAGCAAGCACACATTAGGCTATGTTCACACTTGCTATCTTTTTTAGAGCTGGCAGTGTCTGTTTTACTATATAATCCTATGGAGTAAACCGTGTTTTTAGAACTGTCCTGAGCGCCTTTTTAAACGCCACTGCCGGTGTCTTTTCTGCAGCTCAGAGCGTCTTTTCAAGTTGAAAAAAAAAACTATGTCAAGTGCCTTTTTGACAGCTGACCAATGACAAGCGAATAGCGAAACCTGTCGGTTCCATAACAACTGGAACAACAAGAAAAAATGGATGCATCATCCAACCGGAGCTCCTGGACTGAATTGTTGTAAGCACCATACTGTTTCCTTCCTCGTATAATGCTGTGCACCAACAAATGTCGTTGTGAACCGACATTCTCCTGTGCACCACACAGCACTAGGCTACTGTTGCAGCTGTTTTATATCAACAAAAGATGCCCTTGGCTGCTATTTGTAACCAAAATGCTACCAGATTTTATTTTACTTGTCAGAAAAAATGCCAAGTGTGAACACGCCCTTAGATTGGTCAAATGTGACTGCAATAACATTATTGACATTACAAAATATTTCTATTTCAAATAAATGGTGTTCTTTTGAACTTTATATTCATCAGAGAAATAAAGTTGCATCATGGTTTCCAAAGAAACTTTCCTCTAAGATACAAGCTGTTGCAGAGTCCAATTTTTCAGTAAATGTCAAGTCAAAGTATTTTGACATGAAGTTGCTTTTTTTGGTTTGATATATAGCATCAATATTGACTCCATGGACATCATGAGCAGAAAAGTTCTTCTGAAAATCTCTGTGCCAGTGTTTTTTTTTCCATCTCATCTCTAACTGTAGTCACAGGCTAATCTGCACCTTTCCAAGTGAGAAATTCTCTGAAGTCCATCTTCTCAACAACTCATTTGCAACAGGAGGTTGAAAGCTCTTTGAGGTTGAATATTCCCATAATGCTCCTCAAGTAATCAGAAACATGCAAGCACCTGTCATTTCCTGTTATGTTATTTGTATATGAGGTCAGTTGTCTATGCTAATTCAGAGAATTTGTACTTGCAGCCTGGATGGTGCCGGTCAAACCCTCTTTAGTTGACTAAATTAAAGAGTTGTCTAGCACCACAGACGTCTGAATTATTTCCATTATTCTACTGTAAACAAAGAGACACTGTACTGAGCACACAACCTCACGGTGTCCTAATGGCCAAGATATGTGAATAAGAGTAGAATCTCAATCCATATCTGAACTCTGTTTTGGTTATTAAACTGGTTTATCACTGAAAATGATGTATATTTTAATTCAGAATAAGCATTAATCGGTTTTATATTAAACAAACCCCAAATTTTTCATGTTTAAAGGACAGGCAGGCAGAAACTTTATGGCCGCAGATGGTTTTGCATCTGTAGGGGTTAATAGTGCCATATGGGCCGATGATTAGTTAGTCTGTAAATTTGTTGGGTTTAGATGTAGACACAGTGTAACTATTCAACAAGACATAATGGAAGAACCATTAGATCTATGGAGGTCAGGTACCTCATGTGGTTCTGCCTAATAGAGTTCTTAAATCAAAAAGTTTGAGAGCAACAAGGTCTTGCGAAACAATCAGAATCTATTATCCTAATTTAATTTCATCATGTTGTTGTGCTTCATTTCTGTAATGCATTTTTTGGTGATTTATGAAGCAGATCGCCATTAAGACAATATAGAGAATGTTTTATATATTTTACAAATCCCAAATGTAGCGAACCCTCTTTTAGCATGTATTGTTGCCTTTTTTGGGTTATTTCCAGTCTCTGCGGACTCGCAGGCTTTCTTTGCTCAGTTTAATGGCTGTGGAAAGTGGGGTGATTATAGCTGAGGATGACGGTGTAATTTGAGCCATTATGGTGCTCTGTGGATGCTACTAACGATGTACACCGCGAGTGCTAATGAACATGACAGATTACTGTTGCGCCGTGTGTATGATTAGACCTCATGGGTTTTACCTCCACCTACGGTCCAGATTCAGGCTAGAGCATTTGCCATATGCTCAAATTCTGAGTTCGTGGAGGGGTTCTGGAATATTTATGAAGCCTTATGATCTAAAGCATTTTTCACCATCGCTGATTTGTTGGTTTGTGTACTGTGTGGTAACTTTTTTTTTCACTACTATTTTTTTTTTGTCTCAGCCATAGTGAGATAAATTGAAGATGCCAACCTCAATATGGACGGTGAAATAATTTCTTATTACAGTTGATTTGGCATGTCAATCAAATGTTGGGGGTAAAATACAATCAACAGGAAATGGAAGTTCTCATATGAATATTTAGAGATAGAGAAAGACTGATATTAAAAATCTGGCCTGTACAGATAAGCCAATAATTAATTTCATGTTATGTCTGATAACTGTTAAATGGCTGGTGTTAAAATTCTATTCTGTTTTGTCTTAATTACATTTGAAAGACTAAAACATTTTACTTTAGTATACTATATTATAAGTGAATTTAGACGTCACAACATTTAATGTACAGTATGAAAAGTGGGTGTGCTAAAAATAGCATTTTAAAGAGTTAATAAATTATTAGTGTTTTAAAGATTAACTTTAATTGAGCATTAGA
This sequence comes from Sinocyclocheilus grahami, assembly GCF_001515645.1. Taxonomy (NCBI): domain Eukaryota; kingdom Metazoa; phylum Chordata; class Actinopteri; order Cypriniformes; family Cyprinidae; genus Sinocyclocheilus; species Sinocyclocheilus grahami. The sequence continues at coordinate 1,186,630 of NW_015505399.1, read as the reverse complement.
TGATAATCTAGCAGAGACAATCTAAATTAAAGATATGAGAAACATGCATTCGCAATTAAATATCAAATACCGATGGTCCTGTTAAAATGAAGTGCTTCAATATCAACCAGTACCCAATATGTTACTGATGTCATGCATCGCTATTTATAGACTACCAAAAATCCAAGTATCTATCTTCAGAACATTTTTGGTGTTGTTGATAATCGGTTTTTAAGTAATGACCCCTGCTCAATATTTTGAGTGATGTGATGGAGCTCAGAATTCCTGGATTGATGGTCTGAGAAAAATGTCTCCAAGTGAAACCAAACTTCTCCACTTTGGTTTTGTCTGTACACTCAAAAATATAGACAAGAGTGAGGCTAGTCACTGGAGAAAGTATCCTCAGTCACAAATGAAGCACACTGGGAGAAGTTCTTCTGAAGTTCTGAGGACTTGTGGTGACCAAGAGCAGAAGCCAGAGATCTGAGCAGGGGGGAGGTGTTCTGCTCGGCCTTTCTTTATCAGATGTAGGGTGTCTACGATTTAGATCAAGGACCAGCCTCCCTCTCCTAAACCCCAGTTTGACTCTCTACTAGGAGTATAAAATGGCTCATGTCAGTCATCAGTGGTGACAGCTGCCCACACCGGCGCCCAGCTCACCTTTACAAGCGCTGTGATCTGGAGATAGGTTTATTTCTGTGAAAGGGTATGGTCGTCTCAGTCTTCGGTTCACCATGGTAACGGTATCATGGGGAGGTGCGTGCGGTTCGAGTGGAGGTATACAGTAGCTAACTGGCCACCGCTGTTCTCCCCTCCATCTACATATGAATCACTAAAAGGCCTCTTTAATGGAAGTTCAATCATCTCCCCTTTGATTCCCAAGATGCAATGTTCTGATTAAGGTGATTGGATGAATGGAAAATGGCATGAATATGTGATTGGGTCTATGTGTCCCACCGCTCAATGGGTCTTTTCTTTTTCATTGTCTTTTTTTTTCTTCATCTGTAGCGCCTCTGTGCTAAGGCTCTTGTTCCGACTTATCCTTTTTTTCAAAACAGGCCTGTTCCTGCCTTTGATTACATTAAAGAGTGAAGATGTGGCAGGCTTGCTTAGACCAGGCTCTGAAAGGTAACAATCAGCACGAGAATATGGTAGATTTGAGCGGAAATGGATGGGAACAGCTAAATAGGAGCTGCAGGAACAGTGCTTTCCTTTTCTTTCTGGAAGTCGTTTAATAATCATATGCAACATGTGTGTGCAGTATAGAATATACTGTTTATTTTATGTTTACTGGCTGGTGACAAGCGATTCTTATTCTGACCCAATTTGTCTGTGTTTACAGGATGCAGACTGTTCTGATTTTGTGTGTGTGTTTGTGTGTGTGTGTAGGGGACGTATCATGAAAAACTGGATTTTTCTCTCTTTCTGCTCTTGTGAATAAGAGTTCACATTTATCATTGATTACATTTAATGACATGTCATTAATTCATGCAATACAATTGCCATCCTAACTGATCCATTGATCAGTATTTCATTCAGATCCGTTGAGTTCAGGGTAAATACACTATTGTATAGTTACGAAAAAGTTTGAGGTTAGTAAGAATTTTTTTTTTTAAATAATTATTATTATTCAGCAAGCACACATTAGGCTATGTTCACACTTGCTATCTTTTTTAGAGCTGGCAGTGTCTGTTTTACTATATAATCCTATGGAGTAAACCGTGTTTTTAGAACTGTCCTGAGCGCCTTTTTAAACGCCACTGCCGGTGTCTTTTCTGCAGCTCAGAGCGTCTTTTCAAGTTGAAAAAAAAAACTATGTCAAGTGCCTTTTTGACAGCTGACCAATGACAAGCGAATAGCGAAACCTGTCGGTTCCATAACAACTGGAACAACAAGAAAAAATGGATGCATCATCCAACCGGAGCTCCTGGACTGAATTGTTGTAAGCACCATACTGTTTCCTTCCTCGTATAATGCTGTGCACCAACAAATGTCGTTGTGAACCGACATTCTCCTGTGCACCACACAGCACTAGGCTACTGTTGCAGCTGTTTTATATCAACAAAAGATGCCCTTGGCTGCTATTTGTAACCAAAATGCTACCAGATTTTATTTTACTTGTCAGAAAAAATGCCAAGTGTGAACACGCCCTTAGATTGGTCAAATGTGACTGCAATAACATTATTGACATTACAAAATATTTCTATTTCAAATAAATGGTGTTCTTTTGAACTTTATATTCATCAGAGAAATAAAGTTGCATCATGGTTTCCAAAGAAACTTTCCTCTAAGATACAAGCTGTTGCAGAGTCCAATTTTTCAGTAAATGTCAAGTCAAAGTATTTTGACATGAAGTTGCTTTTTTTGGTTTGATATATAGCATCAATATTGACTCCATGGACATCATGAGCAGAAAAGTTCTTCTGAAAATCTCTGTGCCAGTGTTTTTTTTTCCATCTCATCTCTAACTGTAGTCACAGGCTAATCTGCACCTTTCCAAGTGAGAAATTCTCTGAAGTCCATCTTCTCAACAACTCATTTGCAACAGGAGGTTGAAAGCTCTTTGAGGTTGAATATTCCCATAATGCTCCTCAAGTAATCAGAAACATGCAAGCACCTTTCATTTCCTGTTATGTTATTTGTATATGAGGTCAGTTGTCTATGCTAATTCAGAGAATTTGTACTTGCAGCCTGGATGGTGCCGGTCAAACCCTCTTTAGTTGACTAAATTAAAGAGTTGTCTAGCACCACAGACGTCTGAATTATTTCCATTATTCTACTGTATAAACAAAGAGACACTGTACTGAGCACACAACCTCACGGTGTCCTAATGGCCAAGATATGTGAATAAGAGTAGAATCTCAATCCATATCTGAACTCTGTTTTGGTTATTAAACTGGTTTATCACTGAAAATGATGTATATTTTAATTCAGAATAAGCATTAATCGGTTTTATATTAAACAAACCCCAAATTTTTCATGTTTAAAGGACAGGCAGGCAGAAACTTTATGGCCGCAGATGGTTTTGCATCTGTAGGGGTTAATAGTGCCATATGGGCCGATGATTAGTTAGTCTGTAAATTTGTTGGGTTTAGATGTAGACACAGTGTAACTATTCAACAAGACATAATGGAAGAACCATTAGATCTATGGAGGTCAGGTACCTCATGTGGTTCTGCCTAATAGAGTTCTTAAATCAAAAAGTTTGAGAGCAACAAGGTCTTGCGAAACAATCAGAATCTATTATCCTAATTTAATTTCATCATGTTGTTGTGCTTCATTTCTGTAATGCATTTTTTGGTGATTTATGAAGCAGATCGCCATTAAGACAATATAGAGAATGTTTTATATATTTTACAAATCCCAAATGTAGCGAACCCTCTTTTAGCATGTATTGTTGCCTTTTTTGGGTTATTTCCAGTCTCTGCGGACTCGCAGGCTTTCTTTGCTCAGTTTAATGGCTGTGGAAAGTGGGGTGATTATAGCTGAGGATGACGGTGTAATTTGAGCCATTATGGTGCTCTGTGGATGCTACTAACGATGTACACCGCGAGTGCTAATGAACATGACAGATTACTGTTGCGCCGTGTGTATGATTAGACCTCATGGGTTTTACCTCCACCTACGGTCCAGATTCAGGCTAGAGCATTTGCCATATGCTCAAATTCTGAGTTCGTGGAGGGGTTCTGGAATATTTATGAAGCCTTATGATCTAAAGCATTTTTCACCATCGCTGATTTGTTGGTTTGTGTACTGTGTGGTAACTTTTTTTTTCACTACTATTTTTTTTTGTCTCAGCCATAGTGAGATAAATTGAAGATGCCAACCTCAATATGGACGGTGAAATAATTTCTTATTACAGTTGATTTGGCATGTCAATCAAATGTTGGGGGTAAAATACAATCAACAGGAAATGGAAGTTCTCATATGAATATTTAGAGATAGAGAAAGACTGATATTAAAAATCTGGCCTGTACAGATAAGCCAATAATTAATTTCATGTTATGTCTGATAACTGTTAAATGGCTGGTGTTAAAATTCTATTCTGTTTTGTCTTAATTACATTTGAAAGACTAAAACATTTTACTTTAGTATACTATATTATAAGTGAATTTAGACGTCACAACATTTAATGTACAGTATGAAAAGTGGATGTGCTAAAGATTGCATTTGAAAGAGTTATTAAATTATTAGTGTTTTAAAGATTAACTTTAATTGAGCATTAGATGATAATCTAGCAGAGACAATCTAAATTAAAGATATGAGAAACATGCATTCGCAATTAAATATCAAATACCGATGGTCCTGTTAAAATGAAGTGCTTCAATATCAACCAGTACCCAATATGTTACTGATGTCATGCATCGCTATTTATAGACTACCAAAAATCCAAGTATCTATCTTCAGAACATTTTTGGTGTTGTTGATAATCGGTTTTTAAGTAATGACCCCTGCTCAATATTTTGAGTGATGTGATGGAGCTCAGAATTCCTGGATTGATGGTCTGAGAAAAATGTCTCCAAGTGAAACCAAACTTCTCCACTTTGGTTTTGTCTGTACACTCAAAAATATAGACAAGAGTGAGGCTAGTCACTGGAGAAAGTATCCTCAGTCACAAATGAAGCACACTTGGAATCTGCTATTCAATTGTAAAATTACTGGAAATTACAGAATCTGCCATAGTGCCTTTGCCGTGGATATTTCAAAAGCATAATAAAACCTTAACAGACATCCTAATTCATAATTTTTTTTTCTGTGGTGTTGCACTGATTGTTGCAGCATTGTCAGAGCACTGGCTTTAATGAAAGCTTCTCATATAGAGTAATTGATTGTGATTTAATTATAGAGCCATAGATGAAGATGATTGGAGGAATATGAAAAGAGCAGAATGAGGCCTTTTGTGGTCTGGCTGATGCACACACATCAGTCAAAAGTGGCCCCTGGCATCTGTAACCTCCCCTCTGGGGCCCCAGTGCCACTCAAATGCACCCCATGGCTATGTTTGTGAGGATGTGAGAACAACAGATTTTCTTGCTTTTTTACTCTTTGCTATTGACGAGTACATGTGTGGAACTTCCTATAGTGTGAGTGGTGTCCACCTGTCCCTCATCTAATCCTCGTCCTGTCTTTCTCTTTCAAGCACTCGTTATCTGATCTCATTCTGCTCTTTCATTTTTTTGTTCTTTTCTTGCTCTTTATTCCATTTTGGCCTTTTTTAGGTGTTTTTTTTTTTTTTTAGGTTTTTGTTCTAGACTTTATGTTGGGAAGAAATAAGGACACGATAGTTCAGATTTGAATCTGTATTACCCGAATGTGGACCAGGGCTCAGCATGGCCCCATAGAAAATGTTTGGGATTGGCAAACCCACTCATGTTTAAATACAGTAGTCATCCTTGAAAATATAATGATGGACAGAGCGGTTTGGTGTCTCGTGACTATAAACAAGGCACAGAAAGTGTAATTTCTGGGCCTGTTTTCTGTTTTTGACAAAAGTAATTTTAGCACCTCAAGACATATTAAAGGTTACTGTACTCAAAACGTACCCTCATGTGGATCCAAACCTGTATGACTTTATTTTTTCTGCTGAACACAAAAGAAGATAATTTGAAGAATGTTGATAGCCAAACAGTTTCAGTTCTCAATGGCTTTCATTGTAATTTTTTTGTCCATATAATGGAAGTCACTGGGAGCTAATAATATTTAAAATATCTTCTTTTGATTTCCACAGAAGAAAGTAAGTCATACCGGGTTGGAATGACAAATTATGACATGTTTTTTTTTTTGATTGGACTCAAAGAAAGAGTAACATCAATATTTAGCTTCAATATGTGACACTAACCACTGCATCACAGCTCCAACTTTTTCATTCTGTACTTACTTCCCATTCTCTATTCATCCACTTCCTTCACCCTTTCATGCTGCATTAGTTTTTCCATCACTCCATGTTGTCTCATGTCTCACAGTGTCTCTGCTCTTTGATGAAGATCCTGGCATGGTGGCAGTAGTGATAGCAGAAATTTCACGCTGTTTTTCTTGCTTCTCCGCCTGCGTGTTGACTGAACAGATGGGCTGGCAGTCTTGGATCTCACCTCTCCTCCCTGTGCCCTTTCAACCCCCGCCATCCGCGCACTGGTACCCTGTACCAGGGGTGCCATTATCCCAGAACCTGCCCTGCTCCCCTTACTTTTAAACACTGTTATCCTGCTGGCCTGGAGAGCATGGGCACCAGAAGGCTTTTTCTTGGCCTTTTCTATGTTGGGTACTGAAAGAGA
>NW_015505399.1:1129990-1179160 GCF_001515645.1 Sinocyclocheilus grahami | reverse complement strand
CAGAATAAGAATGTCCCTTCCACTAAATTATAAATACCACCGACTCCGACTAGCGATGTCTGTTCCCAAGTTAGGATTTGTCTTTGTGTCTTTTCGCTTGTACTTTATTTCCTGTCCCAACAAACAACTGGTTGCATATGAAGTGGTTTGAAATTATTCAGTTTAAAAATATCGTTCATGAAACATGCTGTTAAATGAGGTTTTACAATATTAGTTATATATAAAAAAGAAAAACTAGAAAACTGTGTTCATCAAATTGGTTCATTATTGTCTTTAAAGATGTTGTTTGTCAATGAGGAATGTATTTCTTGCTGAGAATATGTTATGTGTGTTAATAGAAGACTTTTTGTTTACCTACCTCTTAGTTTCTTCCTGTAATGGAAAGGCTATTTTGGAGGTGTGAATTTTTATATCTGTGTATGAAACAGTCTCTCAGTAGTGCAGATGGGCGCTTGAGAGAGTGTGTGTGTGTATGTGTGTGTTTATGCTAATGAGAGTCTACAGAGGAACACGGCGAGCTGTGTGGCACTGTGTCTGTTCTCCTGTTGAATATTTAGTATTCACTCAGCCGCTTCCTCTAATTACCTGAGAACATGCTAATGAATTCATCAGAATCAGCTGCTAATTGGCCATTTGAACAACCCAGTCTCCTTCAGAAACATGCGTCGCTGCCAATCAGAACGCTCCGCTTCATTCAACGGCTCCTTATCGTTTATCCATTGTATTGATATGTATGAAGTGTTTTTTGTCTTTTTTTTTTTCCAAGCCGCCTTTTGTTAAAGGCCAGTTTCTTAATAACCTAACACTCATTTGCACTTTTCGGGCATTAACAGCTTGACGTGTCAGGAATGTTCGTTGGCTAAAGTGGATATTTTTCAGGCCAGCTAGAAGGTACTTAGCATTGCTCTGTCCTGATTGCCTCATTCAGTTTCTACAACTGGCACCTATTAAGCTGCTATGGTAACGAAGTCTCATTATTTCAGCAGTGCCCTGTTGGGAACGGCAGATAGTCGGAAAGGTCAAAGTGGTGACATCACTTCAGCCAGAGCTAATCTTATTTGGGTTCTGAATCCCGCTGTAATATGACTCCACTGCCAAAGAAACGGACAGGAAAACAAAAGGAGAGAAATGAATATAAATGTTTGTTTGTCCTTCTTAAAAAAATTGCCTGCTCTCATCAGTTTCATAGTTTCCTTTTGCTTATGTGTGTGCGTGCAAGAGTTCCTGAAAGTGAGTGTGTGTCGGTTTGTGTGTATCTCGGTGGAATAGAGCATAATGAATATGGAAAGGCAGTAGGGAGAGATAATTAAAAAAGTGGTGACATCACTTCAGCCAGAGCTAATCGTATTTGGGTTCTGAATCCCGCTGTAATATGACTCCACTGCCAAAGAAACGGACAGGAAAACAAAAGGAGAGAAATGAATATAAATGTTTGTTTGTCCTTCTTAAAAAAATTGCCTGCTCTCTCATCAGTTTCATAGTTTCCTTTTGCTTATGTGTGTGCGTGCAAGAGTTCCTGAAAGTGAGTGTGTGTCGGTTTGTGTGTATCTCGGTGGAATAGAGCATAATGAATATGGAAAGGCAGTAGGGAGAGATAATTAAGCTCCGACTGGATTCGTCTGAAAGAAGAAAGTCATATACACCTAGGATGCCTCTGGGGTGAGTGTAGGGTCAGTTCAGCCAAAAATGTAAATTGATGTTATTTACCTTGTCATTCCAAACCTGTATGTAAATCTGGCTACAATAAAAGCATATTGTGACCACAAATGGTCTCCAAAAATCCGAAAAGCACATTAAAATCAGCCTGTCGCTGTGTTGTTATTAAAACCCTTTTATTATCGAAATAAATTTGAAATAATTTGCCTTGGCGGCTACCTGAAATACAGTAAAGTTAATACTAAAACTTAAATAAAAATAAATTAAAACTTTATTATTTTGACAAAATAATGACAAGCACATAACAAAATTACTAAAACTTAAACTAAATTGTAAATTAAAATTTAAATATTAATAAATACGTTAATACTACATAAATAATACTTAAATAACACTGGCCTGACATCTTAACGCACCACTTTCAAAAATGTGTATTCACAAATGAGATTTAAAGGGGTCCTATTATGCTTTTTCACTTTTTCAACTTTAGTTAGTCTGTAATGTTGCTGTTTGAGCATAAAAAAGATGTCAGATATCACAAATATCGACCAATGGGACGAGACCTGGTTGAGCTGCACTAGAGAAGGCAACGAGTGTTATCACTATGTCAGAGACACGCTAGCTTTCCCAAGGCAGACGAACTTAAGAGTGGTTACAATCATCCGGGTTTAAATCGCGCTCAAACTGATTTGATTTTGATGCAATATTTACACTGAAGCTCGCAGGCGGCTGTGGTAAGGGGCGTGACATTTCCCAACCAGGCGCCGAGTGCTGCCAATCACAACACACACTGGCCCAGCTAACCAATCACAGCACATTTCGTATTTCAGAAGGTGGGCTTTCATTTGATACAGGAACTATTCCAACCGTTCATGCCAGACTGGGGAGAGAGGTGTTGTAATGATGTAAAATATGTGAAAAAGAATGTGTTTTCAAGCAACCTAGTATGAGAGCCTGTTCTAGTACACCCCCAAAACAAAATCAAGACTTTGTAAAAGAGCATAATAGGACCCCTTTAAGACATTGAAAATGTTAAAGATGTGGGTGGATAACAGCCTAAATTTCTCACACAAATTTTCAGAAGACTGTAAATATTCTTCTAAACACCTCCTTTAATTTTCACACACTGTATAAAGAAAAGGTTTGCAACAATGTGAAGCTAAGTAAAAATTGACTTTGTGCATTTTTAATGAACTATTCTATAGCTGTTGGTCCTCTCTAAAATCCTATATTCTTATGCTTTACCCCGTTATGGTTGCTTTTTGGCCATAGATCGAATTGAAACATTTCCATCAGTGATTATCCCTTTCACTGTAGTGCTGGGTTTAATCAGTGTCTGGGAAAGTGGCCTTTAGAGTTTTACCCTGCAGCATTTTGAGCTTTTTCATGTTTCTCTTGCTGTCTTTGTCTTTCCCTTTTGGATTGATGTGAACTGCTGCTCACCCCACATACCATCACATTCAGATCACACACAGACGGGCCCTGTGGGTCCCCTTTTATCAGCTCTGCGAGTGTGTGTGAGGTCATTGTGTTTATCTGCGTGTGTACGCTGTTTGGATGTGTAAGATTTTCAGTTTTATGTACTGCAGATGTTTCAATCTTAACCCCTTCCTCTTCACGCTTCATTTGAAGTGCTTTTACATTCATCTGGGTTTCCTTTAAATAAACCTTGCTGTATATTTGTGGTGTCAGAGAATGTGTGTGTGGCGGTGCGGATGTGTGTGATAAAGACGGTCAGAGTGAGAAACTGTTAATGCACCTTTTTCACTCATCCCATCACTTCAGAAGAAAAGATTAAATCCCAGTCTTTTCTTTTCCCGCAGCCCTCAGGGAAACGTTATCCGGAGAGGATACAGATTTGCCTACAGCTTTCTGAGAGAGAGTCTTAGCAAAGCAGAAAACCAGAAGGGGAGTGAATTAACGGGCAAACGTGAGAGAAAGACACTATATTTTTACTTTACAAGCAGGTAATTTAATTAGACATGGAGGAAATGAATGTTTGGCTCAGGGAGAGAGAGAGCCGTGATGTATTTCTTGGTAATGATCAGCACAGTTTGGCTTCTCCGCGGGCTTTCACCCCCTGTAGAGTTTACTGCTGCGTGATGAATTTAACACTGTGGAACAATCAGTGGCTCTTGACTTCACTGTTAGGCAATTTTACACTCAATTTTGATAAACTATCAGTGTACTAAATCACTTTAACAATGCTACAATTGTCGTAGATTGTTAAGGATAATATTTAGCATCATGTTTTAATAAAAACATAGGGCATGTCTCTGCCATTCCCAGAGCGCTGACATTTTTACTTCCTATACGTTCCCAGAATGCACTGTTAAAAAAGTGAAAGTGAAAATAATTTGCTCACTGTATACACTTAAGGTGTATCAACATGTTATCTTAAACCTCAAAGGTAATGTGAAGTGCAATTGTATGAAGACAAAGTCTAATATCAGTCTTTCAATTTATATACATATATATTTTTTCATCTTCGTGTTAGAAAAATTAAATAATTTCCTTTGTATTTTTTTTATTCTGAAGTGTTTGATGTTCAAGGATGCTGTAAATTGATCAAAAACTACAGTAAAGACTTTTGTTAAACAAGTTTTATACAAATAAATGCAGTCCTTTTTAACTTTGTATTCATCAAAGAATCCTAAAAGTGTAGCAGCACAACTGTCTTTAACACCGTAATAATAAGAAATGTTTCTTGAGCAGCAAATCAGAATATTAGAATGATTTCTGAAATATCATGTGACACTGAAGACTGGAGTAATGATGCTAAAAAAAATCAACATAGGCTCATTGGGAATACGTGCCTCTAAATACATTTCTGCAAAACTGAAAAAAAAAAAAAGTACCTATACCACACATACGAATCACTGCAGTTTCCAGTTGAAATAAACACTAGAAGCAGTAAAACTCTTACAACTTTTATTCCTTTTCACACAAAGTATGATTTGCAGGTCCACAGTTTCGATTAATAAAGCCTAATTTTCACTCAATTATTTGTATTTTTTTTATTCTGAAGTGTTTGATGTTCAAGGATGCTGTAAATTGATCAAAAACTACAGTAAAGACTTTTGTTAAACAAGTTTTATACAAATAAATGCAGTCCTTTTTAACTTTGTATTCATCAAAGAATCCTAAAAGTGTAGCAGCACAACTGTCTTTAACACCGTAATAATAAGAAATGTTTCTTGAGCAGCAAATCAGAATATTAGAATGATTTCTGAAATATCATGTGACACTGAAGACTGGAGTAATGATGCTAAAAAAAATCAACATAGGCTCATTGGGAATACGTGCCTCTAAATACATTTCTGCAAAACTGAAAAAAAAAAAAAGTACCTATACCACACATACGAATCACTGCAGTTTCCAGTTGAAATAAACACTAGAAGCAGTAAAACTCTTACAACTTTTATTCCTTTTCACACAAAGTATGATTTGCAGGTCCACAGTTTCGATTAATAAAGCCTAATTTTCACTCAATTATATGAGGAATATCATGTTATGCATTCAAAACAATTTTAACATGCTGCAACATTTGAAAACTGATACTTTTGAACGTTAGCGTCACATATCCATCTTCATATGTATGGGTTTTTATATTCAGTAGGTTCCACAAAACAGTTCAAACCTGCATATAAGGAAGTTCAAATGGCATGGATGCATCAACAAATCCATTTTTATACCAGTTTTGCATTTGTTAACACTATCGGGTAAGTTTAGGGTTGGTTTTGTTGTTGGGGATATAGAGCATTAACTTTTAAGCAACACGATAGAGCATTAACTTTTAGTGACACTCCCCGGATATTTGAATCATGAACCTCCGCAATATGTACCTGAAGCGTTTCTGAAACAAATAACGTTGTTTCAGAAATGTACTGTATTTAGAGGCATATTTCCTATGAGCCTGGGTTGAAAAATAATTAAGCTTTACCATCACAGGAATAAATGACATTTTAAAATATTGTAATGTATTTACATAATCAGAATTGTTTTAAATATTATATCATATTTGTCAGTTCATTTGTTTAATTGGGGAATTTACAAACTTGCATGAATAAAATTTTGAAGATAAGAATTAGTTGGAAAAAATCCATACAGTATTTTCCAGTGTGACTTCAAAATTGTTAGTAGTAATTTGGCATGCCACATCTGTCTTTCTCTTGTCCTGTAACCACTCCCCCTCTAAGTGCTGTGCCTGGTTAACTGACAGTCTGTTAGAAGCATCTCTGAACAGCTGAAGCTAGTGGCAGGGTCTCTTATGACAGCCTAATTATTGCCTTTATTTATCCATGTGCTGTTTTGGGCTCAGCTGGGCTCCTCCTTTGATAGTGGCCGCTGTGCCCTTTAGCTGAGGGTCAGAGATCCTGTTAAAAGACATGTTTGTCTCTGGTGCATCCACTTACACTTGGGGAAAATCATCTGGTGTCAGCCTAAGACGGCACACCCCCGGGTCGTTCATATTCGCGAAATGGCAAGCTCCATTTTGATTGGCTGATTACATAAATTTAGCATTTCTTATGCTGCCTTCACACTTGAATGATCGTGTTTCCAAGATGGGTGCATATGAACAGTATAATGTTGAAATCACCAGTTAAATAACTGTTTTCTATACTTTATTAATTTTTATTTCTGTGATAGCAAAGTTTCAGCAGTTACTACTCCATTCAGATTTGCTGATTTGCTGCTTATTAAACATTTCTTATTATTATCAGTGTTGAAAACAGTTGTTTATTTGAAATAGAAATATTTTGTTACATTATAGAAGTCTTTACTGTCATTGACAATTTTTAGAGTGTTTATGGTCATTTTGCTCAGGATTTTTCTTTCGTTGTATTGATAAATGCTGTGTCAGAATGCATTAGCAGCATGTTATGTGTTAATGTGAGTGTGAGTTTTAGCGTTTAGGTCTCATAGGGCCTGATCTTAATGAGGCAGCTGAATGGATGTGCAGGAAGCGCATGCCAAAGCACTAACATTAAATAGCTGCAGTCTAATAAGATAAATACAGTAATTAAGTTATGAGTGCGCTGCATCCACACACAAATACACAGCCAGAGGACATACAGGAAGGGTGCATGATCGAGAGAGAGAAACAGTGGGATGGCTTGTCCTTTCTCGTCTGTTCATTCACATTTAACATAATGCATGCTTGTGTTTACGAGGCTTCTTTACTGGTATACGCTCACATACCTCAGGCTTTGAATACAGTTGTTTCCTTCCTGTTTTGACTGAATAAATTGCAGTATAAACTGTAAACTTTAAGGCATGGGCTGGATATCAGAGTGGAGATGTTATTTTAAAACAGTAGCTCTCTGAACTACTCATTGAAAATGGTTCAATTACAGTCTAGCTACTCTTTTGAAAATGTAGTTACACCACACACTAACAGTATTTTTTTTATATTTATGTATCTTATGACAATAATGCTAATTTAATCTAGCCAAGGGGATTTTAGACATTGAGAGTTTTTGAATGAAAATCCAATCTCAATCTCATAACATTATTTAACTTAATCGGATACTTTTATGTTAATAAAACTGGAAAACTCTAATTTATGTAACTTGAAGTGAACACAATAATGAACATCAGCATTTAACTAAACACTTCACACAAAAATAAATAAATAAAAATAAATATATAATAATAATTAAAAACAAGGCCTGCAAAGTCTCAAAGGGAATCACGTTGGTGAATCATTTTTTAAATGTTCAGTAGAATGAATATGACTTTGAATCATTTCACTACAATAACTCTACCATTTTAAATCAGTTCAGTGGAATGATTCAAACTTTTTGAATCGGTTCTATAGAATGAATCTGATTAGTTGAACTGGAATAAATCGGCAGTTTTAAATCAGTTCAGTAGAATGAATCTGACTTTTTGAATTGATTCATTAGAATGAATCTAACCATTTTTAGGAAATGGTTCGCTAAAATAAATCTCTCATTGAACTAAGTTTTGAGTGAATCTGACAATTTGAATTTGTTCACATTAAAATAAATGTCGTTTAAGTAGTTCACTAGAATGAATCTGACTTTTAAATCCATTCACTAGAATGAATCTGTCTGTTCCAATTTGTTCACTTAAAATAAATCTGTCATTTAAATGGTTCACTAGAATGAATCTGACTTTGAATATTTTCACTTAAAATAAATCTGTCATTTAAATAGTTCACTATAATGAATCTGACTTTTGAATCAGTTAACTAGAATGAATCTGACTATTTGAATTTGTTCATTTAAATAAATCTGTCATTTAAATAGTTCAATAGAATGAATCTATTTGAATTTATTCACTACAGTAAATCTGCTATTTTAAATCAGTTCGATAGGATCAATCTGTTATTTTAAATCAGTTCACTACAATGACTCTGACTTTTGAAACAGTTCACTGGAATGAATCTCTCCAACACTATGTATGAGGAAGAGGACAGTTTAGAAGAGAAAGTCAGTTAGCTGCGTTCTAGCTTTGTTAAGCATAAAGTGTGTATTATGACATGACTTGCGGGTATGTTTACTTTTTCTTTTCATTTCAGACATGTTTGCGTGTGTATCTGTAGGAAAGTGATGGAGTGTTATAAGAACAGGTATAAGAGATGAATGTGTGTTATTGTATGTTTGACTGGAGAATGGAAAATCTGGTCTACACTTAAGCTGCATTAGTCAGCACCGATTACACTGAAGAACTAAATGTGTCTGTGTGAGGATGTCTCCTGCTGTCTCACATGTCTGGGGTCACTAAGAGTTGTGTGACTTACTGTACAGGAGATGCGTTTTCAACTCAGCCCTCCTCTGAGAGCTGTGTGTATGTGCGTTTATATTTTGGTCTCAAAACATCTTCTGAGCTGACATAGGTGATGTAAGCGAATCAAATTAAAGCAATATGAATGGCCAGCTAAATTATTATTAGGCCTCATTCATGAAACATGAGCAGAGTGAATTTCTGTTCATAAATAATTCCCAGTATCTTAATATTTTCATAGTGCAGAATACACTTTCTTGGCCAGTAAGAAATAGTCATGTTCAGTAAATGTTCTCAAATCCCAAGTCTTTTGTTTGGGTGGCAGAAAGTTTATTTGGCCTGTATTTGACCACAGGCTCGTTGATCATTCTGACACCTTATTCCTCATACAGATATCTTAACACTTTTCCAGTTTGTCTGGGAAAACCGTCTTCTCCTTCTGGCAATGTCAATCAGCAACTTGGCAACATAGCGTTTGTTCGTTGGACTTTGTTTGGAAACAAGAGGAAAGATGGAGCGCTGACGGGCAGTGAATCATCCGCCCTGATCGAGCGCTGAGTAACTGGTGGAGACTGAGTGAAAGAAGGAAATGTTCTGGACAAATCTGTTAACTTAGATGAGGCAGCGATGACTGAGCTGCAGGCAAGTGTGAATCACCTCTGAATTTTGCTTTCGTTGTATTCACTCTGTGCCCTCTGGAGTTTCTCACAACATCTGAACACAGTCCTGCTGTGTTAGTGTTAAACTATAGTTTCTGAAGGCATTGCATTAGATGTCTCAATGGTTCTGCAGCGAAAGATATATACATACCCACGACAAATGAAAGTGGCTTTATCCATTGTAGTCTCCATTGTAGTGTTTAGTGTTTTTTTTTTTTTTGGTTACTTAATTCATTCCTTTGAGCCCTCATTTGTTTGTTTGTTTCTTGTATTCATTCATTCATTGGTTTGGTTATTCATTCAGTCATTCAATCATTAGTGATTTTTAGTGTTTCTTTGTGGGGTTTTTTGATAGTTTGATTGTTGTTTGGTTTTTTTGATTGATTTATTGTTGGTTAGTTAAGTATTTTGTTCATTTGCTGGTCCATTGTTTTTTTTTTTTTTTTTTTTTTTTTCCAGTGATTCCTTCATATTGATTTTGTTTGTTAATTTGTTTATTGGTTCATTTTATTTATTCATTGATACTTCATGTGTTTGTTCATTCATTCATTCATTAGATACTTCTGTTATATCAAATGGCCAGCCGCCATATCACCCTGTAGCCCAAGACTGGTTGCCCACTGAAGCTAAGCAGGGCTGAGCCTGGTCAGTACCTGGATGGGAGACCTCCTGGGAAAACTAGGTTGCTGCTGGAAGAGGTGTTAGTGAGGCCAGCAGGGGGTGCTCACCCTGTGGTCTGTGTGGGTCCTAACGCCCCAGTATAGTGACGGGAACACTATACTGTCAACAAGCACCGTCCTTCGGATGAGACGTTAAACCGAGGTCCTGACTCTCTGTGGTCATTAAAAATCCCAGGATGTCTTTTGAAAAGAGTAGAGGTGTGACCTCGGCATCCTGGCCAAATTTGCCCATTGGCCTCTGATCATCATGGCCTCCTAACAATCCCCATATCTGCTGATTGGCTTCATCACTCTGTCTCCTCTCCACCAATAAGCTGGTGTGTGGTGGGCATTCTGGCGCACTATGGCTGCCGTCGCATCATCCAGGTGGATGCTGCACACTGGTGGTAGAGGAGGAGATACCCCCTGACAATGTAAAGCGCTTTGAGTGCCTAGAAAAGCGCTATATAAATGCAACGAATTATTATTATTATATATTTATATGTTTGCTAATTTGATTGTTGTTTGGTTTCTTGTTTAATTTTGTAATTAGTTAGTATTTAGTTAGTTCTTTCATTTTCATGTTTATTTGTTTCATAATTTAAGTGTTCAGTTAATTTGTTCAGTGATTCCTTCATATCTGTTTGTTTGTTAGTTTGTTCTTTTGTTTCATTCATTTGTTCTTGATTTTACTTCATACATTAATTTATCATTTATTTGTGTCTTCCTTTGTGTCCTTATTCTTTCATTAATGCCTGTTTTAGATTGCCAACAGTATATGGAATATCTTACATGCTGATTCTTTTTTGTAATTATGTGTTTTTATCTTTATTTTTCTCAGTAGCTGAGAGCCTGTGATTATGTTGAAGTGATATCATGGTGTGTATAAGTGCCACCTGCAGTGCTGTGTAGGACTCTGTACAGCTCATGTTCTCCCTTACTGTTATTGAGTATATGAGAGACATGTTCACATCATGATCATTGTGTGCAGATGTGTGAGATTCATGTGAAGATAATCTAGATCAGATCCTGTCCTTGTGTTTGAGTGTGTGCCGGATGTGAGTTGCTAAAGGACACTGGTGTGACACACACACACACACACACTAGACGGTCACTCAGCCTGTTTTCCTAGATAAACGTCATTTGCAAACTGTGATCACTCAGTGATGTCTTTCTATGCCCCCCTCTCTCTCTCTCTCTCTCTCTCTCTCTCTCAGATTTGGAAAGAAAAAAGAAGAGAAGAGCAAGACGGAGACAAAAATGAATGCGCAGAAGCAGACATCAGAAATTCTGAGTGAGGAAGAGTTGGAGAGGATGAAGGAAGAGAGAGAAAGGTGGGATTGATGTCATTACACCATAACACCACAGTGAATCACTATCAAAACCCAGTGAGCTGCCTTGTTTTCTATTGCCTACATAGACGGTATTCTAACTGAGATGGAATCTCATAAGTGACTGATTTGGAACACTCTACAGTTGCAGCAACATTAAAATATCTTACCGACCCCAAACTGTTGAATGGTAGTGTATGTAGTACACATGTATTAAAATAGTCACATTGTCACATTGCATTATGGGATTGCTACCAACGTTTTGGAACAGCCTTTGTGTTTTAATCATGACTATAATGCCTTAAATTACTGCCCATGTAGGCAACTGAACTGTGGAGATTGTTCTTATGCAGTTTTATATGAGTCAGGCTTAGATCCCTTGAGCCAGCACAAAGCAACAGTGGCAGGTAATACCCTCTGGAAGTAAAAGAAATTTGGGAATCAAGGCTCAAAGGAGGACGACTTCTCCCCAGTAACCTGTGAAAGGGCGCGATCTGAAACACACTGCACAAAAACAAATAGTATTTGTGAACTGCAGTTTTCAAAAACATATAATCCACTCAATAAATAGTTAATTTGTTGATGATAATGATAGCAATCAACAATTCTTTGAGTAATATAGTTCATTAGCCTGACTTTTTACAGTTTCCAAGAAATTTGATACATTTATGTACAAACATTTTGACCCGGAGAGGATTTCCTTTGTTTTTTTTATGAAAATGCTAGTTAATGTTATCACATTGGACTAAAGCTTGCTGACTTTGCTCACAGGGTATTACCAGTTTTTCCCCTCTTGTTACACTTGTGGTGTTCCTGGTCAAAAATAACAGGTCATTTAAAAATGTATTTTACATTTCTGGTTATGCTGTATTATTATGTCATAATGTGTTGTGCCTCATTGATCTGAGCTCATGCACCTCATGTTTTTGTGTGAACATTGCCAAAATTATCCTCAAAGAATGAATTTCTTTTTCTTTTTCTTTTTTTTTTACTCAAGAAATGAGCTCAGATCAATGAGGCCCACAACCAATCAGTTCTAAAAAGAAATACAAAATCTGTCCTAATTGAAAGAAAACAAGTTGATAAATTGATTAAATCCAAGATTTGATGATAATATAGAATAAATAAAGGTTTACAAGCAATTTTTTTTTTTTAATTCAAAATAGTTAAGGGTTAGATGCACTTTTTAGATTTGAAGCTGTTGCTATATGCATAAATATAAGTAAATTATGACTGCTAAACTGTACAATTGACCATTGTCCCAAGCAGTTGATTTCATACATTGTTTCTATAGTTTCTTTTTTTGCACATAATTTCAGCTGAAGCAAATCCCGTCATTATCACAAAACAAACCCCTTCAGGATGATACAAGACTCTTATAATGTCCCGATCACCCTGTCACAGTTTATTTTATGATATGATATGATATGATAACGATTGGATGACTGTACATTATTTTATATGTTTCACTGATGTAAAGATAGCATTCGTTAGTGGTGAAGTTAGCAGAATATAGTTGAGAGATCTTTTAGCATGTTGTTTTTGTCGTCATTTGTGAGAACACCAAGACATTTCCAAATAGCATGAGTTGACCAGTTAGTTACTAGCTGAAGTAGATTTCATAAGGAAACTCAAAAGTAAGCTGGGAAAAAACATTACCTGCCGTATGGAACAAAGGTATAGCTCATTACTGTCATGTATGACACACAGGGTTTTAGGTGACTCATTGTATTACACACAGGATTAGATCTCTTATTTTTTGTCCCTTTCCCTCATTCACTCTGTAGGACTGACAGCTTTTTGTGGTCCATTACTGAGATGACACGCAGCACTAGATTCCTCTTCCTCTCTCTATCTCTGTCTCTCGGCGTATCATGTATATTCTGCCAGAATACAGGAGAAAAGGATATATTTAGCTGAGATGCAGGGATGTTTTTGCAGTCATTATTTTGTGTGGTGTTTGCCGAGGCTTATTTGGACTTGGAAACGTGTGAAGTGTGAGCTGGAGCCATGCTGTTCTCCTCCATATGCTCCAGAGTGGCATTTGTTCAGAGAGAGACTTTATTGACTGAGCCTGTTGTAGCTCCTAAGAGAGACAGAAAAGGGAAGAGGGAGAGAGAAAATCAGCCGGATGTGTCCGAAAGCTCTTTCTTGACCTTTCCAGTTTATTGTATTTTCGGAGTCGTCCTTGAAAGTGTAAATACGATTCAAGTTCAAGTTCTTGCAGTTGTGTTCTCATTGCTTGTGTGATTTGCTCAATGGCTCAGTTGATATTTCAGACCATACTCTTCCGGTCGAGTGTTTGGAGTAATTATTTTTGAATGTTGTTAAAAGGAGTCTCTTATGCTGAACAAGGCTGAGCTTATTTGATCAAAAAAAATTTAATAACAGTAGTGTAATAGTGTAATAGTAGTGTAATAACATTTCACAATTTTACTGTTTTACTGTATTTTGAATCAAATAAATGGAGCCTTGGTGAGCATAAGAGACTTATTTCAAAAGCATAAAAAAATTTAATTTCACACTTTTGAACAAACAGCTTAAATTATAATAATCATTAAAGCCAGGTAGGTTAACACCAGCTTTTCTGTGTTACAGAATTGAGGCCAAGCACCAGGAATTGAGGGAACGCCAGGTCCGGGACCGCTTCTCCCCACCTGACGTGGAGGATGATGACCTTGACCCCAACTACGCCCGCATCAACAACTTCAGGGAGCGCGGATCACCTTCCCAGCCACGCTACGGGAACCGCAGCCCTTCCCCGCAGAGACCCCCGCCCCCAGTGTCCCACAGCAGAGAGCCATCCGCAGAAGACCCTCTGGACGGCCTGTACGCCAAAGTCAACAAACAGCGAAGCCCTCCACCTCCTGCTGCAGACTGGTAAATATGCATATATTCAAATATCCCTGCTGGAAAACTTGCTTAAACCAGGCTAAGATGTTCTGCTGGTTTCTCAGTCTGGCCAAAATCCTGAAAAGTGCCCATAATCCTGCTAAAACCAGTTAACAAACCAGCATGACCAGGCTGAGACCAGATAAGACTGGCTAACCAGCTTAGTCTGGTTTATAATTTGTATTTTTTTTTAGCTGGGATAGTCTTTAGGTCAATGTCTGCCACAAGTGAGCGTCTGCAGCATAATGATCATATTGTTGGTCAGGTAGAATGATATCCAACTCCATGAGCCTATATCTGTGTTGCATTCTGTGAGTAGATTTCCTTGGGATTGAATTGATTTCTGATGGATTAGAGCAGGGGTAGGCAAGTTCGGTCCTAGAGAGCCGCAGTCCTGCAGAGTTCAGCTCCAACCCTAATCAAACACACCTGAACAAGCTAATCAATGTCTTCAGGATTACTAAGGCTATAGGCAGGTGAGTTTTTTTTCAGGGTTGGAGCTGAGCTCTGCAGGACTTCGGCTCTCTAGGACCAAACTTGCCTACACCTGGATTAGAGTATAAATTGTACAGGGTTTTTTTATGTTGTTTCTCAGTCCTCATGTTTACCCAGTGTCTGAAGAGCATTGATGCGTTGGCAGTTCTGATCACAGCAGTTGAGTGTTAGGTGGTGTTAGGGGTAGGCGGTATGGCCAAGATCTTACATCATGCAATGACTAACAAGTTACCAAATAACAAATAACCACACTGTAATGTTTAATTTTGGTAATCCAGTGAATGTAACAGTTTTGTTCAAAAGTTTGCGGTCAATAAGAACACTTTTATTGAGAAAGAAAGAAATGTATCCAAAAGTGACAGTAAAGACATTTATAATGTTAGTTATTAGTTAGTTATTTATAATGTTGTAATATTAGTTATACTGTAGCACTCTAGTAACTACTATGAAGTAACAAGAAACTCCAATTAATGAATTAGTAAGTAATGGCACTCTGTTAAAAGTGGTAGTTCACTATCAGCTATTTTTTCATACCTTCCAGAGAACTACTAAGAACTACACAATGTAGTTCACAATAATGCACAATGTATAATTAATTTTAAAGTGAAGGTCATGGTAGCCTGCTAATAATGACTCAAGCATTACCAGATCCTTCAGAAGGAATGACTAATTATTTGGATCAGTATCTAAAGTGAATGATGTGATAACACTCTAGTTATAGCTGTATAGCATTGCAAGCTTTTGAGGGTTTTGTGAAGTATTGGATAGTAATGACTCAAAAGTTACTACATCCTTCTAAAGGAATTACTAATCATTTGGATCCGTATCTGTCGTTACAGTACCCTAGTATTGATAGAAGTCATTGTACTGTAAGCTTTTGAGGTGTTTTTAAGGTTCAGGATCATAATTCCATCCAATGGATTTGGTAACACTTGAGTCATTACTAGTGGGTTATCATGATCTTCACTTTAGAATGCTGATCCAAATAATTACTAGTTCCTTTAGAAGGATGTAGTAACACTTGAGTCGTTACTGTCCAAAACCTTACATATACCTTAAAAGCTTTTATCATGCTTTACACTTTAGAATACTGATCCAAATAATTAGTAATCCCTTTGGAAGGATTTGGTAATACTTGAGTCATTCATTACTAGTAGGTTACCGTGATCTTCGATTAGAATTAATTATGCATTTTGAATTATTCACATTAATTATATTAGACAACCCAAAACTTTTGAAATGTAGTCTACTTAACAAGTACAATGCATTTCATCTCATTTATAACATCTGAATGAAATGCCTGGCATAAGTGCAAAAACAGCCTGTTCTATACTATTACTTTACTACACTAATTCTTGTTGAATGATGATATATTCATTATATATTAATACAGCACGTTGCTTGGCAACCATAAAGAAGCCAATAATGCCTAATAACACACTTTAATAACAAGTTCTTCCTCACCATGGCTTGTAATTCTCATAACCTTAAGACACAGAGTCACAGCTGTAAACCCAGAGGAGCTGCTCTAATATTGATTCTCTCGTTTTTGCTGGACACATCAGCTCAGTCTGCAGCTCTGACACAGCTATGCTGTAATTCTGTTCTTTTGATTGAGCATCAGAAATATACCCCGCTTTCTTGAGGTCTGGAGCGCAGCCTCGCCATCAAAATAATTATAGAAATCACTAGATGGAGAAAGAAAAGCTTTTAGTGTTGGTTGTGTGAGTGCTGGAGTGCTTTTCTGCCCGTTAATTAATCAGCCATTCTGCTGAGCTGAATGAGAGCGGTAGGCGCATTCGGCTGCTTTTAAAGAGTGCCAGCCCGCTCCCTTAAGTGTCTCCCCGTATCTGCAGACCCTTCCCTGGCCTGACACCGCTTCTCTGTCTCTCTTATTCACCATCCCTCCTGCAATGAGGGTTTAATGTCTTTTCAATGTCTGAAAGAAATGTAGGTAACCGTGTTGGAAATGGGCAAGATGGTTGACCAGTCATCCAACTGTCTGTCTAAAAAAGGCTTCAATGTTATATTGAAATGTCATTTTTAAATATAAATAAATATTATAATTAATACATGTTATATAATAATAATAATAGTATTAATAAAAAAAATAATAAAAACAGTTATGTAAATTATAAATATTTAAATATTATATATGTAATTTACACATACATTCACACGCAAATAAATAAATATTTTAATAAATAATATTATTATTATAAATAAACCTAAAATTGTGTAAATTTTTCCTATGTATTTAATGTATGTACTTTTAATTTGTTTGCATATAGAAATAATTACTTTTAGCATTTTTATTTCATTTGTTTATTCATTTATTTTGTAATTTTTTGTGCCACTGTTTTAAAGGGAATAAATTCAGACCTTGCGAATTAAAAGAGAGGATTTTAGCTGGGTAGACTTTATGTATCTGTTATGATGGATATTCTGCAGGTCTAGCTGATCCCTCAAAACTGATCACAGAACCTCCAATGCTGAATTTCCATTTTCTGAAAAGGTTTGATATCTGAATATATCAAAAAAAGTCTTAGTTTAGTCTCAAAACAAGTCTAGTTTAACTAAACAACTTTATAATATAAAATATTGAGAGAAAAAAAAAACAGTTTTTGCAGCAGAAATATATACATCCAATGATTTTTTTTTATCTAAAAGATTGGCTTCCAAAAAAGACAATTGCAGGAATTTCAGTGAAGATAGATATAAATTTTTTATTATTTATTTGTATTATTATTATTATTAATAATTTTTATTTTTTTACCTGAGCTTTGTCTCTGATTGCAACTTCCTGTTTTGCAGAAAAAGTTGGATACCTTAATGTATTGATCAGCAAACCTCCAAATAAAAATGCACTCATAGAGCTCATAGAGGTTCGTTGTTTGTTTGGAAATCTTTTTGTGCATTTTTTGTGCCTGAAAGTTCAGACTTTATGTGAATGGGCTTTGAAAGACTGAGAATAAAAGCGTATAGAGGAAGCTTCTTCAGGTTTGTGGGTTCTGAGTCCTTATGATTCATCTGGCTTAATCTGGAGAACCGGACAAGTGCTACTCGTGCGTTCCGCCCCTGAGCTTTTCTCTTCCTCTCAATGCACTTCCCTCATTCTATTTTCCCCTTTTTCATTCTGCATTTCCTCCTCTCATATTTGTTCAAGAACTTCCTGCCTGTCACTCATTGAAGAAAAGCAATTCCACATCACTCTCCCATTGAAGCACATACAAGAAAAAAAGCATGCACACTGAAACGCACACATGTGTGCGCTCACACAAAGCATTCACTTAGCGGTTTCTTCTAGATGCATCTTGTAGCTTAGCAACAAGTCATGCCGCTGCATACTGTGCCGTTCTGTTTTTGGAAACAGGAGGATGTGAAAGCTTATTTCTAAAAAGCAGAAATTGCAGATTTAAATTATATTCACCTCATTATTCCATCTCAGCTTGATTGAACTGAAAGGGAAATGCTTTATTTTCTTTCTTTTTTAGACCTGGTGCACAATTTTAGAATTGAGGGTTGAGGATAGAAGACTTGATTACAGCCTCACTCTTAGACACCGATTTGCCTACCCAGAATGCACTCTGCCTGCCGTACAAAGGCAGAGTCGGTGTGACTGGTGTTTTAATGAAACGGTCCAAGCACAAATTGAGCTTCACCTGCGAACAAGAGGACGCAGGAGGGGTCGGCGAATGTTGATGGCCTGTCCAAATAGTGTTACACCAGCCAAAATACTTCTAATTATTTCTTCAATTGCAGATGGCATATAAAAAGTGCCGTCACTTCTGGTTAGGGAGCCTGGGAGCCGGCCTGTCATTGCCGACTATCTTTTGTTGTCAAATTTCATTTCTGAAAATGTCCACCAATTAGAGCGCCGAAGCTCACCGCAAAATTACTCTAGGGGAGAGTTGTGGGAAATTGATGGATCTGGTTCTTTCCTCTCCTCTTCCAAACACGGATATGTCCATTATGGCATCCGTGGCCTCGCTGTCTTCTTCACGATTGCTCGTCTTTCTTGCGTGCTTGATGTGGGTCATGTTTCATCAGCAGGTTAGGGGAATAAGGGTGCACTTTGTCTCTTCTGATGTAAATGATTGAATGATTCCATGTGACACTTACAGATTTAATGCTGCTTTATTAGATGGATAGTTTAGGTCTGATGCTGATGCAGTCAACACAGCGTTCCAGACTTGCTAAAATACACGCTTAGCAGTTAAACACCTGTTAATCTAACTGCTGTGTAAATTGCTCACAATATCCTTTTAAATTGGAAGTTAAATTTAAAGTGAAATTGACTATTCAGCAGCAATGGGGTAGACGTTTAAGAAACAAATTAATGTATTTTTTTCTTTGACAAATTATAGAAGCACTCTGTAAGCATGATTGTTCTGAAGTGCTTCAGTTAATCATGTTCAAATCTTCTTATAGGCAAACATTAATGCTGCATACTGTTATGAATAGACGTTTTAGTATATACTATGATTCAAGTTACGTAAACAAGGACAGTTTTGTTGTCGTATTAAGTATAGATTTGTTTCAGTTTGATTCTGTCAGTCGTGTGGATAACCAAATAGTTGCTGGTCCCCATTGAGTTAATAGTATGAAAATTTGGTCACACTTTACTTTAAGGTCCAATTCTAGTCATTAACAAACCATTAACTATGACTTTTGCCTCAGTAAACTCCTAATTTGCTGCTTATTAATAGTTAGTAAGGTTAAGGTTAGGCATTTGGTAGGATTATGGATGTAGAATATGGTCATGCAGAATATGTGCTTTATAAGTACTAATAAAGAGCCGATATGTTCATAATATGCATGCTAATAAGCAAGTACAGTGGGGCAAAAAAGTATTTAGTCAGCCACCAATTGTGCAAGTTCTCCCACTTAGAAAGATGAGAGAGGCCTGTAATTTTCATCATAGGTATACCTCAACTATGACAGACAAAATGAGAAAAAAAATCCAGAAAATCACATTGTAGGATTTTTAAAGAATTAATTGGTAAATTCCTCAGTAAAATAAGTATTTGGTCACCTACAAACAAGCAAGATTTCTGGCTCTCACAGACCTGTAACTTCTTCTTTTTTTCTCTCATTTTGTCTCTCATAGTTGAGGTATACCTATGATGAAAATTACAGGCCTCTCTCATCTTTTTAAGTGGGAGAACTTGCACAATTGGTGGCTGACTAAATACTTTTTTTCCCCACTGTAGTTGATAGTGAGAATTGGCCCCTATACTAAAGTGTTACTTAAAAATGCTATTACTATTTATCTCAGCGAAAACATGCATCTTTAATTACACATTGTCATATGAACACCTAAAGTATATATTACAGTATTGTTTTGAATCGATTCAGTAAGGGGAGTTACTTGTGAATTCAGTAGCAGCTCTGAACAATGTGAACCACTAACGCACTACTGAGTTCGGGGACTGTTATATGAATCATTTTGACTGACTCATTAAAAAATAACTCTTTACGTCATGATTCATGATTTGTTCATTGTTATGTGCAGCAAATACGTGTTGAAAGTGCTTATGGATACATTTTTATTGTCTGTCACTAATGAGAACAAGATTTTAAATTAGTGTCACACATTTTTGTCTCTGTCGAGAGCCCTGAGTGTGCCAATGCTGTATTATGTTTTATTTACAAAGTTATATCATATGCAATAAGTAAAAATCATTTACTAAGTTATATATGCAATAAGGCGCTCAAGGCTGTACTTTGTTAAATTGAATCATGGTTTATTGTGTCGCATGACCTTTCACACTTTATTGCTCGAATCCACAAAGCTTCTCTGTGTCCTCAGGGTTTTGTTGTTTAGTAAATTGAGATTACAATGTCTTTTCTTCAGCTGCTTTCTCAGGTGTACTTACCCACTCGAGCTCTCGTTGTTGGCCTGGGGTAATATAGTAATAATGTGTGTTAAACAGGCATGATAAAGAGTGCTTGAATGGAATTGATTTTTGATTTGGGAGCATGTGATTGACAGAAGCATGCCGATTATCAACCAGATGAGCTTCTCTGAATCAAATTGGTGGATTACATCAAGATTCCCCTCGACGGCCCTCAGTGTGTTTCACATGCACACTCGTTAGTGTGTGTGTGTGTGTGTGTGTCGATTCCAGCATTTCTGTCCTGTTCTGCTGCTCTCCAGGTCAAAAATTGATGTCTTTCCTTTTACAGTGTAAATCTTGCTCTTTAGGACCGACAGTGTTTCTTGGTCCATTTCAAAGATGAAGGAATAGATTGCTCTGTGCCATACGGCTCCGTTCAGCGTTTCTCTTGATGTCTGTGTCTCCATTGTCCAAAACAGACATGTCTGCTGGATTTATGCGTGCCACTCCAGCTTTAAACCATCATTTATCCAACTCTTAAGATCTGCTGACCTGAAGTTTCTCTCCAGCATTAAACCATTAATAGACAGAGAGAGGGGCTGCCCTCAGAACTAGCAGGGGGTTTTGTCGAGACAAAGAGGGGAAAACTGTTCACTGCGGGGTGAGGAGATGAACAGAGAGATGTGAACGTGGCGAGATGGAGGATAAAAGAGCTGAGGTCTTCTACACATATCACATGGTGTGCGTCTGTCTGCAATTCTGTCATCATTTACTCTCATGATGTTCCAAACCTGCATGAACACAAAATAGATGAACAAAATAAAAGATGTTTAGCAGAATGTTCATGCTGCGGTTTTCCATATAATATAAGTGAATGGTGACCAACGGCTGTCTAGCTCCTAAATAGACAAAAAAAAAATTGTGCACTACAAGTCTTCATCTGATAGTTTTATTAATATTAAAATATTAAATACATTTATTTATTATTAGGCAAAAATTATTATTAGGCAAACTATTTTTAGGCAAAAATCGGTTTAATGCTACATTTTTAACACATTTACTGAACTTGAAATGATATAATACAAATGTTTGTGATAATAGAATAGAATAGCTCATGTTCGAGGGTCTGCATTAAAACGTTTGAAAACGTTTAGTATTGGTATTATTTTTTTGGACCTTGAGTGTATTGAGGGTATTATTTTTGGAGCCCTCATCACCAATTGCTTTTACATTTACATTTAGTCTTTTAGCAGACGCTTTTATCCAAAACTACTTGCAAAAATAGAATCAATCAAAATCAACCTTTTATTGTATGGAACAAAACATTCAACATTCTGCTGAACTTCTTGTGTATTTTACAGAGGAACAGGAGTCATGTGAGGTTAGAACAACGTGAAGGTGAGTAAATGATGACAGATTTCTTTTTTTGGGTGAATTATCCCTTTAAGGCAAGGTTTCTCAGTACGTTATTAACGACTCCATTCGTTTAATATCTCCCATCTCTCAGCTTCCGTGGGATGCCGGCCAACTACCCAGTCACTTGAGTATGAAATTAATAGATAAAATCGCAACTCTTGTTGTTTCACAGCCGAACACTAAATTCCCCCCTTGTCGCAGTCACACAGACACGTCGCTGACCCAGGGGAATCGATACCATTGGCTATAGTTAATGCCGTGCTCCCCTGCCACTGGGAGAGAGAGAAAATAAATATCTTTACCCTTTATTGAACTTTCTCTTGTAACACTCCTGTAGAATGAGCTTCTGTGAGGGAAAGAGCAGAGTGCAAATTAAGCCTTTCTTAGTCACCAGGTGCTGTGGCTCAGCTTATCGGAGGAAACGCTATCCGGAGAGCCAGTGCCCTTATTTGATTCCCGCTGCCGCCCACCACCGCTCTCCCGTTCTTCTGAACCGCTCTCAATGCTTACTGCACAGTGTGTGTACTACACTGGATACGATCTAGTGTATTTTTTTATTAGAATTTTTTAATCAACAATTAATGTTTTATTTTTTACTGTTTTGTATTTTTTATTTTTACCCCTAATTATGATGATCCCCTTACTAGACACCCTTTAAAATATAAAAGCATCTATACAGTTCCAAGTTTTCAGTCTCATTAATGCTTTGTCAGAAAAATATTTAGTATGACATGAAGACAACTTGTTGATTCCTAAATTTAATAATTGTACTGAAGCAAAAGCAAATTCGTTTTATCTATATTGTTTTATGTACATACATACAACATTTTGGAGTTTAGGATTTTAAAAATAAATAAATAGATAAATAATTTTATTCATCAAGGATGCATTCAATTGATCAAAAGGTCAAGAGATTTATAATGTTACAAAACATTTTTATTTCAAATAAATCAGCATAATCATCAAAGAACCCTTAAAAATGTATCTTGGTTTTCACAAAAAATAGTATGCAGCACAACAATTTTCAACATTGATCATTTAAAAAAAAAAAACACTCAAGACTAGATAATGGCTGCTGAAAATTCAGCTTTGTCATTACAGAAATAAAATACATTTTAAAATATATTAAAATAGAAGACTTGTAATAATTTTTTTTTTTTGCTTCATTTTTTTGTGTGAGCAGCCTAAGAGACCAGGGAAAGTTGTTTTTTCTGCTATATATCAAGTAATACAGTAACTTTGGTAAGTTAATTTGGTGCACTTAAAATGGGTTGTCAAGATTAGCGCATTGCTTTGTAGAATATGCTATTCCATGCTCTATACTGAATATTTTGCTGTATTCCATCCATTCCATGCATACAGAATCCACAGTATGCACACTGCAAAAATAATAGTAAATGGGTAGCATTATAGTATGCCATTCTGAACATATTTTCTCCCTCGCTCTCCCTCCCCTTCCTCCATCACCCCTGTTTCATAGCCTGTGGCCATATTAATGTCGGGTTCCCTCTGTGCGTGACCAGCCAAGTTTATGATTATGTTTGCAACTGCAGGCTATGTGTATATTCGGGGGTGAGCGTATGTGCACTCATGTGTATTTGAGTGAGAGGTGTGTGCCTGTGTCTTTGATTAGAGCAGGACCCTTATTAAACATTGATGGTGTTATTCATTTGGAGGGTGAGGAGGGTGCTCAGTCAAAATGGCAGCAGTAATTAAGGCGTTCTGGATATGATGGCTACATGATGGAGTGTTGAAAGCATAACTACGGAGCCCAGACGCTGCAGGGGAAATGGCTTGCTTGGGAACCACAGGTCGAGAATAAATGCATGCGTTTGGTGCTTTATGGTGTGTGCGTGTTTGTGGTTTGTGCAACTGCCAAATACCTTTAGAGCAAAGCTGATTTATTCTGCTGTGTTCTCAGATCCTTATATTTTGAATGGTTTCGCTTGAAGCTGATTCCAGTGTTGATGTCATACATGTGGTTAATGCAATAAATGGATAAATAAACGTTATATTTAAATGAAATAACAAGAGATAAAATCACTGCACTCTTCTAACTTAGGGTGCAAAAATCTTTAAATATTAATCATTATAGTATTTATAATTGATTTACTTTTAATTGGTGAGAGTGTGTGCTCTAAGAAAGAAAAAAAAACCTGTGTAAATTAAAATAAAATAATGAAACAAAAAACAATCCTTTGTGATAATGTAAATTAATTTTAGGGTAAGATGTACAAATATATCTATATTAGGTCATGTAGCTGGTCACCATGTCTGTTTAGGTTTTCACCATTTTTAATCAAATTTTCCCTCAATTTATTCATTTTTAAATTATACTAGAGTGATTCCTATTTTTTAAGTATACATATTCCATGTCTTTAAACATGAGGTTTAATATAAGGATACTGCA
This sequence comes from Sinocyclocheilus grahami, assembly GCF_001515645.1. Taxonomy (NCBI): domain Eukaryota; kingdom Metazoa; phylum Chordata; class Actinopteri; order Cypriniformes; family Cyprinidae; genus Sinocyclocheilus; species Sinocyclocheilus grahami. The sequence goes on along the minus strand of NW_015505399.1, from coordinate 1,155,049 downwards.
TATTTAATAATTACAGAAGAATTCATACCAGAAAGACTTGGAAGGCGATGTCTTAAGTTTGTTGTCACGACCCTGCTATTCTTGAATTAATGGCATGACATGAATTAATGCACTGGTCTAGACCTGCAGTTTAGCATGTTGTCCCACAAAGACTCGCACACTCAAGAAATCAACAGCATTTCAGACACCATTACTGTGAAGTACAACTACCGCAGCAGGTTTTTATGCATAATACCATCGCTCTCCATCGTAGCGAATTTCAATTTAGCTGTAAAAGGTCATAATATTTTATGTATTAGTATTTTATGGCCCTATTCACTGTTCCAATCAATACGAGATCAAGACTTGCATGTGATTTCATCTCCTGTTCTCTCTTTCTTTCTCTTTCTCTTTTTTTCTTGTGTGTTATGTGCCTCATAAATTGTGTAAAGTAGGCGTGAGGGAGTATGGTGGAGAGAAGATGGATGCTGCCACACTTTCCCACTCTATTCTCTCAGCTCTCCAATCACTGAGATTGAGAAGTGAAAAATGGAAGGGTTGTAACAGGGGCATAACTCTGCGTCTGCCCCCCGTATGAGCTGCTGTCTGTCTGATCTGCTGCTGTCCACCCCGATCTGTGCCGCACTGCAATTCTTGCCCTGGTGCCTCAGAGCGTTTCTCCCATGTGGGGGGCCATTTCTGTGGTTTGCTGGTGTGTGTGTGTGTGTGTGTGTTGTGTTGTGTTGTGTGTGTGTCTGGCTATTTTTAATGGCTGATACTGAAGTGAATATGAAACTGCATTCGTAACTCATTGAACTTCTGTAATGTGTTGTTTTTCCCAAATTAATTTGGGAAAAACAATGGGAAAAACCCATAATTAATTCATGGCACAATAGGATCAATAATATGTATTAATTTCATGTTGTCTTTTGGGTGTGCTTTGGTAGAGCCATGGCACCAGCAACTCCACGGTCAGGGGTTTGATTCCCAGGAAAAACATTACTGTAAAAATGTATTGAATCCGTTAAATGCACTGTCCTGTACATCACATTGGATATTACAGACAAAATGTAAAAAATGTTCTTTGTCCGTTTTAATATTCTAGTTTTTTTGTTTGTTTTAGCATTGAAAAGTGTTATTGAGATACTATCATACTATATTAGTTTTTATTAATGTTTTGAAATTTTACATTTTTAATTGTTTAGTACATTAAGTTAAACTAAATAACTTGAGACCTACCTTTTTTTATTTTATTTCCATTAACGTTTTTTTATGGATTTGGTTTTAGTTAACTATAATAACCCTGTCATCAAAAAACTTTACATAAAAAGTAAAGTTAAAACATCTTTTCACAAGAATCATTAAGTCTGTGAAGTGCAGAAAATGTTTTTATTATTATTGTAAGTGTTGCAGATATGCATTTAGTGTGCATTTTGATGCAGAATTTGAGAAAATGTAATCTGTTTTTAATTTGTTCTGAGACATATAAATTTATTTAGATATGCACATATGTTTTGCGGTGTCATTCATGCACTGACAAAACTAAAATGTTGCACATAATTCAGTTTTCTTGAAAAAGAGCTAAACAGCATGTTAACATTTCATATTTAATCAATTGACAACCATACATTTAACAAAGTGTTAATTATGTTTTTTATATCTGTAAATGCAGATTGTTAGATATGTTATGTGGTTTCAATTAGTTGGACAGAGACTGGAAACAACCTTAGCTGGCTTTGTTATGGTCCGCTGTGTGGCTAAGCAAAGCAGAAGGAAAATGTGAAATGCGTGAGAGAAATGAGTGTTTGTGTGTTTTTGTGTGCATCTGAATGCGTGCTTCCCAGTAGCACCTCCGGGACTGCAGCAGCAGCGGCAACATTAGGCCTGCTTGAGTCACACAAATCTTTATTGTTCCTGAAAGTACAACAGATGAAAAAGCCTGTTTATGACAGCGCATGATGGCGAGAGAGGACGGACAGTTTTTTTTTTTTTTTTAGGGGTCTGTGTTATTATTCTGCAGTGGGACCGTTCTTGTTGTGTGTTCCTGAGTGTGTGTGTTGGTCTGTTTGTTTTGAGACCTCACTGTCCGGGGTTGAGCGTGCTCTGTACGGGAGCTGGAGTGTGCGTGTGGCCGCCGGGTCGCCGCGCTCTGGCCCGTTCCCACAGCTTCATCCCTCTGGAATGCCTGGCAATCGCGCTGTCTGCCTAACGAGCTTTTATAAAAGACATGTTAATTTGTTTTGTCTTAATCTAATCCCTCTACTGTCTCATTCACCCTCTGTTCTCCAAGTTTCTCTCGCTGACACACACTCTTTGCTCTCTCTCGCTCTCTCTCTCTCTCTCTCTCTCTCTCTCTCTCTCTCTCTCTCAGTTAATCTGATTGGTCAGGAACATGAAAAAAAAAGTAAATTGAATTTTGGTGTTCTGCGTCTAAAGGGAGAATGAGGGAATTTTGTAGAGTGGTCAGCCTACACTTGTTTTTGATGAAAGTACTACTTGTTCTCTAGTTGTAGAGTTGTAGTTTTATTGTGAAAACAAGTCTGTTTTCTTCAGGGAGAGATTTCACTCTGTAAGCACATATTTACATTTATTTGTCATAGTGAATGTAATTTTTTTTTTGTTTTGTTTAAAATGTATCTGTGTTGCATGTAAAATGTTTCAAATTCATCTGTGATGCCAATCAGTGTTATTTTAGTATTATTTATATGCAATTACATTATTTTTTTAATATTTTGAATTAGCTTTTATATACATTTCCCATTCTCTCTCTCTCTCTCTCTCTCTCTCTCTCTCTCTCTCAGTTAATCTGATTGGTCAGGAACATGAAAAAAAAAGTAAATTGAATTTTGGTGTTCTGCGTCTAAAGGGAGAATGAGGGAATTTTGTAGAGTGGTCAGCCTACACTTGTTTTTGATGAAAGTACTACTTGTTCTCTAGTTGTAGAGTTGTAGTTTTATTGTGAAAACAAGTCTGTTTTCTTCAGGGAGAGATTTCACTCTGTAAGCACATATTTACATTTATTTGTCATAGTGAATGTAATTTTTTTTTGTTTTGTTTAAAATGTATCTGTGTTGCATGTAAAATGTTTCAAATTCATCTGTGATGCCAATCAGTGTTATTTTAGTATTATTTATATGCAATTACATTATTTTTTTAATATTTTGAATTCGCTTTTATATACATTTCCCATTTTAATTTTAGTTCAGTTTTAGTAATTTTGTTATGGGCTTTCATGATTTTTTTTTAATGATTATTTAAAAAAAAATTATTTAGCTTTATTTTTTATTTTAGTTATAGTACTTCAACTTATTTGTTTCAGGATAACACTTTACAATAAGGTTTAATTTTAATATTAGTTAAAGTGATAGTTCACCCAAAAAAACAAAAACAAATAAAAAATTTAATAATTTACTCACTGTCATATTCCCACAGTTCCTGGTACTACTTCCACAGTATTTCAATTTTTCCTTTCTCTTTGGAGTATTACAAACTGCTTGTGCATATATAAGATCCGTAAAGTTGCACAAACTATAGTCTCAAACCCAAAGAGATATTCTTTATAAAAGTTAAGACTCGTTCACGCCTTCCTAAAACGCCTCATTTAAACACGCCCCCACATGTCTATGTCATTGTGTTGGACGATTTGCATTACACCGCCCAAATGTTTACGCAAAGAAAGAAATCATAACTTTTATTCTTGTTGTAGTATTGTAGTCGTAGAGTCGCCATGTCATGGAGATGCTGTGTGTTTCCAAATATGATAAGGGGCATAACATTTCTGTCACACGCTTGAGATATTCGGCCAATCACAACGCACTGGATAGCTGGTCAATTAGAGCACACTGCGCTTTTCGGAACGATGAGCTTTTTAAAAATTGTCGCGTTTCAGATAGGCGGGGGAAAGAGAGGAGCAACAATAATGTGCGGTATGTGGAAAATAATGTGTTTTTTTTTTTTTTTACCTTAAACCGCGTAAACATATTGCATTACACCAAGTACACAAATTAATGTTATGTTTAGCATCGTCATATGACTCCTTTAAGTTCTTAATGCAATATTTATATTTAATTTTAGTGTTATTTCCATTACCAAAAATGATTTTTAATTGTTTTTATTTTCCTTTTAAATAACAATTGTAACACTGGAACCAATGATCTATGGTGGTGGGCGGGGCTACTCACAGACTGCAAAAATAAAAACTAGACTGTCAGCAAAATGTCTTGATGCCTGTCAGTTTCAGCTGATTAGGACAAAACAACTCAGATCATCAGGGTAGAAATTTAATTTATTGCCGTTTTATTATGGCGTATCTATAGTTGAGACAGTGTTTGCTTTTCTATGCTAGTTCAACAATGTGCTTCCTCTATTTTACAGTATCATTGTAATTGTTGGCTTCATCCCATTTAGGTCATCAAAACAGTGTCTTTATTGAGCATACAGGCTTTTAACTTATTGTGTTGCCCTTTTTTCCTCACATTTTCATCTTCCTTTTATTTTCAGTTGCACATTCATAGTACATAGACAGCTGGCTTTGTCCCCCGGGGGTTGATGCCCTGAAAAATGACTGTCTGATGTGTGAAGTTTACGATAGGATTCTCACCCACAGCGTCTGATCGCTGCATTTACCCCTCGCTGAGATGGTGGACATGGCTGTTCGGCTCTGTGTGTTGACAATGGGAAGCAACAGTTGTGAAAAGGTTGTGTTTGTGTTAGCCGAGCGCTGAGAGATTGATTTTGGTGTTTGTGTGTTGGAAAGCTGTGAGATGACTGACAGGACTTTATCTCCCAAGTCACACTTCCACAGTTCTGTGCCACAGCACAATATTTGAGCAGGAGAAATATCACACATTCCCCTCTTGAACGTTTGATAAGCACGTCATTTTGCTGTGTCTGGAAAAGCAGAGATGTTTATTGAGCTTTGGACAAGTAGAATGGTATTAAAGGGATAGTTCACCCAAAAATGAACATTGGGGAAAAAGATGCAGAAGACCCCTGGTGCAGTAAAAAAAAAAAAAAAAACACTACACACGACAAAATACAAGGTAAATCTTAATATTATAGAATTTAAAGTAAAATTTCTGACGTTTACTCATCCTCATCTCTTTTTCAACGTATTTTCTTCTGTAGAACACAAAAGGGGATGTCTAAGCTGCTCTTTTGCAATAAAATGAATGTGAATGGGGACCACAATTGTCACATTAGATATTAAGTAAAAACAGCTTACATTTCGGTCCATTCCTCTCACAATGCTATCATAGGGCTTCAAACCAAAACAAAAAAAAAAAATCAAAATATAGAACTTTTATGATACTCTTATTGTGCTTTTTGGAGTTAGCATTCACTTTACATTTTATCTCCATTCACTTCCATGATAGTGAAAAGAACAGCTTGAACATTATAGCTAAATATCTCATTCTGTGTTATACGGAAGAAAATACGTCATACAGGCCTGAAATTACATGAGGTTGTGCAAATGTTAGAATTTTTTGTTTAAATTATAAAATAAAAAATAAAAAAATTATAACATTTAACTCATATTTTGTATTTTTTGTGGAGTTTTTTTTTTTACTGCATCAGAGGCTCTTTTTCTTAAATGACTATATCGTTCTGAATCTTCTCTGTATGTGTGTGATTATGTGATTCTGGCTAGATTTGAAGTGGCTTGTAACAAAGGGCTGTTGATTATCTGTGACAGTATTGAGTGTTTCTGTCTGCTTTAGCTCAGTTGTCATCACCTTGTTGTTTCTGATAAGTGCAGATGACAGAGCCGTAGCCTGGGATACCAGACCGAAGTCTGCCTCCTCCTCAAGTGGCTACAATCCGGACATATCAACAGCCTGATATACTGGGCTTCTGGATTTTTATCCATCACATGATGTATAGGTCAGATCGATAGTGACTCTTTGTTCTGGATGGGTGTGAGTGGGCCGGGGTTTGGAGATTGTGTGTTATCTTGCGCATACGACTGTAAGTCTATAAATGTGTATGTTGGGAAATAGTATTGGTGCGTAGGAGACTGTGTGCGGATGTAAGGGGGTGGTGGGGCCTAGTCTTTGAAGATCTGGGTTGTAAGCAAAAGATTGCAGGTTCAAATGTCACAAGGGATAGATAGAGCTTCACTAATTGGAACTAAACACAAGGATCTTTTGACATGTTTTTAAAAGTTGAGCTATTTTATTACACTCTTAAAAAACATATATCATATATGTTTGCTGTATCTGAAACTAAGTAAGCCAACCCCCACCCATGTTATTTATCTGTGTAGAGCTAGTAAAAGACTGGATGATATAATTATTGTGATTATTTATTGTTAATTAAATTGAATTTGCTTTTGGAATCTTGAACCTACAACCTTTTGGTTACCAGCCCAGATCTTTAGCCACTATGCCACAGCAACACATTTTTTCATTAATTTAATATTTGAGCTAAGTGGATTGTGTGTTTTTGCAGCAGTATGGACCGTATCCAGCAGCTGAGGAGGGAGTATCTTCAGGCTCGTAGAGAGGGAGCAGCTCCAGCCTATGAGGAACTGGAGGCCCGACGGAGAGGACCAGAGTACGACCAGCACAGAGTAAGATATCAAACCCACACACCTCACCCAATAAAACACTCTCACCATCATGTAGGTTCCCAAATTAACGACTGCCAAGCATTAGCGCAAGTCTAAAGTTGATTTTGGAAAGTTGATTTTGCACCCTGCGTTCACACCATTTTTACCTTTCCCTTAATCAGAGTGAATAATTGCCTCAGTATCTCTCTATACTGCCTCAATTCAGCAATACAGACTTTAACATTCTTAATCAAGAGTCATAGAAACTTCCACCAAATGCATCAACACCTTTCTTTATTAGGATTGGGACAAACCAGCATAATTTGTTTTCTCTTTGAACACACAGTAATTCCCTTTGTGTGAGATCAATAGTTGTACCTCTCAAATTCAAATGAGCTAGCGTCTGTTTTTGTAAGAGCTGCGGTGAACAATGAAGCATCGCAGGCTGTGGGATTAGAGAGGCAGATCGAATTAAACTAACTCCAAACAGCAATCACCCAATCTAACGAGCCTGCTCATTAAGGTCGACACTGCATTTATTCATTTGCTCGTCTGTGCTTATTTATCTATTTATTCAGTGCTAATTATTCAGCTACTGAAGGAAACAAACACTCGCTACGTCAAAGCAAAACAAAGTTATCAGCCGCCGTTTTTGCATAAGAGGAAACGTGTGAGCAGTTTTCACACGGTGAAATGGTTTGGAACTACCTACAGGCCTGATGATTGCGTTGTGGAAATGATGACGATTGCCTGAAGGCAACATGAGAGAATTCACCATATCCTGTGGCTTAATACACGTGCGCACACACACACACACACACAATCTTGGAGAGACATTCACAGAAGTTTCCACACCCTTTTCTGTGACTGTGATGTAGTCTACAATACGGATATAAATAATACTCCTCATGACAGACACGTTATGACTGCCTATTGTTACAGCTGCCTCTCGTCTGCTTTCAGATTTAGCCCTTTTATGGACATATCTGTACATATCTCACTCTATATCAACCTGCAAGGATGTTCCTGGTAAACACAGAGAAATGGAAAAAGATTCGGATTGGGATTTGTTTTGTTGGGCTGTTTCAGAACCAGAACCGTTCAGCTATTGCCACACAAGCTAATCGGTTTACACACAATCCTGATTTCCAGTAAATGTTTTAGCTTTTCTCTGCCAGAGGAGCCTACCACTGATGTCATAACCATTTATTTTTTCTTTTGTATTTATGCGAAGCGTCGCAGTGTTTACTGGTTCATCACTGCTCTGTGTAAGTGTGTTATAGGACTGCAGTAGGGTTGATATAGAGTGTGTATAGACATTGATTGATGACCGCTCGACCACTCCATGAATTTCTGTGCTGGCTCAGTGACTGCATTGCTCAGGCATGACTGTGGTGTAGTCTCAGTGACTGCAAGTTCACTTGTGAGGACTTCTGACGTCCAGATGAAATTAAGGCTTGGCATTTGTGACAAAAAAATGGGTCTGTTCCAAAACCCAGTGAGCTGCCTCGCTGTCTACTGCCTAAGAACTTGTCTTCTAAGGAAGCATCCTATCAGACATAGAAGAGTTTGATGTTAGCATGTTGATAATACTCTGGTAAGCATAAACAAAACATAGCACATTCAAAAATAGTTCTTTTTAATTTGACTAACTGTTTGCTTTTCATTATTTAGTTAAATGTATGTATTTCTTAAATCTTATTTTGGCCACCATCTCATTTTTTTTAACTCCACTGAGCTTGGCACAGTGCATTCTGGGATTGCTTTCTTCACAAAGGATGCACTTATTTACCTTTATTTAATGAGAAAATTAAACTGAACAGTATGGAGAATGATTACAAATAATACAAAATTTAACATAATAGATTAAATGGGAAAGTAATTTTTTAAAAATGATGAAATAATACACTACCGTTTAAGAGTTTGGGATCAGTAAGATATTCTTTTAATTAATGCTTTTATTCAGCAAGGTCGCATTAAATTAATCGAAAGTGACAGAAAATACATTTGTAGTGTTACAAAAGATTTCTATTTCAAATAAATGCTGCTCTTTTGAATCCTGAACAAAAAAATAAGTATCATGGTTTCCATAATAATAAGCAGCACAACCATTTTCAACATTGATAATAATAAGAAATGTTTCTTGACCACAAAATCATGATATTAGAATGATTACTGAAGCATCATGTGACACTAAATATTGTAGTAATGGCTACTGAAAATTCAGCTTTGCATCTTAGGAATAAATTACATTTAAAGTGTAAAAACAGTTATTTTACATTGTAAATAGGGTTTCAAAGAGGCGGAAATTTCTAGGTACATTTTGGAAACATTCCAGAAATTTTGGGAATTTCTAGGATTTTTTGGAAACTTTCATAAACCTTCAGAAATTTTTGGAAAGTTTCCATAAATTTACCAAAAATTGTCCACCCCCTTGCAACCCTAATCATATTAGTATTTTACAATATTACTGTTTTATCAAATAAATTCAGCCTTGAGCATAAGAAACTTAACAAGTGTAAATTAGATTAAAGGCTAGCTGAGATGAAATAACAAGAAAGATGCTGCCTTAGAATCTAGCCAGACAAAGTATCTTAGTAGGCGGTATAATTATGCTGCCTCTTCATGTTGGGAGTGTGACTTTAATGCCTTAAAATGAAGCCCTAAAATACTGCTTACGTAGGCAGCTCACTAGGTTTTGGAACAGAACAAATGCGTGTCCTCCAGAAGGTACCTGTACCCACGATCCTGTGCCATCTTGGAATCATTCCTGTACCTCAGTTGCTAGCAACACCAAGGTCATGGGTTTGATTCCCAGGGAACACGCATACTGAGGAAACATATACCTTGAATGCACTGCAAGTCACTTTGGATGAAAGAGCCTGGCAAATGCATAAATGCATAATAAATGCAGAAGTGTATTATACATTTATATGGAAGTCTGAAGATAGCAAACAGGAAGTTCAAAAGCTTAAAGGCAAATTCTGTTGCTGTCTTGCGGTTTCTGTGCTGTTCATTCCTCAGATGTTGAGATAAGATGCACGCCACACCATCTATGTAGCACGCAATTATGTTATGTGTTGCCTGCAGTGTCTAATGTCTCCATAAACTATTTTTACCAAGTGAAAAATTCAAGCAAATGGGCTTCAGGATTAAAAAGGAAGGGTGTTCATGTTTTCAAAGGCCTCTCTTTATGGAATCAGTCGTGAGAAGGCAACCGATGAGCCGTGGAGAGGCGTCTAAATAGCATCCAAAAATATATATGGTAGTCTTGTGACTGTTTATAGGGCCTGTAAGGCAGTTAAAGTTGGTATGATAATGCTCCAACTGCCGCCTAACTGCTACAGTCCTAATGAGGGATAGGAGTCAACGCTGGCGGTATTTACTAGCACTGTCCTCTCTCACTCACTCTCGTTTCCCCTGAGAGGAATGATGCAGTCCATGAGAAACTAACCACACAAATCTGTCAAAGTTGGCTCACTCTTGCTCTGAGGACCAGCCGTTGTTTCCTTTCCAATCCAGATCCATCTCCAGCACATGTCAACAGCCGCATCTCCTATTCACACAATGAGAAAATATCTAAAAAATATATAGTTTTCCCGTAACTCATTTTTATTTTTTCAAGTCACACTTCCATTAAACCCATCGCCAGTAGTGATTTTTTTTTCCTTGAAATACTAGCGGAGAATATTTGTTTAATATGCTCCAGTCGGGTGCTGGATTTCACTGGGTTTCTTCAGTTGTGGTTTGAGCAAGATGCGGTCCGTCCCTCGTGTGTTTTCCCATTTTCCTCAGCAGGTTTTTGACCTCAGATCTTACTGCTGTGCGTATCCTGGTAGCAGCTCTTACAAAGTCAAGGTTGATTTGGACATAAGAGGGACAGGATGTGATGTGATCCTTTGATGTTGGCTCTGAATCCCAGTTCGAATGTAAAAGCAGGTATCGAAATTAGCAACATGGTGTCATGAGACCCAGCTGAGGGCTTTAACAATAAGCAGCTTAAGCGTTTAGGTTCCTGTCTGTTGGAATGACTGCTCTGCCACAGCCCCCAGCCAACCATTGTCATATTTTCCTCTCTGGGAGCCATACAAACCACAGAGCTAAAGCAGAGAGAGAGACGTTAGACTTAGGGAAACCCTAATAAGTCAGTAAACTCTTCCATTGCGTCCACCCTGCTGCCCAAACTCAGTAACGTCAGGGAGTTAGAAGCCAGACGTGCAGATTTGGAGGGCTGTCAGGAGGGTCTGGTGTACTTTACCCTTTAAATGTCCAGACGCATTGGGTTTTAGAACAAACCTCACAAGTGCCTTAGCCAGGTGGAAATTGATGCTGATTCAACATGGTGGCTGTGTAGCTTTCGTCTGATTGTAGAAGTCAGACCGAGTGTAGACTGGGAGGAGGGCCGCGAGGGCTAAGGGTGCCATTTGGGAATTAGTGCGGAGTGAAGTCATGACCACAAAATGACAAATGGGACATTGTGTGGTCTTGTGGACACCAGGACCTGAGATCCAATTTGAAGAATAAGTTCCTTTTTAAAACTTTTCACTATCTATCTATCTATCTATCTATCTATCTATCTATCTATCTATCTATCTATCTATCTATCTATCTATCTATCTATCATCAATTTTAGAACAAACCTCACAAGTGCCTTAGCCAGGTGGAAATTGATGCTGATTCAACATGGTGGCTGTGTAGCTTTCGTCTGATTGTAGAAGTCAGACCGAGTGTAGACTGGGAGGAGGGCCGCGAGGGCTAAGGGTGCCATTTGGGAATTAGTGCGGAGTGAAGTCATGACCACAAAATGACAAATGGGACATTGTGTGGTCTTGTGGACACCAGGACCTGAGATCCAAATAAGTTAATAAGTTCCTTTTTAAAACTTTTCACTATCTATCTATCTATCTATCTATCTATCTATCTATCTATCTATCTATCTATCTATCATCAATTTGTCTGTCTGTCTGTCTTTTTGTCAGTCTATCTATCAGTCTGTCTGTCTGTCTGTGAGAACATGAGAAAACTGCACCTGATGATGGCACCATTTGATCTTTGCTTGACCAATCAGCAGAAAAGGGACAGTTCATTACCGCCCACATGTGGAAATCAAATATTCAAGATGTTTACCCATTTCTACCCCTGAACGTAAAAACTAAAAATCAGGACTGTTTTTTTTTCTTTCTTTTTTTTTAAAAAGGTATCATTTTCTCATGTTTCCACTTTCAACATTAAATCAAAAAGCGAATGAACGCAACGTACACAGACATCTATCTATCCGTTTCTCTATCTGTCTGTCTGTCAGTCTGAAAGCCTATACACATTCAGACTTAAAGATTTTTTTTTTAAATGTTACTCAAAAAAAAAAAAACATTTGAAGTTTGTCTGGCTATTCTAGGTAATGAATTCAGCTTGTGAATTCATTGCCCTCAGACCACCCACCCACAAACACAGTTTGAATGTTTGATCAGATCAAATTTCAACATGGGCAAAACCAAAGAGTTTCTAACTCCAAACATTTTGGTTCTGGAAAACTTTCCAGTAAAGCAACCTGAGAAAGGCCCGTGGCTGTCATCTGAGTTTGAGTTGTCAGTGCCGCTCAGATTTTCTTGAAGGGGAAATCTATATCTTTGTTCTAAGTTGTGCTTAAACAATGGATAGACGAAACGGCTACTGTCTACTATGTAACATCTGTGGCTGGTTATTCAATGAGGAACCAGAGAGCTTATTGCATAAGTTTTTCAATATGGTTACAGGCAATTGTCTGGGGCCAATGAAACCGTTTTCTCTGTTTGTTTTTGATGAAAAAATGAAAGAACGTGTTTGTCTTTGGTTAAATTATATACATATTGCATTCATGAGTCTGTTTTGTTCTCTCATTCATTAATAGAAGGAACACGCTGGCAGAAATAGGTGCACACTGGCACTAACTTGAATTACTTCTGTAAGCAATTAATAAAGAGTATCAAATGCGCTACAATACTTTCTTCTTTACTTTCTTAATATGCAAAAATAATAATAATATTAATAAGAGCAACCCAACCTCCACAAATCTGGCACAACCAATGACATGAGTTTGAGGGAAGAACTGTTTGACTGACCAATGACGGATGGATGGAATGTTCAGCCAACCTGTTGAAAAAAACATTATTATTTGCAAATTTGGTTTGGTAATGCTAGTGAAAAAATTACACACTTTTAGTTTTTAAGGTAGTTGACTGTTGTTCTTTCAATGAATTTGAAACCTTGACCTCAAACAAAATGGCCACCCGTGGGAGAGCCGTTGAACTCTGCAGTAATTTGCGAGTGATAATCTGCCCTCTTGATCACCACATGGCTATGATGTGATTAGAGGGCTGGATAATTCATTTCCAGCCTGATTTTCCTCTTAATTGACTTTAATGGCCTTTTTCCGCATTCTGGCAACTGAGGCGGTTGAACCAACCTGCTGTTGTTTCTCAGAGGTTTCTCACTCATATACAGCAGGCTTTGTCATTTGTTTCCAGCTTGCTCTGCACTGGCTCTAATGCATTCAGGATGTCTTCTTCACCACATTGTTTAAATTTTTTTGTGATAGACTCCAAACCTTATTGAAGAGGTAAAAAATGTCCATGTTTGTTAACTGCAACTTACACTGTACACTATTCCAAAAGTAGTAAGGCCTTAAAAGTGAACCTGTGTGATAGCTAGGCCAGACAGAATTAGATAAACAACTCTACACTGGACTGTTATCGTAAAGTTAAGAGAGCATAAGCACGCACTTTCTCATCCCTGTGCGTGAGAATCATCAAGTGGAAGAAATATCAACCTGATTCAGTGTTTCCTGTGTTTATGATTACTGTGCAAATGCATGTTTTCATTATATATTCCGCTTCAGATGCTCAACTTCTCAAAAAAGAAAAAAAAAATGTTTTATGTTTATAATTATATACATTTATGATAATTGATTCACTGTCCTGATGGAACCAGTCTTGGCTCTGGATCTGGACCACAGTCCATTAATAAGTGACCTTTGAGCTAGATTATTGCAGCAGATCATGGAAGACTTACTTGTTCAGCTTCTGCTTTTCAAGTGAGTCCAACAGACATCCTGTTTGTGTGGGGGAAGTATGTTAGCTCACCTCCCATCTTAAGCGACTTTTATTTATTTAGTTAGTTAGAATTTAGTCTTGCAGTTAGTGCACATTTCTGAATAAAAATTCCTTTAAAAAGGAATATAAAATGGTAAGTGATCTCAGAGAGGACCTCTGAAGGCCCACATTATCAGCAATAAAGGGGAAAGGAAAATGTTGTTACTTTGATTTACTTGATTAGACCACATGGCATTTTTAGAGTCATTGAATTCAAGCTTTTGTTGAAAATGATTTAAAAGTTTATCATTATAAATGCAGTGACTGTATCTAATTTTGCAGACTCATTCTATATGGGAGGCGAAACGGTATGAATGGCAGCGAAATGACATAACTGCAATGCACAATGCACAACAATGTGGCGGATATAGTATATCCGGATTACATGCATACTACTGTATATAGAGCACAGTACCTAGAGAGTAAACTGGGACCTAGAAATGTGTTTGTGTATTTAAACTGTAACAACTTTCTTTGTCTTGGATACTCGTATACGTCATTGACCATTCTGTATCAATAAAAATGTCAGAAAGGCCAACAAGTAGTTCATCTAAATATAGAACATGATGGTTGACAAACTAAGCCTGAGTTATTGCAAAGTTCTACTAATGTTTCAGCAGACTTGATTTATCTCGAAGAGGATCAGAGCAGCACGGTTTAATCCCCACACTCCTGTTTATAGTCTCAGGCAGCATGTTGTTTTACACCAGCAATCGGTCTTCACTTCAAAACGCCTTACATCACAGAGCGTCAGAGAGAAAGTGATAAAGACAGATGAGGGTTGTTATCCTCTCCCTCTCTCCCTCGCATGTGCAGCTTCAGGGGCAGATGTGGAGCCTCTGTAACCCCTCTGATGATGATGTAACTATGTCTGAACAGAGGTCACGACCTCGCGGGTATTCATTACCTTCCCAGACAGGCCTAATGGGACCTTTTCTCTGCCTAACAGGACTGGAATGCACAGCTAGTGCAGAGGAGACACTCTGCCGTCTCTTCCTCTGACCGACCTGGCCTGTTCGGCCATATCTGTAGAGTCTGAGTCCCAGACGTGCGTGAAGTAATCGCTCACGCTCTATTATCGGCATCAACACGCATGACTGAACGACCGAGTTCAAGCGCTCAACGTGAGTTCATTATCACAGGGAGAACGGAGGGCATCAAAGAAGAGGGAAGGCTGTAAAAGACTAACTTCCTCCAAACCCTCCTCTTCCTGTCTCACCTTGTCAGCCAGAGGGTAAATGAGCCCTTGGTGGGTTTTCAGGTGCAGAATGAGCCAGCGTGAATTATCGCTGAAGGTGAGCTTGATGCTGACTCAGGCGTGATGTCATAGTGCTTCCACCCTATCTGGTGAAACAGTCACGGCCACTTACGATCAAAGCGGGGCGTCTGGCTGATGATAGCTACCGATGAGTTTTCGTCTGCCGTTTGGGCATAATTCACCTGGGTTAAAGTGATACGGTTTCCCATTCTTTTCTGCCTTCTAGTTATTTAATTATAGGAAGTAGTCAATTGATTTATAATAACGACTTCAACTTTGCAATTTGCCCTTTTAAAAAGGACGTCCAATACTCTGCTTTTACATTTAATATTTTGTAATTGATTCCAGCTGTATCATTCTTCCATATGTCATGAATAAGTCTAACCTTAGATATTGTTTTGGTTGGTCAGCCTGTTGTTTCTCATCTTTGCTTCCTGTCCTGACATATTTGGGGAAAAATGCTGACGTCTCCGGTGTTGGGGAGACTACCACAGAGGAGGTTAATTCAAAGGCCTTTGTGTCTGTGTATTGTTTCACGTTTAAATTACAACATGGGGACAATGGTGTGCCAAGCAATATAACCTTAATTTAACTTGGCCAGGGAACAGTGGAAATATACTTCAGTGAATTTTGCTTCAGTTTGTTGAGCACATATCCTCAAGTTACAAAAATACCCGGAATGGTAATGAAGGTGAATGGACGCTTTTAGGTTCCTGAGATGGTGATAGAACAGTTTTCTTTTTCCCTCGCTGACCTCAGCACAACTGTGGAAGTACAACTAATATTTGGACAATGCCCTGTCTAGGGAAGTCTTTCAGATGCTATGTTGATAGTAGGCTTCTTTTTTTCTTTAGTCTGAACAAAATGAGAATTTCAGAGAAGCCAGGGATGTGTCTAGGAATGCAAGAAAGCTCCATTTATTACATCAATAGAGGCACTAACCCATTGTTTTTCACATTTTTCTGATAGCAGAAGCAGAGAATGAACAATGTGGTGTTGTTTTGTTAGACGAGATGTAGTGCTGAATAAACATTATTGTTGGGCGAAGATTTGTTCAACATAAAGAAATTAGAAGCTAAATATGCTGTCAACTAGACAAAAAAAGCTCCAGTCTCTCAGACAAAAATTACAGGGATAGTTCACCCAAAAATGTATTTCATTACTGTCATGTCTTTCCAAACCTGTATGACTTTCTTTATACTGTGGAACAAAACAGGTCCATACATAGTTCATAGATTAAAAATGACAAAAAAAGCATAATTAAAGTAGTCCATAAGATGTATGTGCTATAGTCCATGTCTTCTGAAGTCGTGGGAGTATTTTGTAAAAAGCAGACTGAAGTTTAAGATGTTATGCAATGATCATCTTTCAAACTGCTGTGAACAAATCTAGTTGAATTCTGATTTGAATCAGTTTGATGCATGAACAAATTGTTCAGTTTGATTTGAGAATTGAATCAATCAGTTGACTGAAAAGAAGTAGAACAAGATCTAGTTGCATATAAATGTATAAAACGACATATGGGTTTGGAATGTCATGAAGGTTAGTAAATAATGACACAATTTGTATTTTTGGGTGAAATATCACTCAAAAGAGAGCATGAAGCCGTGTTATTATTTAAATGTTGTTGTCCATATGGCTCAGGGTATTCTCAGGTATGAATCCCATCGATCGGATTCTTTACATTTAGTTGGAGAAATTTTTGCCCAATTTTAAATCGTTGGTCATTATAAGCTTCACTATGGCATAAAATCACATTCATTGAGACATACAGCAGAGCTCAGGGATTATTTGTCTTTTTCTGTCCTCTAAAAAAAATCTTATTTCAGCTTTTCTGGAGGTCGAAACTCTATTGTAGACCAGACAAGGTGCAACAGCAGTAATGTATGAAGTTCTCACGGTCTTTAAAACTTTTCACAGACCCACCCAATTCATCGCGAGCACCACAGTGGCGTAGCCATCAAGATCTCAGCACTTTCTCTTGCCCGTGAGAACATGTTGCGCTTAAATCTTCTGGCTGATTAAAGAGGGAGTCTGAGTTTTGATTCGGGCGTGGGCCTTGTCGCAATTACAGGCCGTGGGATTATAATTTATGATGTGTGTTTAGATAATGCTGATAAGACATTTGGCTGTTGTTGGTGTGTCATGTATTCTTGGTCTGGTTCCATTGGGAGGAGGACCATTGCCATTTGAAGGATGTGATTTTGTATTATGCGGTTCCTCTGCAGATGTCTGTGTTTGTTGTTGGGGAGGAGAGTTTCTCTGTGGCAAACCAAAGACAGCAAGCTATTGGAAACAACATTTAAAATAAGACAAGCCAAACCAAGTTGGACCTATTTTAGAGGAAGAGAAATGGTGCTGAAGGCCTCCCCTCTCCAGACTTTTGCCTTGTAAGGTCAAAGCGGGGATAAATCGATCAGATGACTGTCTACGCTGGGAGAAAGACCAAAAAAGAGACAGGGGCATGTGCTCTGTAATAATTGTGGAATTTTAATTGGATTATAGTCTTGGTTGACCTTGCTGAGCCGCTTGAGTCTGTTCATTGACTACGTGGCAGTTGAATCTGCTTCCACCCAGGAAGATCAGCATGAAGGGTTCAGGCAAAACCAATGTCTTCATGTCTGCCTCACTTCCTTGGAGAAACTGCTTCCTTTCAAAGTCTAGGTTTGTCCATAGTCCCATTAAGGCTAGGATACACCAATTTTGAAATACTACTAGGAGACACATGACAAATCAAAACAATAAAATTGTCTTAAAATATCAAACATGTTTAATAACTGGATGGATTCGTAGTATGAAGCTAAAAAAATCGGAGTTTGTGACCACTACATGATTTTCTGTGAAATCAGTCAACTCCAACTGCCCAAATTCTCCAGACTGGCTCCGACTTCTGACACTACCACCAACTCCTCTAGATTGCAAATCGGGGCAAAATTCTGCACAAAATTTGTGTGCCATTTTGAGACTGTGCAAGCCTCTTGACATCATCACCTTGCAGCTATTTCTAGTCATACAAGTTCAGATCTACTTAAATGGCTAAAGAAGACCAAAATCTGTTTTATACAACATTATGACAACTGTATTTTTCAGGCTAGTTCAGCTAATCTGTGATGGGGAGTGGTAGGGGATCTGTGAAAATCAGAGTTTTTTATTTATGTTTATTTTAATAATTAATATTAAATGCATGTTAACGCTTTTAAAGTTAATGTGCACACTTAAGATATTAATGAAATATGTTTATACAATTATAACTGTTTTTCAAGTTCATTTCATCATATTTGTGGGTCCTTAGCAACAAAATGTTTAAAACCCTTGAACAAAAGCTGTTGGGTAGGGTAGTAATAGGGTGGTTCACCATCTAAATGCTCAGTGTTGCCCTTAAATAACCATAGCACCGTTGCAACAATAATACATTGCTTTATTCATTCCGTGAGTTTAATACAACCACTCTCACGATTCCTGGGTTTGCACTGTTAATACAGGGAACGGTGTGTCCCGTTGGCTTTCATCAGCGGTGAAGTTAGATCTGCATCTGATTATAAGCGGGACTTTGGTGGATCTGCTGCAGGGGAGAGAAAGTCATTTATGAAAACAGAAGGCTCTATGTGCAGGCTGCAGTGCACTTCTAATCTAACCTCCCCATGGCCCAGAGCGGCCCGCTGCCCGATTCCAATCAACACGTCTGGGGAGCTTGTGATAACCCTCGAGCCCAGCGCGTGGCGCTCAGCACCAGGGCTCAGAGAACTGACCCACACCTCATCAGCCACATTTAATCTGATTAAAAAGTTCTGGCTCTGCCTGTGGCCCTTGTGGCCAGATCAACTACTGTAGATCAGCTCAGAGTCCAGAAGTTCCCACATTGAATCACCACCAATCTATATAGTTGACATTTTGAGAGTTGTTCTTTGGTGTAGCATGCTGTACTTGGTCTAAAATGATTTTAATAAAAAGATTAAAATCTTATAGTTAGTTGTTAACAATATTCAGTAAGAGATTATTTTATAAATCTATTTAAAAATAGAATATTTGGTCTGATTACAGTTAAATTAGGACTTGCGAACAGGGGGTATGGTTCCTTATGTATAATATTGTTAATTCATGTATTATAGAATTAATTATTTAATATTGTTTATTAATAACTAATTTGAATATAATGACCTAAATTAGTAGTAATAGTATTATTAGGGCTCCTTGACTGCCACTGTGGATTTATTGTAAAATAGAAAAGGTCAAGTTATTATTATATTATGATTATATTATTATTATTATACTTTATATCTTAATCAGCTTAACAGTGAATGTCTTCTGTGCTGTAGTTATGGACAGTGTTGGGGAAAGTTACTTACAATATGCATTACAATATTGTTACTCCAAAAAAAGTAACTAATGTGTTACTTACTATTGCATTGTAGTAAAAGGTAATGCATTGTTACTTTTGCATTGCTTTTTTGCCATCTTGGATGGGCTTGCTTATTATGCACACAATTCAATAATGAATTCAAAAGTAGTGTATTGTGCACTTTTTTCATTTAAAAGTACTGCTATATGAACAAAAGTGCAATAATATTTGGTTTGCAAACACTTTAAACAAATAAGGTTCTTTTTTTACAGCAGTATTCCTTTTACATAGTAGCAGTTCAAATATTTCTTGGAAATCTCAACTTATAAAATGAATGTAATCAAATTAAATATAAAACCAAAGCTATTTCCCACTGCCAGGGCATTAAAATTTTTATAGAAAATATTTTATAGTTTGTTATAGAAAAAAAGTTATGCTCCGAGTCCAGAGCCTTGATCATAACATTATAACAGGCACCTTCCAAGTAGAGACCTGCACTATCGTGGGACCCAACGTAACAGAGTGCAGTGGGACAACACTTGATGGGCGAGTGCAGGTGCGGGCGGGTAGACACTCGTGTGTGCGGGATGCGGGAGAATAAGGGTGTACTCACACTAGGCAATCTTAACCGTGCCCGAGTGCATTTGACCCCCAAAGCCCGGTTTGTTGGACTAGTGTGATCGCTCTGTTCCGCGCTCGGGTGCGGTTCGTTTAGCCGTCCCTGGCTTGGTTGGAAGAGGTGGACCAGAGCGTGGTTCAGTTGGGCTAGGGCACGGTACACATGTAGTGTCGGAGCGCTGAACTTCTGATACGTGCAGCATGATTGCGTGAACATTTCTGAGTGGCAAAAGTGATGGATCTGTAAAGCAATATATTGTGAGAGGGTCGTGTGTTATCGCATCCCAAACGACTCAAAATAATAAACCACAAAGTTAACCAAACGATGCACTCCACTGTGCTGAGTGAGAGCCCTTCTCCGCTTTCTTCACGTTGTGGCGAGTCGGCTTGGGACAACACTTGATGGGCGAGTGCAGGTGCGGGCGGGTAGACACTCGTGTGTGCGGGATGCGGGAGAATAAGGGTGTACTCACACTAGGCAATCTTAACCGTGCCCGAGTGCATTTGACCCCCAAAGCCCGGTTTGTTGGACTAGTGTGATCGCTCTGTTCCGCGCTCGGGTGCGGTTCGTTTAGCCGTCCCTGGCTTGGTTGGAAGAGGTGGACCAGAGCGTGGTTCAGTTGGGCTAGGGCACGGTACACATGTAGTGTCGGAGCGCTGAACTTCTGATACGTGCAGCATGATTGCGTGAACATTTCTGAGTGGCAAAAGTGATGGATCTGTAAAGCATTTCTTTCTTCACGTTGTGGCGAGTCGGCTGCCTCCCCCTTAATTATCATCATCACCCCGTCCCTTAATCACCGCCCTTCTCCAGGCTCCCGACAGGAGTGGGTGTGTGAGAGAGGAGGGGCACAGAATCATCCAGATCTGGCGGCGTGTGATGAGGCACACCTGTTAAATGCAGAGCGCGCCTCTCCTCGAGAGACCGGTCTCTTCCCCGTGTATGCACGCTGGTGTCCTCGTGGGTCCAGGAAGGGTGCGTAGAGGGATTCCTGTGCCGCCAGGGCTGTGAGCTGCTAGACCCGTGGTCCAGATTAAGGATGCACCCATGACACCGCAGACGGCCTTGGAAGCCAGGCAGGGGAATCCCCTCCTGCGCCGTGGGCCAGGGAAAAAGCAGCTGAAAAGAAGCCGCCACCCAGGACCTCAGAGGGGAGCGCATGCTGCCACCAGACTCCGCCCCTTACCTGGAACCCTCCTTCCTGAACACTACCTGTCCTTCACCATTTCCCTGCACAACGAGGACACCAGATCCCCCATTTATTTTGGACACATTATTACCATTTCTGGACACTTTGTTGATTTTGTTTAATAAAAGCCTCTACGAGGCCTGACGCCACACCCACTGTGTCTGTCGTTTGCTCCTCCCGCCACAACGTGCTATCGGAAACTTCCTGTTTCCCACTTATGAAGTTGTGTGTGTATATATATATATATTTTTTTTTTCTGGCAAATAAACACAAAAGGTATATTTTTGGCAACTGTAAGAGCGCTTTCACACCAAAAGTGAAATTAATAATCCTCAGGCTGAAAGAAGGGCCTCTGCCTCTGCACTTCACTCCTAATTTCTCTCGATACAGGACAGAAAAATACAATTGGAAAAATAAATTGGAAAGCAGCTTATTACCATTTAAACTTGCATTACTTATTTGAAAAAGTAACTCAGATATTTTGTTGTAAATTTAAAAGTAATGCGTTACTTCACTAGTTAAAAGTAATTTGATTGCGTGACTCACGTTACGTGTAATGCGTTACCCCCAACAGTAGCTTTGGATTGATTGTGTTTTACTGGTTTGTGGTTATACAGATGTTTACACAAGTAATCAGTTCTGTTTTATATGCTGTTTGACTCGTACTGCCCATAGAGGAAATTTGTGAACTTCAGTTTTTAGTTTTCAAACCATTCGAATTTCTTTCCATTGAATATCTGAGTCAGACTTGGTTTCGGCTCCCTTAACTTGGCACTTCCAGTGTGGCTTGTCCAGCTCAAGGGTGGTAATGGCTGCTGCCGGCCAGTCTAGCAGAATCTGGAGGTGAGTAGCCTGACACGCTGGAGGAAGGAGTGTGTAATATCCACAGCGCATTTCACTCGGAGCCCTCTGCTGCTCTGTGTAATGAGAGGCCTGAAGCTCCTGCCTTTCCTCTCATTTACTGAGCTGAATAATGATGGTGCTCTCAGCCTGAGCCTCATCACCGTCACACCCACAGCATGCTCGCTCTCATTCTCTCTATGCGTCTGAAGTCAAGAAATGAGAATTCAGGACACGGGACTCCTCTGCCTTTGTTCTTTTCATTAGGAAAAAAATCTCAAAGCTCCACTTCTCTCACTTTCTCTTTCTCGCAGAAGGTCACTCTGTTTCCATGAGCCCGATTGGACTTTCATGTTTTTTTAAAGAGTCAAACATGAATCTATTTCTTCCACCAGTCACACAGTCAAATATGTGATCTCTTTTGCAATTCATCTTTTTCTTTATGAGGTGGCTGTGTCACAAAGCTGAAAAATTATGTTTTTCAGGCAGTAAGGAGGAAGGCAGAAAGATGTGTCCAAATCCAGTGTTTGCATGTAATTATTTAGTGAATTATGTTTATCTGATGAACTCTTGAAGGTAACATAGATGTGTTCTTTGCTGCCTATGATATCCAAAAAATCTGTGTATACGACAGTAAGAAATGAATGGAGGCTTAGGACAACAATGACACTAAAAGTGGCGAAAATAGCCCTAAAATTATATCCTGTTAATATTCTATATACCTTTCTATTTATATTCTTTCTGTATGTCTTTCAATATTCAGTATTTCTTTCTATTTTGTTCTATGCCTAGGTATGCACATTAATATTAGTTGATTTTATGTTTTTATTTAACAAACTATACTATCTAAGGTTTTGGGTCGGTAAAGATTTTAAAGGAAGTCTCTTATGCTCTTAAATGCGACATTTATTTGATCAAAAATACAGTAAAAACAACTATATTGTGAAATATTGTTACAATTTAAGACAACAGCTTCCTATTGAAACACATTTTAAGATGTAATTTATTCCTGTGATGGAAAACTTGAATTTTCAGCATTATCACTCCAGTCTTCAGTGTCACATGATCCTTCAGAAATCATTCTAATATACTGATTTGCGGCTTAAGAAACATTTATTTTATATTAATGTTGAAAAAAGAACTCATTCAATTTCTTTACATCATATATATATATATATATATATATATATATATATATTATTTTCTTTTTAATTACCAATGTTGAAAAACTTTGATGTTTCTTTTTTTAGGATTCTTTGAAAAAAAAGTAAAAAAAAAAACAGCATTTATTTGAAATATAATTTTTTTGTAACATTCTTAATGTCTTAAATGTTATTTTTGATTAATTTAATTCATCTTTTCTGAATGAAAGTAATCACTTTTCCAGTAAGCACTCAAATGTCACTTAGACATCTGTGACTACATCATCTGGAAAGCATGTGTTTTACTTGAAGCATCATTTTTGTAGATAAACAAATCTAAGTCAAAAGTGGCACCCATTTTAGAATGAACTAAGGAGACACAAGCACTGGAGCGTCTGATATGGTCTGATTTTGTGTTTACTCCATAAGAAGCTTTCATTCCTAGCTAATAAAAAAGGTGTTATGAGGTCAAAGCTCTGTGACTGGCCCCGGATGGATTGTGTAACGGATCGGAAGCCTGTTCTGAAAGCCCTGCTGCTAAGAGCAATGTACTGGGCTTCTATGAGTTACCATAGCAGCAGCGGAAGTGCTAACTTTCGGAGCCAAAGTAACAAGAGAGCCAGTAACAATGTTCGCAATGCTTTCGTGTCAGCAATAATTGCTACGTTATTCAAAACCTTTGAAATCAATTCTTACTGTACAAATCCCAAATTGAAATACAATCTGAGGATGCATAAGCCACATTACACTGGCTAAGTGCATATCTGACCTTTTGTGTGGACCATTTTGCCTTGTATTGAATGAGTAGATTTGACTGTTAGTTGCTCTATTGTGCATGCAGTATTTGAATGAGCTCAGTACATTGATTCAATTTTACATCTCTCCGGTCAGCTTTCCCTCAAAAACAACTGTGGACAAGCCATTTTACTGGCCTAATTCCCTAATTAATCCACATTTTGGACTGGAATGTTACTCTTTTGTTTTCCTTTCATCAAGTGACATATTACCATTTAAAGGTTTAGGGTCAGTAAGATTTTTTTTTTTTTTTCGTTTTAATACTTATAAAGTATTTTTAATACTTTTATTCAGCAGGATATAGCAAATTCAAAAGTGACAGTAAAGACATTTAGAATTTTACAAATGATTTCTATTTAAAATAAATGCTGTTCTTTTGAAATTTCTATTGATCAAAAAATCCTGGAAAACGTATCACGGTTTTCATAAAAATATTAAACATTACAACAGTTTTCAGCATTGATGATAAGAAATGTTTCTTGAGAAAATAATTATATTCGAATGATTTCTGAAGGATCATGTGACACTATAAAAAAGAAAAAAGAAATCAGTTTTGCCATCACAGAAGTAAATTACATTTTAAAATATAACACTATTTATACACATGACATGATGAGGGGATGACGAGACACACCTGGGATCAATAGAACTAAACGGGGAACACCTGGAACAAATGATAAGGACAGGAACGGCCAGCGGGCTTGACATCGGCGCGGCCGGCGGGCTGGTTCTGGCTCAGGGCCGGACACTCTCCAGACAACGGAGGATCCCTTCCCTCCAGCTTAGTCCCGTGGTGTCTGGGACCAAATATAGGCATAGAAACACATGGGGACCAAAACACACACAAAACATGGAACAGAGTCTGACATTACACAACCCCCCCTCCCCCCGCATCGTAACAATTCCACCAGGGAGGGGGGGTGGGCACACTGGATGCTGGTTTGAGCAGGACTGGGACACGGGGAATATCTCCAGGGCGGATCAGGCAGTCCAGGGTGCCATGGCGGCACAGGGAGCTCAGGGGCCATGGCGGAGCAGGGAGCTCTGGAAGCCATGGTGAAGCAGGCACTTCGGGGCACCATGGCGGAGCAGGCAGTTCAGGAGGACATGGCGGAGCAGGCAGTTCAGAAGGCCATGGCAGAACAGGGAGCTCGGGGAGCCTGGCCTCGGCACTCAGCCCGGCCTCCACGGGTTGGACCCCTACTGCCCCCCCCCCCCCCC